>NC_080638.1:58520308-58825963 GCF_027579445.1 Ammospiza nelsoni | reverse complement strand
CAGAAGGGAAAAAATAAGTGTCTCCTGCTGAGAATCCCGCCCAGAGCAAACACTGCAGCCTGAAGCAGGCATGGGCACTGTCCTTGGCATCCAGATTTCACTGGGCAGCTCGTGGGCCTGCTGGGAAGGGCAGCAGTTTTGCAGAAGGGTTTTTGCTGGCTTGTGCTGCCAAACCATCCTAAAGTTCAAGAGAGAGGATGTGTGATCTTGTGATTAAGATCCTTCAGGAAGCTGGTGTTCAGCCTTGTCTCTGGGGGATGCTGGGCAAATTTCTTAACTTCTGTCCTTTGCTTTCCCATTCATTCAAAAGAGGCTAAGAATACTTTTCCTTATCTCTTCAGCAGAGGATGTGGCTCTGATTGTCTTACACAATGTGTCCTTGATCTTTCCAGTGCAGCTCAGGGAGGGCTGTCTGGAGTCCCTTGGGCTGTGGAAATGCCAGTGCACAGCAGAGCCATCAACCCCCTGATTGTCACTTAAGGATCATAGATGGAAGATGAACAGGATCAAGCTGGATTCAGATTTCAGCTCAACCACTGGTTTTTATATTGATGTGGAGATGTCACTACTGCTGTTACCACCCTTCCTAGGGAAATAGATATCCAACCAAAGGGCAAAATGGATCTAGAGACAACATGAAGGGGTTCTGATACCCTGAAATGTATTTAGTTTTTGATCATGATGTGGGCATCAGAATGACTTTGAAGGTGGCTTTGTCAAGCCACCCCATCACAGTTCTGCTGTGATGGCTCTGGGCAGCTCTTGGCCCAACACCAAAGACAGCTCAAAACCTGAGCAGTGACCTGTTTGTGCTGCCATCAGAGCTCCTCTCCTGCATCTGCAGTGCTGCCTGCAGCTTGTCTGGCAGCTGCAAAGCAGAGGTGCTACGAGCTGCTGTATTTTTAGGCAGGCATTGCCTAAGCTGCAGGTGACCCCATGGTGTTCCTGACAGCGCTGCTGGCTGCAGGTTATTCCCTTGGGCAATCTCAAGGTCAGACAAGCTGATAAGCTCTGTTAGGGCTCTGTCATTTTGGCAGCTCTGCTTTCCATGAGGAGCTCCCAGGCTGTTAGAGGTGATGTACTGGGAAAAGTGTCCCCCTGCAGCTTGTTGGGCTGCAGGTCTCTTGTGACAGTGACCAGGAGGTCCCCACTCCAGTGAGGGCTATGGGGGATGTTCACTGCTTATTTCAGTGCACTGCTGGAATTGGTACAGATGCCTTATGACGGAGGCATCCTGTGCTGCCTGAAGATTCCCTCTGCCCATGTGGAGTGATGTCAGTAGGGAGTTCCTTCTCTTCTCAGCTTGGATGATGCTCCAGATGGGGTTTATCAGTCAGACTGATAACAAGGAGGTCTGGGACTGAAGCCCCAAGACCTCAGGGGAGCAGGGAAGGTGCTTGCCCTGTGCAGAGGCCTTGCTGGGCTCCCCAGCCTCAGTGTCTGCTCCAGAGTAGCTTTGCTGAATCAGAGTGTAGCCTGTGTGCAGCATTCTGCTACATCATAGCATCCTTACACAATCTGACAGCTCTGCAACCTCTGCTCCAGTGATTCCCTGAGCTAAGTGGGCAGGAGCCCTGCCAGCCAGGTTTGTGGTGTGTTTGGAAACCCATGTGGGCAAACTCCTGCAGCACCTGCCCACATTAAATGGCACTGACAAAATGGTGCTTCTTCCTCCCTCCCTTTTGTAAGAGATGAAGCAAAAGAAAACCTCTCCTGCATGACTCAATTTTTTTATGATGATGAGGTTTGCCCAGGTTGCAGGTTGAGCTTCTGAGGCCTGGGATGGTGCCTCCATCTGTGTGGGGCTGCTCCAAGCACACAGTGACTCTGAATATTCTCATTTTAGGGACTTGAAGCTGGACAATGTGCTGCTGGACTACGAGGGGCACTGCAAGCTGGCAGACTTTGGAATGTGCAAAGAGGGCATTCGTGATGGTATCACCACAGCCACCTTCTGTGGCACTCCAGACTACATTGCTCCAGAGGTAAGGAAACCTTTCCTTGGTCAGGAAAATGGCCACCATGTGCAAAGTGTAGGTGAGCTTTGGAACTGTCACTGTCTTTGGCTTTGCCTTATTTGATTGCTGAGCTCAGGGTTTCCTCCTTAGATGTATTATCAGCCCCTTGTGAAGTAAAGCATGAGTAAATCTTCAGGCTGCTGTATGCAAAATAAACCTGTATTTTTCTCTAGAAAATATGAGAAATGAAAAATGGAAATACGGCCACAAAAATCTTGAGAGGCACATACAGATGCTGTCCCTGCTTGATTTGAAAGGAGATTGAATTCTCCTTCATTCCACAGTTCCTTTTTCTACCTCCTCACACTCCCTGTCATTCCCCAGTCTCACTACAAACTTAATAAACACCTCTCTAAGGAGCAGCTGCCCTCCAGATGCTGCCAGATGTTCCAACAAGATTTCACATCCTTCAACACAGTTGAATTTCTGTCTGTGGTTGATGTTTGCACCGTTCCCCCCAACACTCACACTGTTCCCCTCTCCATAGAGCCTTGCAGTAGGAGCCAGGTTGGTGTTTTCTTCCCAAGGGCAAGGGGAAGGCGATGTCAGCTCACACACGTGGCTGCTCACAAGGCTTTGCTGGAGTGCCCCTTCTCCTCCAGCTCAGCCCCAGCACCATTCTAAGGCCTTGCTTCCCAGGTGACCCAGCCAAGCCAATTCAGCCCTTTGTGTGCCTCTGTGCTGATCTGGGGGTTCCCAGGGTGAGATCACTTCATGTTCCTGGACATCCTAACAGAGAGCGCTGTTAGCGAGACCCTCTGCGTTACCATTTCCAAACCCTTCTTTCCTCCCCTGCTCTGATGTGAAGCTCCAGGGTTGGTGTTTCTTTCCCCCTGTGCTGCAGATCCTGCAGGAGATGCTGTATGGCCCTGATGTGGACTGGTGGGCCATGGGGGTGCTGCTGTACGAGATGCTGTGCGGCCACGCGCCCTTCGAGGCCGAGAACGAGGACGATCTCTTCGAGGCCATTCTCAACGATGAAGTTGTCTACCCAACGTGGCTGCAGCAGGATGCAGTGGCCATCCTCAAAGCAGTGAGTTCCTTTGGCTCTTTGCTCTCTGTCCTAGCTTTCTCCAGCCTAATTCCAGCAAAATAGAGCAGGGCCGGGTATTGGCACGTAGAAATCGCGTGAGATCCTGACCCTGACCCTCCTCTTATCTGGGAGTGAAGGGTAAACAGAAAGAACATCCTGCCACACTTAGGTGTGTTTGCACAGTTATATGGTTTAGCAGCCAGCTTGGCAAGCAGAGTGTGAGCCTGTCTGTGTGTCTGGGCATTCCCCTGCTTGCTTAATGATTGACAGTGTGTGGTCATCTCCCAGAACAGAAGCAGCAGGTAAATACGGGGTTTAATCAGTAGCAACCATATGGCCAAGAAGTGAAGGCTTGCTGATAATCCTCTCTGGTAATGCCAGCATCCCCCAGGGTTGCTGCCTATCTGCATGCAAAGACAGGGGTTTGATTTTTGTGTGTTTGGGAGGAAAAAATACAGCAAAAAGTTTGAGGAGAGCTGTTGCTGGTGACACTCTGTCCTTGTCCTGCCATGTATTCCCAACTTTTCCCATGAGTTCTTTTATCCACATGCCTCACATTTTTGCCTGTGACATGGGAATTAAGCTTTTAAGATTTTGGGCTCTGTGTGAGTCTAATGCACTGGAACTGCCTGGCTTTTCTGTAAGGAATCCAAAGGTGATTTATGACAAGAGTGTTAAACTATGAACTGGGAGACCTAACTTAACTGTTCTGCTACTGACTTCTTCCTGGCCCTCATCACATCACCAGATATCTCTAAGAACCTTTTAAAAAGAGAAGGATCAGAGTATTCCCTTTTCTTGAGGAAGCACTGTGGACAAAGATGCATTTAAGTGTAGATACCAGTAAATATTATGGTAACAGAAGATCTAAGAAATAATTGGATAAAGTAGTAATTTATAGGAACTCATGGAGCACTGTCTCAGAGCAATGAGGTAGTCAGTGATGGGACCATTTGAGGGAAAGAGTTTTTAGTTGTGAAAATGTGGAAATTTTCTGCTGAAGGGTTTCTGTAGAATATGAGTGAAGCAACTGCTTCCGGTAGCTGAAAATACATCTGATAAATTTCACCAAAGTCAACTGACAATAAAATCCACTCCTGGAGGAGTAAGAGGAGCTTTGAAATCACAGGTTGTGCTCAGAATTGATTGATTGTGATGCTGGAGGCCCTCTTGAGTTTTGGAAATAACTCGCCACGTATTTTAAATATAAACATGAACTTCAGACTCATTGCAGCTTCTGGAGCAGTGTTTATGTGGTTGAACTGGAACTCTAAGTACCTCTTAAGTACCAATTCCTCTTCTGCAGTGACAAGTACTAGAGGAGTGGATTTGTTGCAGGTATATTGCATAATTATGAGACAGAAGTAAATTGTGGTCGTGTAGATGCTTGTCATAACTGGAATCTCAGGGTGTAATAAAATATGATTTGTGTTTTAGCCTCTTGATGAAATGAGTGTTTTCCTCATGCTGATAGGGCCTCCCAGGAACAGCCAATGCAAGCTGCAGTCACCCCAGGCTGCTCTAGTTTGTGTTCAGAGCCCAGATTTTAACAGCTTAAGGTCCCTTCTGTGATTAATAGACAAGGAGCTTGATGAGGGGCACTGGAGGAAAAAGGCCAGAATTGAGAAGGGAGCTGGGAATTTAAATAGAAAGCAATGAGCATCTCCAAAACCCAGTCAGCCCAGTGACTGCTCCTTGCTTGCCTGAAAAACAGCCTCCTCTCCAGCCCCTCTGCTTGTCTGCTGTGTTATGCGTTGGTGACAAACAAATGGAATCAAAGCTGCCTCTCTGAAATGCACATGCACTGCTCAAAAAAAGCACTGCACTATGTCTGCTCTGGGGAAAAAGGCTGAATTTTGGGGCATTCACCAGGAGTCTTGGGATTAACCAGTGGGAATTGACCACTGAGATGTTCTCTGGACCTTCAGCTCCTCGGTGTTCCTGCTGCCTGGAGGTGACTGCTGCATCTTATTTCACCAATTTCAGCACTGGTGATAGCTGCCTGCAGGCTGAATTTCTGCAGCTTCACAGGAGCTGCTTTTGGGCCAAGAGCTGTTCACTGGAAGAGCTCCTTCTTTCCTCCTTTCCTTCTTACACTGAGTTCTAAAGAAGCATCAGAGCATGTTGGCTTTAATGGGAAGGAGACATCCTGTCAAGGGATTGTCTGGGGCTGTGGATTCAAATGGAAACCACAGACACAGACACTTTGATTTCTTTTGAATGATAACAAATATTATCACTGCTGAGGTATTACAATTTTTATTATATTTTTGATAATGTTTGGTCAGTATTTTTAGGCATTAGTATAACACAGAGTGGTAAACCTGTTTTTTGAGAAAGACAGTAGTTTTCTAGCTACTAAATATGTAGATTTTCTTTTATACACACTTTTGATGCTAAATTTCTCTTAGATGCAGCATTATGACTAAATGAGCATCTTCTAATTGCTATTTTGTTTTTCTCCAACAAAACATGCACTTGAGCTCTCTGATTTAGAGCAGCTGTGACAGTGCTTTCTAACCATGATGCTAAGAGCTCTGAAAAATCAGCATCCAGCTACTTCAGTGACATAAATGATTGTAAGTAATTACCTGGCATGGGAAGCCCGTGGAAGATCAGGGAATTAAACCTGGATTCTCTTGTATTGCAGGCTAAGGCCTTAGTAGCCTTAATAACTGGATTATCCCCTCACTAAAAGTTCTGCTCTCTAACCTTGAACAGGACTAGTGGGAATTCTCTGAGTTTGAATGGTACAAAGGTCTGAAATGAAAATCAGATTGTTGGGTGTACTTGGGTACAGGTGCTTAGAGATGCTCTACAAATAGATATGTCTAGGTTTAGAAAGCACTGGGTCCATCTGCCTTTGTGAAGAGCTTCATTTTAAACAAGGATAGGAAGTTTTAGTACTCATTTCACAGATGCTGTTGCCTCGTTTGGCTTTCATTTTGCATAATTGCATTTCACCAATTTCCCCCCATCAGAAACCACATGATTTCTGAAGATTGCACCCTGTTCATCTTTGCAGTTTCTTGATAATAACAAAACTACGGTTTAGGACCTCATTTACGTCACTGGGTGTCCCTGGAAGGTTTGTGAACACTGGTACCAAGGAAAACAAAGCTAACCTCAGTGCCCTGGGACTTTGTGTAGAATTGAAAGCTGAAATATTTGTGCTCCAGAAAAAAAAACTTTTTTATTTGTTTCCCTTTGTAATTTTTTTTTTTTTTTGTCCTTGAAATTCCCCCTGGAGGAGTGAGGAGGGAGTAGGACAGAGGTAAATCAGCAAGGTTTGATGGAGTCAATTTTCCCAGAGGAGGAAATTTGAACATCTCACTTGTGTACCCTGCCCTGTGTGAATGTGTCACTGGGGAATTCAGGTGCTGATGCTTCAAGCCAGGAGGAGAGGACTCAAACTGAGCTCTCCTCTGCTTGTGAGAGCAAGTCAAACTGGGCATGGGTTTCTTGTAGGAGCAATAAAAGTGCAGAAGAGGAGAATTGCTGCTGAATGGATTCAGACCATTTCAGCTTATCCTAGACATAAGTTTTGCTTTGATTTTAATTCTTAATTTCTCCATCGCCCTAACTGAATGCAGTTACAAGGAGTTCATGGCAGTTATAAGGAGCTATTGGGTTTGTGTGTGTCAAATAATTTATTTCAAATACTCTTTTCCATCAGCTGACAGAGCAGTCAGGGTCTGATCATGGAGAAACGGTGTGAACATCCAGAGAGCAGAGACTGCTGCACCAATCTCTTACAGGGAGAGTGCAGCTAGAGATTACTTTGTTACAGCATATCAATATTCTGAATTTCTTAATTGTCACCACCAAAAAGTGCTGGAGCAGAGAGGGGAGCTTTCCAGGCAGGCTGAAGCTTTGGGATTCAGCTGAGTGAACTGCAAAATGAAATACAATCCTCTTGCTTCCCATAAGGCGGGTGGGTTTTTGGCAGCCTGTTTCACTCACTGTGTGCATGCCTTTCTCAGATGCAGTTCAGCCACCCTGCCTGGCTCACAGGCAGCTGAGTTTGAGGGCAGAATGGAGGGACACACTGAAAATCAGGTCTCAGAAACTGATGGTGTAATGGGAAGCAAACTCCCCAGGAAAGCTGCAGGGATTTTCCTTTCTGAGCGTGGTTTCAGATGAGGAGAGAAGGGCTCAGCCTATGGAGTCACTCCATGGACTGGTGATCTCAAGTAGCAGTGCTTGGCCCAAAGGCTTGGAAATTTGCATGAGAGATTGCAGCTTAGATGTTTTTACCCTCAGAGCCTGGTAACAGCAGGGGCTGGAAAGCAGCATCTCCCTAGGGAAGTGTTATCACTGCTCTGCCTTCTGCACCCTGGATTTTCAAATTCCTGTCACAGCTGAGTTTGCTCAAGCCAAGGATGTCTCTTGGCATTTTTATGCTAACCCCCAGTCTTAATGAGAGCTCTGAAACACTTTTGGCCTAGCTGAAATGCTTCCTCCAAAAGTGAGGTAAGCTTAGGCAGCCTTGCCTGTAGCTTTATATTTTGGGGACACAAATGAGACTAAAGCCTGTTCTTCCTCCAGCTGGTTAAAGACGTGCATTTTGAGAAAAACCCTACTGGAGTTAAGAGAGTGGGCAGAAGTGGTTATATCCACCTCCCAAGTGGGTTTTGTGTGAAAACAAACACCAGACAAGAAAAGAAGAAGGTGCAGAGGAAGTTTGCTGTGGTTTTAGCAGCCTGTGCTCTCTCTCAGCACAGGTGGAGCAGCACTGGGGAGCCCAAATGCCCCTGGATTAGTGTGAAGAATGAGAGGGGTGGGAAGGTGAGGGAGCTTGGCTGAGGGCAAGCATGAGAAAAATTGCATCAGGACTACAATGCTGAGGATGCAAAAATAAAACTTGAGCTGTGTTTCTAGAGAACAGCAGCCTGGAAGTGACTCAAATGGTCTGGGTGAATGAACTCTCTCCTGCTTTGTGTCACTGAGTTCCTTTCCCCCCCTGCAGACACCACTGAGACTTTGTTCTTGCAGAATAGTGTAAAATCCCCTTTGTACTGTCAGGTTAACCCAAGAGGCTGTCCTGTCTGGGAATGGTGCTTCAGACTCAGCTGCAGCAATTATGGTGCTCTGGGGGTCAGCAGGGTCCTGCTCTGATGATCTGTGTTTTATGGACTTGTTTCTGGCTGTCAGACCACACGGTGAGGAAGTTGGGATTTCCTGTGTGTACCCATGTGCATACATAGAAATGAGTTTGGTGGAAGTTAGGAAAGTGTGTGTATGTGTATGATTTTCTTCTTCCCCAAACTTGCAGCTGACACTAGGTGAGCAAAAACTGTATTTGAAAGGTACCTTCCTCAGTCCCTCCTTGTCATGAAAAGGAGCAGTGTTTCTCATCACTTTTCAGGGATGATAAAGTGAGATAAATTTTATTACTATGTTTGTGTGTATGAGTTGAATCCAGGATTACCTGGGGAGTACAAGTTGTCATTCCAAAGAAATACTGAGGAGTGAATACCTGAATACCTGTGTCCCATGTGGTCAGTGCACAGGGCAGCCCAGTTTGGCTGGGCAGGATAACAACTCCAGCAGAGCCCCTGGAGATTCAGGCTGTGCAGGCACCTACAACAATGGGGGCTGAGAAGTAATGAGAAGAGGGATCACAGAATGGTTTGGGTTGGAAAGGACTTTAAACTCCATCCAGTTCCAACCCCCTGCCATGGGCAGGGACACCTTCCACCAGACCAGGTTGTTCCAAGCCCCATCCAGCCTGGCCTCGAACACCTCAGGGATAATTCACAGCTTCTCTGGGCATCCTGTGCCAGTGCCTCACCACCCCGTGGCAAATAATTTCTTCCTTATATTTCATCTATATCTCTTATCTCAGTTCAAAACTGTTCCCCTTGTTCCTATCTGCCTGTGTAAAAAGTCCCTCTCTCTTTTTTTTATAAACTCTCTTTTAATACTGGAAGTGTCCACATAGAGATAGAAAAGAAAATTCCCTGGGACACTTCATCCAGGGCTACTAAGGGAGAGAAAGCAAAGTGAACTGCCCACCCTAAGGGTGCCACCCTGAGTGCCCAAACCCCCTTATTTTCGGAAAGGCTGAAATGCTCTGTGCTGAACCAGACTGGCCCCAGCACTGTGGGCAAATTGAAATTGCCTTGATGAGGAGAGGAGGCAAAGGGATGGAGCTCTTACAGCAGAAAGACTTAGAGGCAGATTTTTTTAATGTAATCAAAGAAAACAGTCTGCTGTGACAGAGGAGTGGAGGGGAAGGGGCTGTTCCAAACTGCTGACGAGGATGTCTGAATTCAGGAGAGGTGTGGATGAGCCCAGCTGCCTACTTGCTGCAGCTGCTCACCCCTGACATCAGCAGCAGGGTGAGGTCCTCTGGACTTTGGAGAGGTTTATTCTGTCCATATTCTGCAGTTGTTTGGGGTTGAGCACCTCTGGACAGGGGGAGGTCAGAAGCAGCTGCCTCCTCCCTCAGCACATCACTCATTCCAAAATCTCTGTGCTTTCTGCTGCCCTCATGCCTCAACTTTTCCCTAAGTCCTGGGCAGTCACTTTGGCCCCTGTATAAACTCAGCCAAACCCTATTGTTTGTGCTTCCCAGCCCTCTCCTGAGCACCTCCAAGGAGTGAAAAGAGGCAGCCAGATGCTGATGGTGCCCTTGTGTCACCCTGCTCAAGTTGTGTCTCCCCTTTGCGTTTGTATCCTGCAGATCTAGGCCAGGTTGTTCCTTTCCAAGTGACAGAAAAAGGCAGATAATCTGTTTCCCATTCAGTGCTGGAATAGACAGAGTGAATTTGTTTCTGAATGAACCAGATGTATTTTTTAGGCAAAGTTCAAAAGGAAAAGGGTGATAGTGGACCCACTGAAATCAAAGAGGGAGCTGGATGAGCTCATTGCTTTATCCTCAGAGCTGAGGAGCCTGCTAAAAAAGGCAGATAGATATTAAAAGGGCCTTCAAATGCCAATAAATTATTCTCCTTGGCATCTCTTCAGAGTTGGCAGTCTCCATAAATTCCCTTGCACAATTTGATTAAGCTTTGGCTTTCAGCATGAGGCTGATATTTAAATCTCTCTGTGAAGCTCCGTGCTGGATCTGTGTTACGCATTTTTCCTTTATTTTGTTTTTCAGAAATGCTTTCATCTTGCATTTCCTGGTTGGCTCCACAGCCACTGCTGCAGAAGCAGGGCTCTGGAGCCTGTTGTTCCCCAGCTGGGGAGGAGCTCTGCAGTTTTAAATGACCATTTCTGCCATAAACACACCGTGCTGAGGTGACAGGGCTGTGCCCCACCACTGGTTGCCTTCTTACCTCTTTTGCCTTGCACATCCATATCTGTAACCTGCTCTCTCTTACTCTTTCCCTCCTAATTTTTAAAAAGCAAACAGCTTTCCCCAGTGATTTTAATCTCTTCTGTGGATTGATCACACCTTTTTCTCAAGCACTCCTCTTCCCCACAGTGTCCAAGCTCCTGAATAATTCACTTTGAAAGAAAACTACAGATACCTGTATAGAGCTTGCAAGGCCAAATTCATCTTGAAACAATCATTAGGTCTTTTACCATTCCTTTTCCAACAAGCTGAAATTAGCTTCTCATTTAAGTCTGCTTTGTGCAAGCTCAGATTTCCTTCAGAAAAAGCTCCTAAAGCAGCCTGGTGTGACTCATCCTCCTGTTCCTGCCAGGGATGGGGGAAGGTGAAGGTGTATTCATAGTGCCAACATTGTCTTCTCCATCTTTTTTCCTCCTTTCTCCCTGGTGCTCAGGAAGGAGCAATTCCCATGTCTAAGCCTAAGACTTGTGGCCCAGGCTCCTTCCTCAGCTCTGCCATATCTAAACTGATCTTAAAGACCCACAAAAGGGGTTTGGTGAAGTCCATTAAAAATCCAGTTTTGGGGCAGATCCCAAGGGTTCCTTTGAGAACCTGTGTCCAACCTGGGTTTGGGAATGATTGCTGCAGGATGGGGTCAGCTCTGGCTGTGCAGCCCTGGCAGAAGGGGCCAGTCCATCTCACTGGGAGGTCTTCACACTGTGATAGAGGTAACAAAACTCTGACTGACTGAACTGTCCAGGGCTTTAGGTCTTACTCATCCCCCAGCTTTGAACTTTATGACATGGTGTGTCTTCTCAGGAACTTTAAAATTAAAAGAATTTAAATATTACCAGGACTACAAAAAAAAGCTCCTTTGAAGTATTTTTTTTTTCTTTATTGGACTTTACAGGTTTGTTCAGGGCACTTTAGTCCCCTTTGTACTTGACCCTATGTAAATAGACCACCCAGGGTTGTGTAACAGATTCCCAGTTCCTCTTGACAGGACTATCAGAAAAGGATTAATTGTTTTCCCCTGCAACCCAAGGGAGATTTTACTCCTGCTTAAAATGAGAGTAGGATCATGCTCCCAGTCTGTTAATAAGTGTGATGCTCATTTTGCCTTCATGTTTGTGCTGCTCTGATTGATGTACTGATTTAGTAATGGACCTGCATATCCCCATGCTGTACCTGTAGCCTGGCTGTGGTAATTGAAAACCAGCAGCAGGATTTTGGTATTGTCTGAGCAGCCCCTGCAGCTGGTGACCCCTGTGGGGGTGACTGCTCAGTTCTGAAAGCACAGCTTTCTGAGGTGTCATCCTGACTAAAACCTTTGTCAAATATTCCATATAGCAAATGACTGAAATTAGTGTCTACTTATTATTACTGACTACAGAAGTAGCAAAAGCAGAAGTGTCAAAAATCAGTAGTTATCCTCAGGAGCCAATGCACTTGATACTTGTGGCCTTTTTATTCTACATTAGTGTTGGTGAGTGGGGAGAGACAATGAAACAGGTAGGTTTTAGCACAGTGAGGAAGTCTGTAGCTGTTCAGACAGCATTTCATTGTGGTAGTCAGCAAAGTCTCATCAGTTCACACCCCTGGGAGATCTGGAGCCAGATGTGTCTGTCCCACATGGGAGTTGTTCTGTCCACCTTGGTTTATTTTGCTGTTCTCTTGCTCAGCACTGTTTGCAATCCAGTTAATCCTTCTTGTTCCCTCGAGCTCTGTCTGGGCAGCATCAAGCAGCCATTTCTGTACCAGGGGAAAGTGAGATCAAATTTATCTGTTTAATACCCACTGCACCTGACATTTTGTCCTTCTTGCCTGGGGCTGGCACACTGGACATGTGACTGCTGTCATGCTTATTGTTACATTCTTCTGGCTTTTAGGGAGCTGGGCTGAAGACTTATTTTTACCTCCCATCCCCTTTTTGTCTGCAAAAGGAGATAACAGATATTTCACACTCTGTCTCCTCCTCCCCCCTCTCCTTTAAATGCTTTCAGGGCAGTCTTGTACTTCTGAACCCTGGCACTGTGCTTGCTGGACCTTCTCTGCACTGAAGGATTTCACCTGCTCCCAGTTTGGGGTGGGCAGGGCTGCAGCAGGGGGGTGCCCACACCCTGTGGGGGCACATCCTGCCCCTGAATTGCACTGCTGGCAGTCAGGGCTTCCAGCAATTGATCCCTCTGTGTGCAGGAGAGGAGCAGCAACACCACATGGCTCTGATGCCTGCAGTCAGAGCAAATCCCCAGGTGAGACAGAGGTGGCTTTTGGGAGAGCCACAGTGAGTCCAGGCCTGCTCTCAGCAGCACAGGGCTCAGGGAAGGTCAGGGGAGGAGGATTCCAGGTTGCAAGAGCCTGGCTCACAGTTGAGCTTCCCCAAGCACAAGGACTGCATGGGACAGCTCTCTGACCTCACCTTGTAGTGAAACTGTGCCTCCCTCCCCTCCTGTAACCCACTGGTGTTTCCATTTCCCTCTCACACAGGGAAATGAGGCACATTTGTGAGCATCGCCTGGCAGGACTGGGATGGAGGCTGATGGGAGCTTTGCCCAGGAGAGCAAAAGACAATTCTGGCTCAAAATGAGCAGCTTTGTATTTAAAAAAATATAAAAAATTCTTGGCTTCCAGTCATTAAAAATAATACAGGCGTTAGCAGACAGAACCATAGAACCATCTTTCTTCTTTGTTTGAGGCCTAATGACACCCCAGACCGTGGGTTTGTTTGCCTTACATAATGGGCAGCCAAACTGTTTTCAGCAACTGCAGCATTCAGTCGAGAGATTCATGTAGGGAAGCCTTAATTAGAGTAATTGCTCTATTTATATAATGATTCCCTTTTGTCTCAGATCAAATGGATCTTTGAGAAATCTTATTTCCTTTCCAGTTAATTTCTGCCCTGTTAGTTTAGCTCATGAATCTTAATGAAGAGAAGCACCTTGGGTATCTCCTGATCTCCTGCTCTCCCTCATTACTGGGGGGGAGACTGTGGGGCATTAATCTCCTGTGCTGCTGCTCTTTACTTTGGTAGCAACATGAGAGAAACACCAACAGGCAAATTTTAAAACCATGAACAGGGAAATCTTCCATTTCTTTAACAGTTTGACTTAACTATTACAGTGCCACAATTTGAGCAGGGGCCCTGTGAGGCCCAGGGTGTGATGCAGGGAGGTGACACTGAGGTACTGCCACCCTCTCTGTGACAGGCTGCCCTTGGGCTCCTGGTTAAATAAAATTATGAGTTTTCCTCGCCTGCCTGTATGATTGGGAATATCCTCCCTCTCTGCTGTGAGCTTGTGTTTGAAGGATGAGCTGCTGGGACACAGGATTTTTCCTACAAGGTAAATACAGCAGAGTCGTGGTGGGAATTGGTGTGTTTATAAGGTTCTTTTGTGCAAGAAAGAATGATTTCTTTCTTGTCCAGATGGCTGACAGTGTGAAGGGACTGGCTGAGCAGAAAGTTGTATTTCTCTTCCTGAAGTGCAGTGACAGGATTGAGCCTTGTTAATGTTTTCCTAGAACATGATGCAATTTCACGTAATGTGTGATATTACTCATGAAATTAATTGTCCCAATGCAAGTAACATGTACATCAGTTGTGTAAAACCAATCAGGATTCCAGTGTTGAGAAAGGAGACTTGCAATTCAAGGAAATAAATGCCAGGAAATGGCTGATTTGTGCAAACATCCCTGCAGTGACTCCCAGGCCATTCAACTGATTTGCAGACTCAGCCTCTTGAGACAGAAATTGCAATGCTGGATGTGAGCAGCACTGCAAGAGTCCACCACAGCCTTGCCCAGTGTCCTGGCAGTCCTGGAGCCCTTCCCAGCATGGTCTGAGCTGTGGGAGAAGGGGAGGACCAGCACAGATCCCCTCACCTGCTGCAGGCTGAGCTCCCAGGCCTGACACACATTTTCCCCAATGGTTGGCACAGCCATGGCAGCATTTTTTCCTTGTAACTTCACGGGCCCTCTGTGGACTAATCCCCAGCTTTTAATTTCTTGTCATGGCTTGCTGCGTTTTCTCTCAGTAAAGGTTTTCAAATGATCTCGTGAAGTCATGGTTTTGGCTCATGGCAGCTGCTGGTTTTGGCTGCAGTGCTGCTGGGAGGGTGAGCTGAGGTCAGGGAGAGCCTTGCTCCAGTTTGCTGCTCAGCAAACTGGTGTAGCCCAAAGGATCCCAGTCTGAGGATGCTCCCAAGGGGCTCCTTACCCTGGGAATGGGGTAATTTCCCATGGCTGGATGTGGTCACAGAGCAAGGGCTTGACAGCCTGGTTCAGGTTTGAGCTTGATAGTGTTGGTCTTGGTTTTGCTGGGAGGCATCTTGGATTTGGGTTTCTCTTTGCTCAGGAACCTCTCTGGTTTGCCTTGTTGTTACTGTTATTTTTTTTTTCTTTGTGTTTTTTCTTTTCTTCATCTGTGTGCCAGAGGCTGAGGTTTGTGCTACATTCATGGTTATTGTGGAGAAATAGGGATAATTAAGCATTAGGAGGTGACATCTTTCCACAAAAAGCTTTCTGCTGAACATCTCTCACCACTTGCACTGGAGAGTTGTCCTTGGAAGGACATTGAGGACTATCAAACCTGTGAAGCAAGTGTCAGCCTCTGGCCTTCCCAGGAATGCCAGGAACAGCAAACACTTTGTAGGACATTTTCCAGCTGTTCCTGAGTGCAGCCAAGGGGATCACGGGGAAGAGGAGCCACACTTCTGAAAAGCTTTCCCCTCTCAGCACGTCACCCCTCCTGCTGCACAAGAGCCTCTGACATGGTCAGGACAGGGGCAAGGGCTGCAGGTGCTCATTTCAGAGATGGAGGCTGAGCTTGTAATTAAGTTTTTCAGAAATCTTGAGCTCTTTGCTTTGCTGTTAGTGCCATCAGACAGCAGAGGCAGCCTGAGATGGTCTGCCAGATGCTGCCCTGCTGCAGCAGAGAAATGTCAGTGCTGCCTCAGGCAGGGAGGAAGCAAATTCATGGGCTTTGGAGCCTTTGAGAGGTCATTGGAGTATTTCGGGTTTTTCTGCCTACTGGGCAACACAAACTGAAAATTTATCATTTCTGTGTCAGTGCAGTAATTCCTGGTGAATTCAAATAGTGTTTGAGAGGCTTTATTATTCATTTTAGTGCAAGCAGGTTTCAAAAATTTCATTCTGTCATTTTGTATACCTCTTACAGCAAAGCAGGCAGCTGTTCCAGTGCAGAACATCAGTGTGTCTCTGTTGGAGTCATCATTTGCACTCCTGCAAATGATAAAAGAATGTGATAGAGACTGGAGCCTCTTCCCAGAGAAACACACCCCCTTCACCAGACTGTGACTGACCTGCCACCTCCAAAACTCACCAGGAGATTTTCTGTAAGGGTGGAGCAGCCCTGGGCAGCCCCTGTGTGCAGAGGTGTGTGTGCCCCCACAGCCTGGCTAGCCTGGCATGGTGCTGCACTGCCCAGGCTGCAGGGCTGTGTTCCACATTGCCCAGAGCCCATCCAACCTGACCTTGAGTTCTCCCAGGGATGAGATTCTCTGGGCTGCCTGTGCAGCTGAAGCAGAGCAGTGTGAGTGTGGCTGCCATGGAAGGGGAGCCTCTTCACGTTGTGTTCATACTCTTGGTAGAGCTCATGGTCTGTAACTCACTTCCAAGGTGCTGCTAGCTTGCATTGGGTGCTTCCAGAACCTTGGAAACAGGCTTAGAGACTCCTCTCCAGAGTGGTTCATGATGCTGTGGGGTCACTGCAGCCCCTTGTGCTTCTCAGCCTTGTTTTTACAGAGCCACAGAGGCAGCAGCATTGACCATAGCTCAGCTCGTTCCTGTTGGAGGCAAGGAATAATTCAGAGGGGTTTTGTGGAAACCTGGCATCAGTTTCAGGACCCAACCAGGGAAATGTGCTCCAGCAGCAGATGAATTTGAATCCTTCATTCTTCTCCTGCCTCCTTTGTGGGGTGGATGGTGCCTAGAGTTACCCAGCTGAGGTTTACCAGTCTCTGGGTCTAATGGAAAAATCGAAGCTGGCCTCTTGAACTTGAACAGTTTTGGTTTGAATGTTGTGTTCCCTTAAGGGATGGCCTTTGCCTAATCCTCATTGTTCTAACAAAAAGGGTGTTTTAAGCAGCCAGGAATGAATTTTTGTTGGCTCTTCACTTGTTGCATTGGATTTCTTTGCTTGGTGCAGTTTTGGCATCACATGGAATACATCAAGCAGATAGGGGTATAAACATACTTTTATATCTCAGGACTCTGAACTGGTCTGGAAATGGGCAGTTGGGTTCAGGTTTTGGTCTTATATGGTTGGGCATGAATGGGAACCCAAGCAAAGTTTGTTGCCAGTCCTTTTCAGAGTTTATTTACTTTCGTGATTATTTTTTCCCTTTCCACATTTAACAGAAGGTTCCTGGTATGATGGAGGTGGAGGTAGGGCAGGAGCCAGGAGACATGTGATGTATTCCCAGATCTTTTCTCCAATTTTTTCTTGTCTTTTTGGAATGTTTCAGTCTACACTACTCCCAGCACCAGCAAGCTCTGGTCTTGTTTGAGCTTTCTAGGTGTTCCAGCAATGCAAATAAGAGCTGGTGAGGTGCAGATATCCATCTGTGGGGACAAAGAGTGAATCTCTAAGAAAGACAGGGCTGCCAGGAGGTTTCCGGTCTGTTTTGCAAAACAAAGAAGCCAAGTTCAAGGCTTGCAAAGGCTTGTCTGAACCAGGTCTCTCAGAGATTTTGGCTTGACCCATTTCTTGTTTGGAAACCAAGCTGTTTCTGGGGATATCACTATCCCAAGAAATGCTGGGGCAGTCTCTTGGGAAAGAAATTGTGTTGAAGTTCTGATGGTAGAAAGGGAGAAGAGCAGGCTGGAAGGGTTGGGGAGACAGAAGTTCTGTCTGGCCTTGGGCCTGACCCTGGAAATGCTGCATCACCAGGGGCTGAAGAGTCCCGAGGAGCATGGAGAGAGCCCAGCTGCAGCAGCCACCCCAGCTTTGTCCCTGTCCTGGTCACTCCTCCTGCAAATCTGGGGGCACCTGGCAGCTCTTTCTACTGATGTTTTGGGTAGAATGCTGGAAAATGGTTCTGATCTGGAGGGTCCTCAAAGGGTTCAGGGGTCAGGGTAGAGCTGGGGGGTTTGTGCTGATGCCAGCAGAGTCTGGGGTCCTGCAAGGTGTCAGCTAAAAATGCCCCATCTGCTGCATCCCTGCAGCCCCCTCAGAATGGGGTGTTGGGGAGAATTCTATAAATCAGGCAGTCATCTTTCTGCTCCCCACCTTCTCTCTAGATGGGGAATGACTAGACCCTTTATCCTCTTGTCCTAGGAGAGTTTGTACCTTGTGAGAGGCTCCTGCAGGCAGAATGAAGCTGGTCTCTCACCACACCTCCCCTTCTTTTCATTCCCCCATCGCTGAGATGCAGCAGACTTGGCCATTCCCAAAACAGTGACTGATTGTCTGCTTTGGCTGCCTCAGCTGTTTGCTAAACATAATGCTCTTTCATCTTGCAGGAAATCGTCTGGACACCTCCACCGGAGTGCAGCTTGCTTTATGCTGCTGTTTCAATAGGCAAATAAAAGCAGCTATTTTCCCAGTTTAAACATAACCTGATTTCTCCAGTGAATTGGAAATACTTGAGGGAGGGGGAAAGAGTGTTTATTACTGAATTTTCAAGAACTGTAATTCTAAATTAACAAGCCAACCAGCTCTTTTTCTTCCTGGGGAAAGGATTCTCCTCCTCCCCTTTAAGAATATCCACAGCACTCACACTTCATCATTTTCATCAGGACCTAAAGAGCACCCACCGGGGCCCTCTCACACCATCTGTGTGATGTATGCCTTTCCTCATTGTTCCCTGGCAAGTCAGGGCACTTTGGCTGAGGTTTGAGATTTCTTTTTGCTGCCAGCAGAATAAAAATGTTACAGAATGAAATCCTTTATTGGTGTTTCAGCAGCGAGAGAGGAGACGGTCACCTGTCTGCTCCCATCAGCTCAGGGTCAGAGGGCTCTAAAAGGCAGAGCCTTGCCCATTTTCCTCTGTTTCCTGAGATGACAGGAAGGAAAGCGTAGGCATCTGGCAGAGCTTCAGCAGGGAGAGCTTTAGGAAAAAGGGACAGCTCAGGATTGAGTCCAGGCCAAAGCCTGGCTGGCTGCTGGGCAGTGTTTGAGAGCAAGCTGAGAAATTAATACAGAAACAAATAACTAAACACACTGGGCAGTATTTGTAATACTGCAAATGATGCAACTCAACTTTCTTTCCTTACTGTGGTAATCAAGGATTTCACCAAAAGCACCAGGGAGAAACACACCCCGACCTCTTCCTCCAGGGAGCAAGTCGAGTTCCTCACACGCGGTTCCCTTACGAGGAACTTGAGCAGCAGCCGAGTTCAACAGGAAAGCTGAGGACAAACTTTTGTGTGGCTGCTGCTGGGTCGCTGTGCCGTGGCCGTGCCGGATGGGAGGGAACAAAGAGCCCTTTGTGTTTTGCAGTTCATGACCAAGAACCCCACGCTGCGGCTGGGCAGCGCCGGGCTGGGCGGCGAGGGCGCGATCCTGCGGCACCCCTACTTCAAGGAGCTGGACTGGGAGCTGCTGAACCGGCGGCAGATGGAGCCCCCCTTCCGGCCCCGCATCGTACGTGGGGAGGGGGCTGGGGGAGGGCAGCCCGCGGGGTTCCCTCTGTTTGGCTCCGTGAGACAGCAAAGAGGTGAAGGAAGGGAGGTGAGGCCTCTGACGCTGCCTTGGTTGCTGGTTGGGCACCTGGTGAGCTGCCTCTTTTCCCCTCCATGCTGGATTGTCAAAGGCAGCTCAGTGAAAAGGGGAGGATTTGTAAAAGCAGCTGCAGCAGGTTAGGCACTCAAGTACCCTTTGGCTTGCCCCAAAGATTAAACAGGGTAAGTAATCCTCATCCTGTTCAGCACCCAGCACAGTGCTCCCTGCTCATGCCACTCACAGTGAGTCCTTCAAAGAGAGGCTGGCCCTGTCAAGAGGCAGGACACAGTGCTGGCCCTGTCCCCAGTGGTGCCACACAGCCCTGAGGATGCTGTGTGAGAGAAGAGCACTGCTCTTCATGGACAGCTTTCTGGGGTTGTCACTGTGGCTTCCTTGTCTTTCAAATCATTGCCTGGCTGGCTTGTCTCATGCTGTGGTCACTCTGTGAGCTCTCAGTGACAATGGGTTCAGGATCAGGCACCTGGGCAGGTGTGACAGCTCAAAAGCAGAATTTCAAGTTGCCCCTTAACCTGAATCAAAGGCTAAAGGAGCCTGTTCAGTCTGCCACAAGCTGGGCAGGATCTGGGAATGTTAGACTTCAATGTCAATAAATGTTATTGACCTCAATGTCAATAAAATATCTTGCTAAGGGTGCAGGAAAATCACATGCCTCATGAAAATGTGCCACAAACCCAGTTTGTGTGTGTGCATTCTAAGCAGCCTGTGTGCACTCTGTGGCACACAGCAAGGAATCCAGCACCTGGAGCCCAGCCATTTGTCTTCCCACAGCCCAGTAATTCAGAATTGTGTGAGTTTAATGGCTGGCACTAAGAGAAGTGCCCTCCACCTCATCCCCAAAACCCAGCTGAGACACTCTGCAGATGAGGAGGGGCTGTGTGGAGTCAGCCAGTTGGGAACACAGCTGATAACTGTGCTGCCACTTGAGAGGAGGGACTGATTTATGTGGCCAGGGAAACCCCCAGAGTTGCTGTCAGTTAAATTTGAGAGGGGTTCCCTGTCAGAACCTTCAGAGGCTGGAAAAGGCTTTGCTCTGTGAGAGGCAAGCCCAGAAAAAGCTCTCAGTCAGCTCAGCCTGGGTTATGGAAGTGATGGTTCAATGCACTCCGATACAGAGCAAGGATCAAGCAGATCATACATACTTCTGACGTGTCTTTTCTTTGTTTTCTCCATTTGACAGAAATCCAAAGATGACGTGAGCAACTTTGATCCTGATTTTATAAAAGAGGAGCCCATCCTGACCCCCATTGAAGAAGGGATCCTTGCAATGATAAACCAGGATGAATTTAGACACTTTTCATTCACCAACCCAGACCTGGTGGAATAGCTGTGGCTCTGGAGAAAGGCTGATGAGAGGACTGGGAGGAAATGAAATGAAAACCAAGTTTACCAGTAATTTCATTCTCAAGGAGTAGCAGTGCACTGACTGGCACGATACAGCAGCACCACTGTCAGTGTTACCTTAATGTGAAATTGAAACCTTCCTGTGTTTGTAGGGCTTCTGCAGCTCTTGGATCGAATATTGACAGGGGTGGAACAAACCTGATACTGTAAATAG
Organism: Ammospiza nelsoni; assembly: GCF_027579445.1. Classification (NCBI taxonomy): domain Eukaryota; kingdom Metazoa; phylum Chordata; class Aves; order Passeriformes; family Passerellidae; genus Ammospiza; species Ammospiza nelsoni. Next base: position 58,805,371 of record NC_080638.1, on the reverse strand, counting down.
CTGATGCAGACAGAGCATTGGATGCTGAGCTGGCTGGCTCAGCCTGAATGTCATCAGTGGATTCCAGGAGTCGGCTTGAGCATGGAACAAGTGTCTTGCAGCCCTGAGCCAAACAGACTTGTGACAATGCTGATTGTTTGCAAGACTCTTCAGAGGAGTCCCAGCACTGTCCAGCGTTTTGGAGATGTCATCCAACGTCCCATGGCCTGACTGAACCAGATGTTCCCACTGACTTTACCTTTTTCCTGCAGTATTTATTTCTTTCCGAAGCACAAATGGCTCTTTTTGACACTGTTTGGGTTCCCATGTGAAATATTTCATTGTGCTGAATAGCAGAAGGAAAAAAAAAAAAAACAAATGCCCAGTGCCCCACACAGATTCTTCCAAATCAAAGGGAAGTCATGTGCTTGTAGTGTTTTACTCTTTGTGCGTGTTGAAAAGTTTTAGTGTTTGCATTCTGTGAAATGCCTTTTTACATCATGCATCTTCAATGCTCCTTTCTTTGCCTCCCAGCTGTTTTCAACTATAATATAACTTGTTGTACTGTTTATTTAGGCCCTTTCTATTTAATTGTGTTACACAGAGCCCCTTTTGTGGGTTTAGTGCCTCATTAAAATTTTGATCCAAAGTGGTAGCACTTAAATTATTTGTAGCCTTGTTGCAATGGGAGCCACAGAGCTGGCAAGCTGCTTGAAGGCAGAGCTGTCAACCAACAGGTAACACAAAAGGACGGCTTTTCTCCCATCAGAGTGATAAACCTTATCTAAAGATACACAGTGACTTGGTTTGGTTTGGATTTAAGAACTCATTACTCACAGGGCACTTCTTATCAGTTGCATCCTCAAGCTTCTGCCACAGGCAGTCTGAGATGATTTTTCAGTGCAGATTTTGGAACCCAGACACTCTGGGAGGTGGTTCTGTGCTTTTCCTGTTCTCCTTGAAGCTGGATGATTTTTCTGAAGCTCTTTGGCACACCTTTGCACTCCTTGCTGGGCTTGAAGCTGTATGACAGGTTTATAGCCTCTTCCTTGGGCAGATACGAATTTCTGGAGAAGGAGAAGGATTTCTAACCTCTTGGAAAACTGATGATGTTTGTATTTAACATGCTTTAACTTGAGAGAAGGGTGAGGTGCAGCAGAGAGGGACAGTTCTGCACAGACCTCACCCCACTGCAGCTGTGGAAGTTGTGTAGGGGAGCAGGAACCTTGGGCATGGAAATTACAGAGGTACAACCCCCATTACAGCACAGACCCCATGGTCTGAACGTGCTCACCTGCTGTCAAGAGGAAGTCTGGGATGAAGAAGCTGAGATGTACATGCAAGAATGATTCCTTCCCACTCCAGTCCCCTCTACTCCACTGAGTCACTTCTACCTCTGAAGCATCTCTGAATTGTCTGACAGGTGGGGCAGAGGCTCAGGTACCCTTGGGCTCTTCTTGTCTTTGTGCCTGAGTGTTCCAGCAGTTCTCCCTCTTTCTTTCCTGTGTCTCCTCTTCCAATAAGCACAGCTTCATCCTCTGATCTCCCTTCCCTCCCATGGGCACCTTCTGGCCACGCTGCAGCCCATGCCTGTGCTGGTGTGTAGGTACCCTGCTCCTCCAAAGTGGGGCAAGAGAGGAAGGACAGGTTGAGTTGTATAAGCAGGAGAAAAAGAGCAGATTTCCAGAAAAATGATCCCAGAACCAGCCATGCAGGCTGGCTTGGGTTGCTTTCCCATATAGGAAGAAGCAGTTCAGGGATGGATCCATTTGCATGAGGGTGCCACTGTGGTACCTTGTTCATGTGTGACACGTGGTGTTCACCCATCTGGTGCAGATGTGACCCAAGACAACTCCTCACTCCAATTCCTTCTCAGTTTTGTGGGGTTACAACTGCAGCAGTGCTTGCTTGGCAAGGTGTAAGTGCAGCTCAGTTGGCCACCAAGAGTGGGAGCCCCAAAACTGTCTGAATTTTGTGTTGGTGGCTTTTTCACTCTCCTACTCTCAAAACAAAAGTCTCCTGATTTTGACTCTGCTGTGAGCAGCCTCTCCTTCCCTGGTGATCAGTGCTGGAGAACAGTAAGTGATACATGTTTTTTGCCAGCACAGTGGCACCATCCCAGGGTTTCATTGGTTGTGATATTTTTGGGGCTCAGGAGACCTTATGGAATAGCTCCTGCTGGAGAAGCTCCTGCCACAGTGTTGCCTTCAGCATCAAAATGTGGTACCATTTCCATGGCCCCAGGATCTGAGAGTTTACATCACTGACAGCATGAAGAACGTGCAGTAGTCACCTTTGGAGAGCTTTATTGATGTGTCAGTATTACATCATATCAGATTTCATATCAGTGCTCACCAGTCTGTGTCCTAAAAGCTTGGAGAGCAGAAACGAAGTCACCTCTGGAGGTGCTCTGTTGGGGTTGTTGTGAACTGCAAACCAGAAATCCTGTGAATCCCTGGAGGCTGTAAGATGGTATTTTAGGGAGCAGGAAAGCTCTCACTGTGGCCAGCCCACACCTGCTTGGTGGCTTAATGGGGCAAGTTCAAGTGACAAAGAGAGTTTTTCCCCCATCTTCACTTTTCATTGATTTAAAGTGCTCACTGCACCCTTGCATCACCCTTGGTGCAAATTCACTGTCAATTCTGTGATTGGACTTGGAAGCCTGAGGTTCTGATATGTGGGAATTTTCTTGATTTTCAGTTTTCACCTGGATCCTGATTTGTAATTTAGGGCAGCTCTTCCCCTCCATTGCCTGCCTGGCACTCGTGTGTCTGGGTAGTGCTTTCAGCCCCTGGAGTCAGCAGATCCTGACTCAGCCACATTTGGCCAAGCTCCCTGAACTCTCCCATACTTTTATGAGGAGCTGCCATTTCAGTTGAGTTCCCTGAGACTCTGTCAGCAGTATGGACGAGATCAGCTCAATAAAAAGTACCAATGCAATGGCTTTGCTTTTGAAAAAGCTGGATTAGTGTTTGCCCTGCCATTGAATATGTAAATAAATATTGATTTATTAAAGAAAGAAAAAATCAAGCAAAGGTACAAAACTCAGGAGTTTTCCAGGAGCTGTCCTGCCAGTTTTTTGGCTTCATTGCTTGCCTCAGTGGATGCAAGATGGTTTTAGTCTGTTAATTTGCTTCTGGCTTTAGAAGTATATTAAGCTGGCAGCCACAAGTTTTTAAGGTTTAAAGCATAAAATGCTTGTATTCACTCCAGTGTGAAAACTGGCAAATGAGCAAATTGTAATTAGTTCCCTTTGCACTGCTTTTAGTGCTTGCATGAAAAAAGAAGATCCCTTTGATGTCTGTGAATTTGTGTTCGGTGCAATCCTTTCATTTTCAAAGAGGTTAATGAAGTCTAGCTATAAAATTCAGTGGCCTACGTCTCCTTCAAGGCCTTTGAAAGTTGATGGTAAGAAGCAGATGGTCTGGGATGAAGAGATGAAAATCATCTTGCAACTACTCTATGGTGGCTGTGCTGCCAAAGACATCATTTTAAATACCACTGCTTGATAGGCAATGGAAAAAATCTCACAGACTTCCAGTGCCCAAGGGATTTTAAGGTAAAAAATTCAATTCTAACTGCTGGCTGAGGATGCTTTGAATGCATTCCCAAGGATTGGCACAGGTTCCTCACTCCTTGTGAAGTCCTGAATGGTTTGCAACAGGAGTTTTTCCCTTGGAGCTGCGTGCTCCTCCTACAGAAGCTGCTCTTCCTCCAGTCAGGTTTGAGAGCAGCTCCCGTGGCTGTGGTGTGGCAATGGCCTTGGTTAGCAAAGCCAGAGCCAGGAGCAGTGAAATGAAAACATGTCTGGGATCATCTGCTCTGTCCCTGGGCCAGGGAGGGGAGAGCTGCTCGGTGCTGCCTGCTCTCCCTCGCTTTGCTCAGCTGCTCAAGCGTAGCCAGAAGGTTTCTGCTGCTCCCCAGGGAGAGCATTTCACAGCTTTTACAACTCTTCCCGCTAAGTAAATGTCCTGATGTTTGGAAATGATGTGAATGAGATGAAAATCTCTCTTATCATGCCATTAGGATTCTCATTGGAAGCTGCAAGTCAGGGTTTGTATTACTAAATATATACAGGGCTGCCAAACCAAAGCATTCAGAAATGATGAGTCAGGTTGTCTGAAAATCGCAGCTCACTCAGGAATCAAGAGCTTTCCAAAATAATAAATGTCTCCTTTTCTTTCTTTTTTTCTTCCCCCCCCCCTTTTTTTTTTTAAACATCTGCATTACGAATATTTTAGTTCCTGACTTTCACTTCTCCACATCAATAGAAGCAGGAATGTTGTGCAATTATAATTTTTTTAGATGAAAGCTGAAGTCTGTGAATTGATGTGAAGCCAGGCATTGGAGCATGGAGAAAAATGCCAAACACCAAGAGGTGGATGATAAACCTGTGAGCAGGCACAGGGTTTATGTATTTTTCCATCTTTTCCCATTGTTTATGTACAGTCACCACAGTGTGCTCCCTTGTCTCCAAACCCACAGAGCAGGGCTCCCAGAAGGCACAGCAGTGAGGAAGAAGAAGGGAGGAAGGCTGGGGAAGGCATTTGTGTGCTGTGTAGTCACTGTGTGCAGGGCTTGTCCAGCAGCATTTCTGACCCGTGCATCAGCCCTTGCACAAGCTGCCACCTTCTGCATCCCATCCTGCCTTCCCCTGGGCACAGCACTCAGCATCATCCCTCAGGCTGGAAGAGTCCTGCTGATGGAGGCAGGCCTGAGGGAAGAGCAAGAGGTCAAAAAGCGTGGAGGAGAGGGAGCAGTGTTGGTGTTTGGCTGCCTTGGTGTCTTCTCATGGGGATTTTGGTACGGCCAGTGTCCCAGGGATGTCCATAAACGTGGCTGGCCGCTGAAGGAGAAGGTCAGGCTCTCTCCCCTCTCATGCCTTTAATAGAAGCTAAAAAAGAGAGGAGAGAGGGCAGTGTCCTCAAGAAATGGGGTCACAGCTCTGGGTTGTCACTGAGAAGGTTCTCTATATTTCAGAGGTGCCTCAGGCCCCTGCAGGCAGCAAAGGCACATAAGAATCATCATTTCTGCTCCATCCACACTGGGGAAGACCCTCTGAGGGCAGCTGGAGTGAGGAGACTTGAGGACCACATGTCTCAGGGATGTGGGAGTTAGAAGGGGATGTGGGAAAAGGCTGTGGGGCAGAACTGCAAAGGAACGTCCCCAAACCCTTTCATCTCAAGAAGGAAGCTTGACACGAGCTTGGGTCAGACAAAGACAAAGTTTTCCCTGTGTGGGCTCTCCAGGTAACGTGTCAGTGTGAAGGTAGCCCTGAAAGAGTTTTAACTGGCCCATGGTGTCAGTTCTGCTCCAGCTCTGAGCTCCCACAGCTGCTACTGGCAGCAGTTCTTATAAAAGTGGAGTTGAGAGATTTTAGCAGTGAGTTCAGGATTGCTCAAAACTGGTGACTCAGTTCCTCCAGCGCCTCCTTCCCCCTCCTTCAAATGAGGGGTTTATTCATCACCTGGCCTCTCATTTCCAACCATTTAATGTGAACTGGGGTCAGGGCCTCAGTTTTTCTACAACAGTGACAATTAAAACTCCATTTCTTCTTAAATGGAACCTCACTTGATTCTAGGATCTCCAGACCTTCAAACCACTGCAAAGACTTCCAACACCTCCACTATAACCACCACATCTTCCCGGAGAAGAGCATTGCAGGAGCTGTTAATGAGCCTTTTTTGGAGCCTGGCCAAGGTGTGCTGTAGTTCAGCTGGGAGTGAGAGGTGATTTCATCTATCTCCATCTTATCTGCTGCTAGACCCAGACGGGAAGAGCAATTCCAACCTTCCAGTCATTCCAGGCCTGTCTGCTGCCCAGAGATGCCTCCTGCACAAAACTCCGGCTTTCTTTTCCCAAATGCTGTCTGGAAGAAACAGGGCATCAAGAGCTTTGTTAGGGGTTGGTGCTTAGCACAGTTTTCCTCTGAACTAAGACACAGTGTCACATTTATCCCAAGAATGGGGTTGTTGGGTTTGCAGGTTGTTCTGGCCAGTGTCTCCTCCAGCCTCTGGGGTGTTGCTGTCTCCACACTTTGGAGCAATGGCAGCACCATCAGTAGCTCAACCCTGACTGAGGCAGGAGGGCAGCATTGCAGGTATTTCACCTGGAATTGAGTCATCATTATTCTTAAGCTCTGTGAAGAGCTGGAGCTGAGGTATTGTTATCTGACAGGCACATCTGGGCATGTTGCTCTCCTTGGGGCAGCCTTTCTGCTTGCCTCTTCTCAGGCCCTTTATTCTCACTCCTCACCAGCCCATTCTCCAAGGGGAAGGCTGGGTGATGGTTTTGAGCAGCTTGGTGCTTCTCTATTTCCCTGGACAGTGGGGAAAATCTGCCTCCAGCTCCTGAGGAAACGGGTCAGGTGAGCCCTATGTCACAGGATAGTGTTCCCTCTCAAATGCTCATCTCAGTTTAAACCCAATTTTAACTGGAGAAAAAAAAAGGCAAGTGGGACCTTTAAGCACATTCAGCTAGGCCTGGACTTCAGCAAAATCCCTGCACTTGTGGGAACATTCCTCCCCAAGTTTCACCATGAAAATTGCCACGTAGAGCCTGTGTCTAAATTAGACCCTGGCAACCAAAGGCTTTTTTGTTTCTCCTTACCATGAGCAAGAGTTTCCTCTGCCACTGCCACTTTGGGATGTCTTCCCTCATCTGTTACCCCGACTCCTTTAATTTTTGCTCCAGTGCACCAATTTGCCATGGCCCCAAGACTCCTGCACACACAATGGATGGTGCTCATCTGGTGGAGATGTTGTAACCCAAAATGGGGCTTTCTCTCAGCTATTTTGGTGGAGTCTGGTAATTTGTCTGACATGGAAAATCCCCAAGCTGCAATCAGTGCCAGGGATGCTTGAGTGGAAAATGACAAAATTATAACATAGTTCATCTCCCCATGGCCAATTACTCTGTGCCTACGCATAGTCTGGAGCAGCCAGGGTGACTGTGAAGGTTTCCAGCCTTTGTTTTGGCTCCATGGCCTCTGTTTTTGGTTAAACATAGGGCAGACATGGCCTAACAATTGTTTACAGGTGGGTGGCCCTCAGTTCCTCTGGGAGCATCTTGGACAATGATCCTTGTGGGCCCCAACACCTCAAGATATTCTGTGATATTGTGCTTAAAAGAAACTTCCTGATTCCAATCTCAGGTGCCTTTTCCTGCACTGCCCAAGGTCCTGCACACCAGGCAGGCTGCTCTCCCTCATCTTGGACATTGACCTCCTCTTTATCCAGGCCTGGGCAGAGGGGATGGATGGATGGATGGATGGATGGATGGATGGATGGATGGATGGATGGATGGATGGATGGATGGATGAGGGATGGATGGATGGATGGATGGATGGATGGATGGATGGATGGATGAGGGATGGATGGATGAGGGATGGATGGATGGATGGATGGGTGGATGGATGGATGGATGGATGGATGGATGGATGGATGGATGGATGGATGGATGTGGGATGGATGAGGGATGGATGGATGATGGATGGATGTGGGGATGGATGGATGAATGGATGGATGGATGGATGGATGGATGGATGGATGGATGAGGGATGGATGGATGATGGATGGATGTGGGGATGGATGGATGATGGATGGATGGATGGATGGATGGATGGATGGATGGATGGATGGATGGATGAGGGATGGATGGATGATGGATGGATGTGGGGATGGATGGATGGATGGATGGATGGATGGATGGATGGATGGATGGATGGATGGATGGATGATAGATGGATGATAGATGGATGATAGATGGATGATAGATGGATGATAGATGGATGGATGCCCTCTCCCCTCAGCAAGAGGGGATGTGTCTCCTGACACAGAGGGAGGTATGAGGGAGCCTGCTGGTGGTGGCCAAATTTTCAGGGTGATTTAAGTGTCTCACAGCTTTGGTGGAGTGTACCCCAAGGACTCCTCCAGAGCTGGTTTAGGGCCCTAACAAATGTGTTTGGAGTTCCACACCAGGCACGTGGCCTATGGTGTCCTGCCTTGGAGACTGTTCCTGGGCAGAGACAAGGTGTGAGCAAGGAGTTGCCTGGAGCTACCCAGCCTGGAGTGAAAGCCTTGATGCACAAAGCTCATTAGGGCTCAGCTGGGCTGGAAGAGGCACTTGAGGCCACCCAGGGGTTTTGCCTTAGTCCTCCACCCACCTGTGCACTCAGGCTGGGGCCATTGAGCAGCTCCAGGGAAGAGGAGCCTGCCTGGTGTGCAGGAGCTTGGGCAGTGCAGGAAAAGGCACCTGCACTGGAGTCAGAAAGCTTCTTTTAAGCACAGAATATCCTGAGGTGTTGGGACCCACAAGGATCATTGAGTCCAACTCCTGGCCCTGCATAGGACCACCCTCATTTAGGCAATATTTAAATGAGAATTTTAGTTGAGAAAGGATGAAACTAAACTGTTGGTGGTGCATAGACCCTCCCTGCTCCTTGCTCCCAGCTTTCCCCCTGGGCACTGCTGCCCCTGAGAGAGTTGCTCGTGGAGTGATGACCACAAAACTTTCTCAAAACTCTAATTTTATAGATTCCAACAGGAGCCCTGTGCTGATTTGGGGTCATTGGGAAAAGGTCACACAGACAACATCTAAGCTTCTGTCTTCTGTCCACGAAGACAGAAAACAGTGTTCTGCAGCTTGTTTTTGTGACCATCATAAACTAAATCCAGCATCTTCCTGAGACAGGGTACAAGACAACATAAGTAGAGAAGTGATTTTCTTTTAATTGCTGTTGTAGGACAGTAGAGATGAAAACCAAGTGTCCAAGGGTATAGGAGCCCTCATCCCCTGATTAGATACATATAATGAGATGGAAAGCTAATCTATCATATTTAGAATCAGTCAATTAGAGGGTTGGGGCTATAGATGCATTTAGCTTTAGCATTAGGGAGATATTTAAACCACACTGTACTTAGTCATTACCATGCTAAGTGATAGTAGATGCAGGTCACCCTATATATGGGCCATGGTAATCAGCTTCAAGTGTTACTAATTAAGCCTTTTCACCTTTGGGCTCCCTTCCATGCCACCACACATGAAATGGGCCACTGAGGTCACTGTGAGATGCTCCTAAAACCCAATACCCAGTGTTTATGGTGAAGTGGGGGTGATTTGGCTTTCTGGTTCTGTCTCTGCTGTGTGGAGAGAGCTGTAAGCACACGGCTCTTGCTTTAATCATGAATTTTACCTCTGAGTCTCAAGATGCCAGCTGGGCACTGCCAGCCCTCCTGCTGCCTGCCTTGCATGATTTGAAGCCCACAAAATGTCCAGGTGAATAAACCACATCAAAGTGAGCGTGGCTCTGGCATCTCCCTCCTGGCAATCCTCAGTCATGCTTCCAGAGGGAGTCAATAAAGGCTGCAAAGGCTGTAGTTGCTCTGCAAAGCAGCTTATGTGCTTAGGCAGAAGGTCAAAAATAGCCACAAAGGAAGGGCTGAAAATTGTGGGTGGGATGCAGTGATGCCCAGTGATTCCCTCCCCATGCCCTGAGACACGGGTGGGTGCCCAAGGTCCTCACCTGGCTCTGGCCCCATCCCTTCTCTTCAGATTTCATGGATCCCTCAGGCCAAGAGCTCTTGATGACTTCATGTTAATGTGCAGTTGCACCTGCTTTCAGGGCTTTGCTGTGTCAGGATGGTGGCAGAGCCACCCTGCAGCAGAGGGCAGGAGAACAGGGAGCCTTCCAGCACCTCCCAGCCCAGGAGGAAGGCAGGGGTGGCCATGGATGTGGGGTGCAATGGTTCTGGTTGCTCTCCAGCCCAAGGGGAGCAGCTGTTCTGGGGCAGCTTTTCCCTGACAGTGTTACTGAGACATTCCTGAGAATACTCAGGCTCTGCTTTCATAAAGGCATAGAAAATCCTAAGCTGGGAGGGACCCACAAGGATCATCCAAGTCCAGCTCCTGGCCCTGCACAGGACAACCCCAATAATCCCACCGTGTGCCTGGGAGCCTTGTCCAAATGTTCCTTGAGCTCTGTCAAGCTTGGGGCTGAGAACAACCACCCTGCCCTTAAACCTTCCCCTCTCCATCCTTTCCTCAGAGGTTAATTGCTCAATTTCTGCCTTCACTTCTGTCTCCAAGTAAGATCCTCCTGCTTGTGGTGGGTAAAGCTGAATCCCTGCCCATGGCAGCCTTTTCCAGGCACCTCCAAACCTTTCAACCCCATCCCTCTGGGGCAAGTCTTTGCAGGCTGGCAGGAGCTGGCACAGAGGCCTTGAAGCAGGGATTCTGGTATTCTGTCTCAGGAGAGCACCAGGAACTGGTGCTGCTCACTGGAAAAGATCTTAATTTTGGCATTCCCTGTGAGCAGGACATGATTTGAAATATTGGGTATTTTCTGGGGCACGAGGCAAGCACTGTCTGGAGCCAGCTGGTGAAGATGCCCCAGGGAAAGCTGGCAGGTGTGGGGCTGATGGAGAGCTGGCCCAGGGAGGTGCAGAGGGGATGATGCAATGAGCCCCAGCTCTTGCACTGCCAGAGCTGGGTGTGGGCAGGGAAAGTGTCCCTGGTGTCTGGGTGGTCAGGGCGCTGGGACATGGCAGCAGCTCCTCACCAGCCTCTGCAGGGGCAGCCAAAGCTGCTGGATTCCTTGGCAGGTCCCTGGTGTTTTGTTACTTGCGTTCCCCAGGGCCAGGGACACTGCAGGTGGAGCACAGAACCTTGATGTGGAGTTAAGTTAGCAGCAAGTGGCAAAAGGCCTGTGACAAACATTTCATGTTTTCATGGAATCACAGCATGGTTTGGGTTGGAAAGGACCTCGAAGATCATTTGTTCCAAACCCCCTGCCATGGGCAAGGACACCTTCTGCTGGACCAGCTTGCTCTAACCCCCATCCAACCTCAAGGGTATTTCCCTTTTGCTGATGGGAAGCATTTTTGTCCCATGCATGTGCTCTCCAGCAGCACTAAAATCTTCTGTTTGGTTTTTTCCCCTAATTCTCAGCCAGTAATGCAGCTCTTTGAGGGACTTTCCATCTGGCCTTGTGAGCAGGTCATGTTCAGCTGCATCTTGGCTCTTGCAGGTTGGTCAATCACTGGACAAGTCTTTGCAAATCCATGTTCAGCCCAGCCAGCCCACAGACACACCTCCCTCTGTACCTGCAGGAGCTGTGCATTGTCTTATTCATCCTCCTCCTTTTGTCTTTTTGTCCATCTCTGATCCTCCACTGCAGTTTCTGCTCTCTGTTTGGGGAGGAGCAGCATTGTAGCAAGGAAAAATCATTAATGTGACCTCTGAAAAGTTGATTTTATCACTCTTTGAGCCTGTGTTTTGTTTTGGGGAGTTATTTGTTGTTCATTCACCTGGCTTGCCGAGCTGCTCCAGTGCTCAGTCAGCACTTGGAGGTGGTGTAAATAATGAGCACATAAATAAGCACAGCTCTGCCCAGCAGGGCAGGGGTGTCTTTGCGGTGGTGTGAGCAGTGTTGCCGTTGGTTTGAATGTCTGTTTTGGGGTGGGAATGTCAGTTTTGGGGTGGGAATGTCAGTTTTGGGGGTGCCATGGCCACCTCCCCATCACTGCTGGGAAGGGAGGGTGCTGCTTCCCCTGGCTCAACACAATCCTGGGGCCAGGATTTCCTTTACCATGGAAAGAGACTCTGAGCACCGGGACTTGTTCCTCCTCTTCCCCATGGGATCCACACCATTTCTGTTGCCTGTTTTTCCCATGAACTTGGCCAGTTTTCCACAGGTACCAGAGGTGTCCTGCCAGCCTTCCTCTGAGCCATGGCCCATCTGTGAGAGCCCAAGAGCAAACCATGGAGGTCCTGCATGTCAGAGACCCCCAGCTGGCACCTGGCTCTGCCTGGGAGGTGAAGATGTGTCAGATCTGTCTCCCAGCTGGGTGTTGTGGAGAAACAGCCATGCCCAGGCTGAGAGGTGGGGCCAGCAGGAAGCACAGCTGTGGTTAGTTATGGGGTGAGAGCCTGGATTTTCACAAGTCAACTTTGGGTGATGTTTTTGGGAGGGGTTGGGTTGATATTTTCCTGTTTGTTGTCTTACATTGCTGAGTTTCTGAAGGTGAGTGCTCAGCCTGGACTCCAGGCTGTATTTCTGGGGATGGAATGGAAATCCTGCCTGTGACCTGAAACACCATCAGCTTTCCAAATCCTGAGCACATTTTGTGACCCCTCCCAGTGCATCCCATGGGAAGAGAGGGAGTGAACCCTCTCCTGACTGCCTGCTGCAGGGATTTAGGGGATAAAAAAGGGCAGGAGCCATGCTGGGCACTGACCCAGAAGCCAAGCCCAGGGCTGAGGTGGTGTGAACATTGTGGGGTGGATCCTGGCTCTGAAACGAGGGCTAAAGGCAGACCTGCTCTCCAGCCACAAGGTACACAGGCTGTGGGGACATTTATTTGCCTCTTGGCAAGGCACTGGCAGGGAGGGGACTGTGTTTCTTGCAGCATCCCTGGTGCAGGAGCATGGGCTGTGCAGGGTTTGTCCCCTGGCACACGCAGCAAACTCGGCTGTGAGTCCTGGCAGCTGGTACCAAGGGCTGTTCCCACCCCTGTGGGATGGAGACCCAAGCCTACCACAGGAAAATTAATCTTTTCAGCTGGGAGAAGCCCAGAGATGGTTTTTTTGGGGCTACAGAGTCCAAGCAGGTGCTGCCCTGAGGAGGAGCTGCCCAGTTGCTCCCGGTGCTGCTTCTCCTGTCTGGGGCTGGCACCATCCCAGCTGACAAAGCAAACATGGCAAGGAGTGCCCTTCACCCCTTCCTGGGCCACTTGCTGCTGCTGAATCACCCAATATTTGTTCTGGTTACATGGCCCTTCTTATCAGAGCTTTTTCTACTTCACCCTTCCCCTTCCTGCCACACCAGGGTTCATCTCCTCATTTCCAGGCTCTGTTTCCAGTCTGGGGTTTCCATCCTGGCCTGTGAGAGAGGCAGGCTCAGCATCCCCACTGCCTCCCCAAGCATTCCTCAGGGCTAAGGGCTCTGGTTTACTGTCCCAGGGGATGGAGCTGCAGCACCCAGCACATTTTGGGTTAAATCACACCAGTTAAATCTCTCCTGAGACATTCTGGCCCTCCACAGCACCCTGGATGCTCCCCAATGTGCTCTGGTGTTACAGACATCTTCTATGAAAAATACTTTCCTTAGGATTTTTCCTCCTGAGAAGCTGAGAGGCCTCAGAAACAAAATGTAAACAATGGTTATCTGCTGCTGTGGAATGCAACAGGTGCATCTGTGATTGGTCTCATGTGGTTGTTTCTAATTAATGGCCAATCACAGTCAGCTGGCTTGGAATCTCTGTCCGAGACACAAGCCTTTGTTATCATTCTTGACTATTCTATCCTTAGCTAGCCTTCTGATGAAATCCTTTCTTCTATTCTTTTAGTATAGTTTTAATGTAATATATAGCATAAAATAATAAATCAGCCTTCAGAAACATGGAGTCAGATCCTTGTCTCTTCCCTCATCCTCAGACCCCTGTGAACACGGTCACACTCTGGGACCTGGGATTTGAGGTGGGAATATCCCAGAGGCTCATTCCATCCTGAAATGGTCCTTAACACCATGAATTTGGGCATGCCCAGTGCCTCCTTTCCCTCCCCCCTGCAGATCAGGAGGGATGGGGTCTCCAGGAGCACAGTTCATGGCTGCCCTCCCCAGCTTGCCAGGCCATCCCAGCTGGAGCATGCCCACATTCTGGATGTGGCCCTAAGCCAGTGACACCACATAGGGGGAGCTTCCAGCTGGGTGGGGGCAGCCATTGCCCTGACAGGCCAAGGTTGGCATGTGGAGATGTTTCCAGGGCTGTTTCACACCCCTGCAACACCCAAAAACTGCCAGGGGGGGCCCGGATCTGCGAAGGGGTCCCCACTCTTCCCCCTGCCCCACACAAAAGTGTTGGCTGCCCTACAGAGCCATCAGGGAGCCTGAGCAGGGTGAGGCTCCCTCCCTGTGCCATCATTCACTGCATCCCTGTGCTTGTTTGCTGATTAAAGCTCTGAGGCAATTTTGGGATGCAGGGTGCATAAAGAGGAGGTGAAGGGAGATGAGCTCCTCTGCCCTCTTGGAGAGCATCTGGGGGTGCATTTGTGGCTCCTTCCTGCCTTCCCTGCACTGCCTGAGCCATGCATTACCTTCATGGTGGTTCCCAGTAGTTTGTGGTGGTCAGCAGGGGCCTGGGGGTGTTTGCTCTGTCCCTGATGTGGTGGTCAGCAGTGGCCTGGAGGGTTGGTCCTGTCCCTGACTTGTCCCTGGTGTCTCCCCTCCCTGGCAGGGATGACTGAAGCAGCTGCAGGGCCTGGCTCTGCATGTCCAGGCAAAAGCAAACCCTGGGGAGCCACAGACGAGTGAGTTTGCTCTTAGAGGTCACTCTAGTTTTATTTGCAAGGACTTCTCTCAATTTATAATTTGAACTAATAAGAGAGGCTCTCTAAAAACAAAAGACAAATCCAGCCCAGCTCTGCATCACTGAGCATCCTTTTCACATCTCAGGGCTTTCTTTTTTTGATATTGGTTTTATTTAAAGTTTTCATAGAATGGTTTGAGTTGGAAGGGACCTTAAAGACCATCTCATTTCAAACCCCTGCCATGGACAGGGACACCTCATGGTGCTCAGACCCCCATCCAGCTTGACCTTGAGCACTTCCAGGGATGAGGCACCCACAGCTCCTGTGGGGAACCTGTGCCAGGGCCTCAGCACCCCAAGCAGCATTTTTCTCTTTTCTTTTCTTTTCTTTTCTTTTCTTTTCTTTTCTTTTCTTTTCTTTTCTTTTCTTTTCTTTTCTTTTCTTTTCTTTTCTTTTCTTTTCTTTTCTTTTCTTTTCTTTTCTTTTCTTTTCTTTTCTTTTCTTTTCTTTTCTTTTCTTTTCTTTCCTTCTCTCTCTCTCTCCTTCCTTCCTTCTTTCCTTTTCCTCTCCCCCTGAGAAGCCAGCTGTCTGTGCTGTCTGAATGAATCCAGCTGTTCTCCCTGCTGCCTCACCTTCCCATCTCCTGGAGCTACCCAGCAGCTGAGACAGGGTGTTCATGTGCATGTTGGATATGGAGAGATCCTCTATTAATCTCAAACACTCTTTGATCAGAAAAGTAATGACTGCCTGGCATGAACTGCTTCACAAATTTTGCTTTTGTGGAGAGAAGCTCCTTGGCTTGAGCTTTTCCAACCTAACAGGAACAAGTTATGTCTGATGAACAGACCCTGCTGCTTTCATTCACAAAGCAGTAATTTACCCTCCAAGCAGCAGCAGCAGCATCCCCACTTATCCTCCCTGCAGCCCCGTTTATTCAGCAGTGCAGCCAGCCAGGAGGAGAAGGTGGGGTGCAAACCATGGGGCTCCTGTCTGCTCTGCACCATCTGGCATGGCTTTCCCCTTCTTGGTATATTTCAGGACACATAAACCATGCAGGGAAATGATTTTTTTTTTCATGTGAGGAAATTCCCATCACCACATAGCCAAATTTATCCTGCAGAATGGCAGCTACAGCTCCCAGTAGATCCAGTGGAAAACAGTTGTAGTCCAGCAAATTCCAGTTCAGCCCATAGAGCTGCAAAGCCATAAAAGCCTTGGATCTTTCCCTGCACAAAGGTCCCATAAAGGCTTCTGCAGCCTTGACTCCTTGCCAGCTCAGCCTCCCAGGCCACCTCAGCCCAGCCAGGACTTTCCAAAGAAAATCCTGTCAAAACCTCCCCAGTTTCCCTGGTTTGTGTTTTGTGCAGTGCTCTGATGTGAAAATATTGATTCTGGACTTTAAAGCAGCTGCTTTGTATATTTGACCAATGCATTGGTACCAAAGTTTGGCCTGAACTGTCCTTGTCCTTGTCTGGGTCCTTTTTTGTATTTTTAATGCAGCCTTAAAAGCACAGGGGGTATTGACATAAGGAAGAGCCAAATGTAACAATGATTCAGCACAAATCCTATATACTGGCAATTTAGTCTGTTTTGGCTACATGCAGCTTTTTTTTTTTTTTAATTCTTTTTTTTCTTTTACCCACTAGATTTTATTCAAAATGGAAAATTTTAAAAGGCCATTTCAGAAGAATGTTAAGCATTTATGCAGAAACAGAGAAAATCAGGCTGATGGAAAAAATACATAAACCCAAGCCTTTAGCTGAAGAAGAGTAGGTTTAGATGGGATATTAGGAGGAAATTCTTTACTCTGAGGTGGCAAGGCCCTGGCACAGATTGCACAGAGCAGCTGTGGCTGCCCCATCCCTGGGAGTGTCCCAGACTAGGTTGGATGGGGCTTGGAGCAACCTGGGATAGTGGAAGGTGTCCCTACCCATGGCAGGGGATGGAACAAGATGATCTTTAAATGTCTTCCAACCCAACCCATTCTATGGTTCCATACTGGTCACATGGATCTGCCCAGATATTTCTGTGCCTGGGGCTTTCCAGCAGTTTCTGTGAGCACAAACCTCTCCACAGGGTTGAAGCTGATAAGGTTTGTTACGAGGAGCTGGAGTGCATCCTGTGCTTGCCACTCACAAGGCCCCAGTCAAAAACTCCTTTTAATTTGGTTAACACAGGCCCAGCTCATGCCTGTGCCTGCTCCAGTTGGGATTTGGCTTGGAGCAGTGTTTGGAGGTGCTCTGGCCCTGTTCTGGCTCCCCACACTCCTCAGCATGGGCTGCTCCCTGCCAAGCCGTCCTGAGAGGGGCTCTGTGATGAACCCTTCTGGCAAAGCAGCAAAAGATCCCAGTGGCAGCCCCAAAGCCCTCACCAGGGATCTGTGCACTGGGAAATGCTCTGCCCTCACTCAGCACTGTCCCAGGGAGGTGTCATGCTGAGCCAGTCTGAAAATTTAACCCTTGGATGAAGGAACATCAAAGATGTATTTGCTATAACTGAGAAGTAATTTTGTACCTCTGAATCAAAACCTTTCCATGGCTTGGCCCCACACCTGGGCATACTGTGTTAGTCTTCCTGGTGTCTGAGCTGAGCCCTGGGCATCTCCCACCCTTGTATGTCCCACCCTTGCCTGTCCCACTGTTCTATGCTGGTAACATGGGTATGATCCAGGAGGGCATTTGAAGAGCCAGGGGCATTTTATTTTCCAGCTCTCCCCACACCCTGCCAGCTCAAGCCAGCCCATAATTCTGCAGCCACCCAGGGTCCAGGTGAGACTGAATGTCCCCTCTCCATGGATCACAGCTGGCAGTGTGGGAAGGCAGCCTGAGCTGCCCTCCAGCTCCATGTCCTGGCCCTTTATTAGTCCAAGTCTTCTTAAAAGGCCAAAAGGCAAAGCAGGAGGATAAAGGGTGGGGAATTTCCTCCTGGGCATGGCTCTGTGACCCTGTGGGTTAAGCATGTGACTATTTTGAAAGCAAGCAGGCGGGGTGAGAGGTGATGGGGTCTCTGCTGCCAGCAGTGGGGTTCATGTGCTGGAGCTGGAGCTGGGGCAGGGGCTGTGCTGCTCTCCCCCTCATCAATTTTAGATTGGCAAAATCCCAAAACTTCCCAGATCACATCCTGGTGTCTTCTGCAGGTCTGTAGGATGGCAGGGCTGAGGAGGTACCAAAGGCTTCCACTGAGCCCAGTGGGAGAGGCTGGTGGGGTCTTGTGGGGCTGCAGCTCACCTCTGCAATTGGGAGACATGGAGGGGGAAAAAGACCCAACTTTTTTCTTTGTCTTTCTCACAGAGCTGGAAAACAATGGAAAGAAAGTGTTTAGGACGACAAGGAAGGAAGATCTTGTGTGAGTGAGACGCACTCTGAAGCTGAGAGCTGCTGTCCTGGCCACAGGGGAAGCAGATGTGACTGCAGTGGGACTGGGTGTGATATGCACAGAGCCACTGGGCAAAAGTGTCCTCAGGAGCACTGTGGGGCAGATATTCACTCCCTCCAGCTTTTTTAAGAAGGTGAGGAGCTGAGAGGAGCCTGCCCAGCCCAGCTTTCCCAGCAGCAGGACAATGTGTGGCTGCGACTCAGGGCAGCTCTCGCACCACGTTCTCACTCAGGGGCAGCAGGGGAGAGCTGAACTCCAGATAACCTGCTAAGACTGAGGCAAGATCAGCTGGCCCTGGCTTTGCACTGCTGCCAGCACCAGCAGAAGCCGGAGATGGAGCAGTCCTGGCTCAGACAAAACAAAAAATCTCACTGGGATTTGTCGCCAGCTTTTGTCTGCGAGCGGCTTTCCACAAGGCTGGATCCCACTCCTGCAGAGCTGTGCAAAACCTGCACATCCCAAAAAACATGGCAGGGTGAGAAAAACCTGCATGTCACCACAAAACACGGCAGGGTGAGCTAAACCTGGATGTCACCACAAAACATGGCAGGGTGAGCTAAACATGCATGTGAGATAAACATGGCAGAGTGAGCTAAACCTGCACCTCACCACAAAATATGGCAGGGTGAGCTAGACCTGCATGTACCAAAAAACATGGCAGGATGAGCTAAACCTGCATGTGCCACAAAACATGACAGGGTGAGCTAAACCTGGACATCCCCACAAAACATGGCAGGATGAGCTAAACCTGCATATCACCACAAAACAGGACAGGGTGAGGAAAACCTGGATGTCACACAAAACATGTTAGGGTGAGCTAAGAGCCAGAGCTCACAGGGCACTTCTACTCAGCTCAAAGCAAAGGTGAGGGTTGTTTCTGTCCCCACGTGGGGATTTGCCCTCCTGGGCATCCATGGGAACCCTGAAGTGAGGAGAGCAGGGAAATAAAAGCCTTCACATTAAAATAGAGCTCGTGGAGAAGCCACAGGTTCTCCAGGGTACTTGACTGGGATAGAAGATCAGGAGAGGGCTTGGGGGAATTTACCCTCAGAAGAGAGACAAAAAGTAAAACTCAGACTCTCTGAAGTTATTTGTGCCCTGAGTGCTCTTGATGGATGTCCTCCTTGCAGCATTTGGTGA
Organism: Ammospiza nelsoni; assembly: GCF_027579445.1. NCBI lineage: Eukaryota > Metazoa > Chordata > Aves > Passeriformes > Passerellidae > Ammospiza > Ammospiza nelsoni. The sequence continues at coordinate 58,786,570 of NC_080638.1, read as the reverse complement.
AAGTGAGTCTGAAGGTTGTTTAGCAGCAGTTTATTTTTAGCTGACATGGCTTGTGACAGCACAATGGTGTTGCAACACCAGGGCTCTTGTCTGTGGCTTCGCTGTGCTGTGGTAGAGGAGCAAGTGAAGGCTTCTGACAGGGGCTCATTGTGCTGGAGAGGGCAGAGATGTTGCAAGAGCTGGTTCCCTCCCAAGGAGGCAGAGAACAGCAGGGAGGCAGTGGAGCTGGCCCGGTGGGCAGCCTATGTGTCCTTGTCTGTGGCTGAGCCACCTGCCCTGACCCCAGCACAGCCAAGTGCTGCACAGCCCCTGGGCCTTCTTCTCTGAGGGGATGGGGATGGGATGCTCCTGCCCCAGGAGCTCCTTCAGCTCTCCTTCCAGCCTTGCTGCTTCTTGCACAACTGGTTTGCTTTCCTCTCTATCATCTCCTCCATGAGCATGGACCACCCTGCTCTAAATGAGCTGTTCTAGCTCCAGCAACGCCACTGCAACTGTATGAAGTGACAGAACTGGAAACCAAAGCAGGGCCAGGGAGGAGGCTGGGGGCCAAAAGGAAATCTGAACCCACAGCCCATCACTGTAACTAAACCTGTCTGCCAGAGGCAGCCTCCTCAGCTCAGTTCTTACCTGAAGAGACATCAAAGGCACGAGGATCTGGTTTCCTCAGCTACTGTCCTTTCACTTGTGCCTGTGCAAATCCATTAGCTCTTGCCCAAGGTAACAGCCCAGGATGAGGTACCTGATCTGCCTCTTTTCAGGCAGCACAACCTGAGATGAAAGCTGTGCAAGCTTGGCATGCCCCTCTGTAAATCCCTACGTGTTGATTCCCTGTCTCCTCCTCGAGTTTTACAGGATGCTGACAGCTTTCTGCCTGTTTTATGGTTCCATGGCAGCGGCTCGACACATCAATATGAGAATTAATTAATCTTGGCTACAGGGTAGGCAGCAGCTCAGGCAGCCCAAGAGCAAACAAGGTCAGGATTTCAGCAGCAGCCCATTTAGAGAACTTGCTGGGGCTCCAGCAGAGCAGCCTCATCTCTGCAATTTTTATTTGGATCACTGCTCTCTTGCCTTGTTTGCAAGTTCTGTCCTGTTGGCAAGGCTGCTGTGAAGCCAAACCCAGAAGACTGTAGCAGATGACTCTGCTCCATACAGGGAGCAAGGATTAGGGCAGGGAGAGTGTTTGGCTCACAAACACAGTCACTACAAAACAATTACTGACTTAAAATCCCTTCACTGATGCCCCAACTTTCATTTGGTGATGTTAAAAGGTCAGAAGGAAAATTAAAGTTTTCTCTGCCATAATCCCTTTAAGTGCTAAATTCATGGAAAGCAATGGAATCAACAATTTAGATTAAGGCAATAGCTTCAGATGATGGAGAAACTCTCAAGGCTCCTCAAAGGATGCCTGAATAAAAAATGAAATGCAGCTTTTCAGAATGGGATTGCAATTGCCCTTGGCTCCTGTTACAAAGATCCTCGTTGGTAAGTGAATAATCCAGGACAACCACGCTCATTGCAGTGCTCAGCCCTGCAACCTGCCCACAGAACACAGGGAAAGACTTTGAGCAGCAGCAATAAATACAGGGGAAAAGAAAGATCTACGTCAGACTGGCTCTAAATTAATCTGCTTCCTGAAAAAAATCAATAAATCATTACTGTTAGTAGTGAACAGTATTCATCAAGTTGATGCTCTTTACAGTCCTTAGTGGGTATGAGATATTTTTAATTTTTTTTTTCTTCTCCCTGTGTAGCCAAACTTTCTCTGGATCATCAGAGTGAGGATGCCCTGATGGAGAGGAGGGATGTCCCCTCTCCATGGAGAGGAGCACAGTGAGTACATAGCAGGGTGGAAGAAGCAAAGGCAAACCCAAAGGAGGGCTTGAGGGTGATGTGTCTCCTTTTTTCCTCAAGCCCTGGTCACAGACCCTGCTCCAGCTGAATGCCCTCAGCTCAAGCAGGCAACAATCCCACAGGCTGTGAGCTGGTGGGTTGGATCTTGCATGGTTTAGTTGGGATGCAGCCAGCTGGTTTCCTTGGTGCCTGTTGACAGAAGGGCTTTTGCTGCACACACAAGCCCCAGCAGAGACAAAACTCATGTCTCCCCTTCCAGCAGGAGAATGGAGAGATATCACTCTGTCAGCAAAATGCATTTCTCATGTGAGTGGGTTGGGTTGGAAGGGAGGGAGACATCACCCAGTTCCACCCCCTGCCATGGGTGAGACATCACCCAGTTCCAACCCCTTCCACTATTCCAGGTTGCTGCAAGCCCCACCCAGCCTGACCCTGAACAATTCCAGGGACTCTGCTCCACAGCTTCTCTGGGCAACCATTCTCAGGAAACTCATTCTGGACTTTCTCATCGAGCTGGAAAGCTGATGAACAGTGCTGTGTGGATTTGCATGGCCCAGCATGCAAATAAACTGATAGTTTTATTCCAGGGTGAGATGACCCTTTGTAATCTAAACCACAATGGTTGGCCATCCTGATGAAGCAGGAAAATCCTCTTATTAGGAGCAGAAACGTATTAAATTCCCATTTATCATTCTTAAACAGTGGTTCCAGCCATCCTTCTATCCCAAACCCTTGGCTTTAATTTCTCCTTTTTTGTTTTTAGTTTTAGATTTACCTAGGAAATTTCTTAATTTCTTGTCCTGAGAACAGTGCTGAGAAACATGTTTTCCATGACTGGTTCCTTCAGAAATGTTATTACTGGCTTGGGAGAATTCCTTGTACAATAAGATTAAGTTTCTCTTACTGGAAAATTCAGACACTACAAATTTTTAATGTCAAACAACCAAACAAGTGAAAACAAGTAATTTCCTCAGAACAGACACAATCTGGTGTCGGTAGTTTTTCATGGGAAAATGCTTCACTCCAGTGTGTGTGCCTGTTCCTAAGGAAACTCATGGCAGATGGGGTGAGAGGAAAAACACACAGGATAATTACAAAGCCCCACTTATCAACCTGCTCCTAACTGTTCTTTGGAGTGGTAGGCAAACATGCAAAACACTGAACCACTCTGTATTTTTATGATGCTTTGAAGTGCGAGTTCCAAAGAAATTTTAACTCACATCACTTCAGCATTTCCATAGCTGGGTAGTGCTGGTGTCTTGGGGCAACAGCCACCATCTGGCTTTCCAGAAAGTCCAAAACAGAGGATCCAGTTGGAAATACCATGTCCTTTACCAAGAGAAGAGGTGAGCAAAGGAAGGAGCTTGTGAAGTCTTGATGAGTAAGTGCCATCTTGGTCCTTCTCATGTCCTAAGGGATATTCCCACCATGGCGCCTTCAGTGCTCCAGGGTGGCATCTTTGAAGCACAAACAGGTTGGTAGAAGGGGAACCATCATCCCTGACATATTTCAGAGGTGATTTTTCAGGGGTCCTTTAGTAGGGTACACTGCCTCTTTCAGCCCAGAATGTGTGTTTCCCACTTTTCTTGCATTGCTCTCCAGAGTGGAGTGGCAGAGAGGAGCTGAGTGCCAGCCCTGGGGAGCCTCTGCCATCAGCAGATGCAGGTGTTGGCAAGTGCAGGCAGGCTGCTAAAAATATCCTGCCTGCTTTATTCTTGCTTCAAAGGCCATTAAGTATTTCTATGAGAGTCTTTTTCATCTTCAGCATGGAGATCTGCCTAGTACTCCCACGCATCCTTTATAATCCCTGGAATCTCAGGTTCTTCCAAACAGGAATATCTGGGCTGCAGATCTGAGCAACAGAACCTTTAGTGCTGTGTGGCAGCACTGGGAAATACAGGCAGTGAAGCTGAATTTCTTCCCCTTTTAGCCATCCTTGCAACACTAATTCTACTGAGTGCAAGATGTGGGTTTACTTCCTGTATCTGCAAAGAGCACAATCAAATCCAATTACACTCCACATGAGCATAATCCACAAATGTGACTTTTTAATTCAGACTATTTAGGTCTGCTTCATAAATAGCAGAGGGGTGTTGTGAGGAAGTGCAGTTGTCTCACCCACAAGCACCTCACAGAACCCAACACACCCATGCCTTAAAAACAGAAGCACATTGCTCTGCTGTCAGCCAATGCATTCCCAGTGTGTGCTCTGTGATTCCTAGCAGCCCTGTGATTCCTAGCAGCCCGGGTGTTTTTAGTCATCCTAATGTGTTTGCTTAGGCACCAACATTAGTGTCAAAAGCACTTAATGCAAAGGAAACTCCCCAGGAGTGCTCTGCTCCCTGCCAGATCCCTCAGCCCCATGTCAGGAGTGTGTTCAGTGTTTGTTACTGAGGGCTGGGCAGTGAATTATCCTCTCATTCTGAGGGCTGCTTCCCACTCAGCCACATGGGGAAAAACCTCCTGGGCCCCATATTGACAGGCTGAGAGGGTTGGGGTTTCTCAGCCTGGGAAACAGAAGGTTTTGGGAAGACCTTATTGCATCTTCCAGGGCTGGCAAGAGAGCTGGAGAGGGACTTTGGACAAGGGCATGGAGTGACAGGACAAAGGGGAATGGCTCTAACCCTGGAGGAGGGCAGGGTGAGATTAGATATTAGGAGGAAATTCTTGACTGTGAGGGTGGTGAGGCATAGGGTGCCCAAACAGGTTGTGGATTCCTCATCTCTAGAAGTGTTCCAGGACAGGCTGGATGGAGCTTGGAGCAAGCTGGGATAGTGGAATGTGTCCCGGCCTGTGGCAGGGGGCTGGAACCAGAAGATCTTTAAGGTTCCTTCTAATCCAAACCATTCTGTGATTCTGTGATTCTGTGTTGGTTGGTTGTGCGTCCTCATGCACTCACATCAGCCTCCAGTGACAATAAATCTGAGATGAGGATGGAAATATTTATTCTTGACTGATGCTGTGATCTCGTATTGAGCAGATGATTCAAACCTGTGACACAGTGACATCCTCCCACCCTGGAGTCTATTCATGAAAACTCTTATTTCCCATCAGAAATTGGGGTTTTAGTTGGGGCTGGGTAACTGTGGCTGAGGTTCAGCCCCTGGGAAGCCCTGGCAAGGTGCCTGACCCCTTTCCCAGCCCCTGGCAATGACTCCAGATTTTCTCCTGTGCCCCCAGCTGCTTTTCAGTGCAAGCAGTCTGGTTTGGAAGTGAGGCTTTAAACCAGGCTTACCTGAGCCTAGATGTGGGTTTTGGGGCAGAGGATTTAGCCAAGAGCCTTCCCATGTGACCCCATCTTTTAGTAAGCAACTGCAAGGCTCTGTCTGTGGGCTCTCCTCAGGCAAATGGAGGCCTGGCTCACTCACTGCTTAAGAATCCCTTTTTCCTTCATGATTTGTTTGCTGCTTTGATTTTTTTTTCTTCAGGTTTCTGTGTCTTTGATGTAAAGGAAACAGTTGGGAGGAATTTCAGCTGAGCTGTGGAGGTGAAGAAGTAGTTGGAGATTACATTTCAATCTGCTGCTGGAGTTTTGAAGGCAACTCTTAGAGTAATTTTTCTTTTCTAATCTCTTCTTTCTTCCCCCTTTGTAGCAGAAAATGAGCTTTCCAGGGATTCCTGGCTATCACATCGTGCTGGAGGTGGGTAAATCCTCTCTGTGCCCACCAGGAGCTGCTGCTTTGCTGTCATTCACCTGCTGCAGATCAGCTCAGCCTGTGGAGGTGCCTCCAGCCTTCCTTGCGTGCATGCTGTCTTCCCTGGAGCTGTAACAAAGAAAACACAAAAAATAATATTAATATAAGAATCCCCACAATTGCTTTCATTCAAGTGCTTTTTTCCTAGGATTTCCAATGCCAAACTCTTATGCCTGGAGCTAATCCATCTTTGTAAATGCTGGAGTCACCCTAACAGCAGCTGAACCAAAAATAGGCTTCCCTGCCCCTGCACCTTTACATCCTGTGCTTCAGAGCCTGCCAGGGGTGGCTCTGACTCTCAGGACACTGTCCCTGTCCCTTGGAGATGGAGGGTGGAGCATCCCAGCCTGCTCAGGAGCTTTCCAGAGGGAGCTGGGAAGTGGCAAGGCTGGTTTGTTCTTCCCACATGCCAATTTACTGTAATGCAAGGCAAGTCACCTCCTAGCTATCATCAAAGTGCTAGTGTTTATTCCAGGGGATTTTTGGGGTGGATTTGCCTAGGGCTGGTGCCTGAGCTGGTGAGGCCATTAATTAGAGCAAACAATATTGACTTTCAGCCTCTTTTGAGAAACTGAGGATAATTTTAAAGAGACAGATCCCCAAAAGGGCCTTGTGCCAATCCCTCACCATTCCAGGAAGGCTGGAGCCAGCCTGGCTCATCCCATCCTGGCCTGTGCCTCCTGCTCTAACAAGAGTTTAACATCTCCACTACAAATCCAGAGAGGAATTGACCCTCTTTCCATACATATCTCTGAGAGAGAGTGAGATCATTACAAACACTGCAGCTCTGAACAATTAATTGCTTGCAATGTAAGTATTACAAAGTGTTTTCACCCTGTCCCCAAATCCCAGAGTTTCTCAGCCTGTGGAGAAGGGGTGTGAGCTCCTGCTCCTCCAGCCAGCTGCCTGGCTTGAAGCCAGTGTTTTTACAGTGCCAGGGAGCAGAATTTGGAATATTTGGGTGCAGACACAGTGGCTGTGTCTTTGTCACCACGTTCCTTGGCAGCTGGAATGTGGAGCTCCTCAAAGGGCACGCCATCTGATTTCCTGGCACGGTGCAATTCCCTGGACCCTTGGCATTTTACAACCCTCAGAAAAGGTTTCTTGCTCAGGGCTTTGTGAGTGTTTGATGTTTTAAGAACACTAAGCAGACACCACTCTCCTAATCCTGTCAGACTTGCAAAGAAGCAGATATGTAATCCTTCATGGGTATTAAATTTAATAGCAATAAAGTCTATTTACGAATTACACTGTCAAATGCTTGCCTAAGCAGAAGAAAATATTCTTAATTTAGACTTCACCAGAAATCTATTTTCAGTTTTTATTGTGGAAGTCTCCTCTGCATGTGTGGGGGTAAAGATGAGAAAAATCAGCAACAGGCAGTCCCAGATTGCTCTTTTCTGGAGACTTTTGAGAGAAACAATTCCCTGCAATAATACATGACCATATTCCCATGAGTGCACATACATCTGTACAACTGCTTTTAAATCCATAACAGCAGCTGTGGGTGCACTCAGGGGCACCCCTGTGTTTAAAAGGAAAAGCCCCAAGCTGCATAATGCATATTCATGCCAGGGGCAGGATTTTGGGGGGTGGGAGGGGAGATGTGCTGGGGGCTGAGAGAGAGGAGGTGGAAGCTGTGCCTCGGGCAGGATCAGCAGCTCTGGGAGGGATGAGCAGCAGGTGGGGTTGGATAAGGAATGGGGGGCACAGCCCTGAGGAGGGGAGCTGTGAGGAGAAGTCCTGAGCCTCTGGTTTTGGTGCCCCTCCTAACTGGGGAGCCATAGCTTGGCTTAGGGGAAGCAGGTTCACTGAGGGAAGCAGGTTCATTTCACAGATGGAAAGCAGGTTTCTCAGCTGAGTAAACAGCTGACTTAGCTACCTAATTAAACAATAATTTTAGTGTCTAAAAACTTTAACTCAGCCTCTACTTTTGGCATGAAGTGGATCAGAGGTCCTTATCTGACCCTCAGTGCCCCAGTGCTGTGGCTGGGAGCCCTGGTACCTGAGACACAGGTCACAGCAGAGGAGAAAGTCTTACAGGAAAAGGCTTTTGTGAGACTTCAGGTTGAGAAAAAAGAGGAGAACTCCATCTTCACTGGCTGTGAGCTGTGCAGCATGACGTGGTGGGCAAAACATGGAATGGTTGTTTCTGATGCTGAAGAACTTTTCTCTGAGAATTCCCATCCTGCTCCTCCCACCAGCTGTGGCACAGGGAGCTGGGAGCAGAGAATGCTTCAGAAGTGAGACCTGGAGAAATCCAGCTCATCCAGAGCCTGTCAGGACATCACACAAACAAATTCTGTGCGCCACGAGTGCCCCTCTCCACCTCCCCTGTGCCCCCATCCTGCCAGGTAGTCAGGCAAACACCGGGTTTTGCTGTGGTTTACACAAAAACTTCTTCCATGAGACAAACCAAGGCTGTGGTGTCGCCCAGCCCCAGCCAGCTGCCGGCGCAGGAACTGCCTGATACCATGGGCTAATTAAGGAGCTTTAAATTGTTTCCGCCAGCAACTGATAAAGTGCTGACTCTCCTAGTGAGGAAGCCTTGAGAAAGGTGACAGGGTTTTCCAGGCCACCCCTCCTGTCCTACAAGGAGCTACTGGCAGCTGCCTTTCCCTGGATGCAGGGGCAGGGATGGAGGATGCTCCTTGCCTTTGGAACTCATGGATCATCCCCACCACGGGTTCTGGATGCTGGGCAGGGCATGGTTGGAGGCATGGGGGACCTGTTTGGGGTGGGAGGCAGCTCAGCTGGCTTTGCTTGGTGCCTGTCTTAGGGTGACGTTGTGATGCTTGTATCCCCATTCATGTGTTCTGTTTATGCTGAATATTATGGTCTGTGCCTTCAAGATTGGCTCTGAAGAGTGAAAGTTTTGTTTTGGTTTTGTTATCAACTGCTCCCCCATGACTGGCAGGACACAGAGACAGGGCAGTACATGGTGCTACTTTTGCTTTTTGCTTGGATTTTGCTTTGCTCTTGCTCTTGCCTCTGCTCATTAGTTAGTTTAGCTAAACAGCCCAAATTTCTTCCTGGACTGTTTCTCCTTTCCCTTGTTTGGCACCACTCGAGCCTACTCCGGGCTGGGCCCTGGCAAACCCCGAGGGTTTGCACCTTGTGGCCCAGCGGGGCCTACTCTGGGCAGCAGCTGCCCCAGCGCTGAGGGACTGAGAACAGAGCGAGCACCCCCAGAGAGACTTTCTGAATTTGTCATCTTTTTCAGAGTGGTGACAGAGTGGTGTCACCCAGTATTGTTCATTTTGTGTGCTGGGGGTGCTGTGCCTGTTAAATAAACAGGTTCTTTCCACTTTTCTCCCAGAATTCCTTCCTGAACCGGTTGTGGGGAGGGGCCGTGTGGATTTGCTTTCTGGAGGGGCCCCACTTTGGAGGCTTTCTCCCAAATTTGCCCTAAACCAGGACAGTGCCACATCCTGGTGCCATCCTCCCTAGAGGGTTTTTCACATCCATCCATCCATCTCTATCCATCTCCTCGGCTCCAGGCTGCCGGGTATCCCAGGCTGAGCCTGCTCCAACACGAACCCGAGGGAGCCGGGCAGAGCTGCAGCTCGCAGATGTCTCCCCTTAAAAACCCCTTAAAAACCCGGCAAAGCGGGTGGAAATCCCCGGCCCGGGGCTGGAGCAGGGGTGGAGGGGGGGGATGAGGTTTGGTTTGATCCTGATTAAGAGAGGGCAGGAGGAGCCGGAGCCAGCGCGGCCCCGCCGCTCTCAGCCTCGGATGACCCCGGGAGAGTCCGAGTGCTGGCAGCGCTCCCTGAGCCACCGCAGAAAACTCCTCGGAACAGCTTTCCCTGCCTGCCATGGGCCATGGATGCACGGCAAGCCCTTTGAAAACCCCTCCGAGCAGTGTTCCCTGCCTGCCATGGGCCATGGATGAACTGCAAACCCTTTGAAAACCCCCCGAGCAGCTTTCCAAGCCGACCATGGGCTATGGATGCACTGCAAACCCTTTGAAAACTCCTCGGAACAGCTTTCCCTGCCGACCATGGGCCAGGGATGCACGGCAAGCCTTTTGCTGAGGAGTGGGGATAAATCTCTGCAGAATTTACATGGGCATCTTTGCAGAATTTACAAGCCCCTCATCATTTTTCACACTGGGAAACCATTGCCTAAATCACACTGCAGGGTCTGTTTTACAGCCACACAGGCATTGTATTTCACACAGAGAATCTATATGCTTGGAAAACATTTAGTCCATTTTGCTAAAACCTCTGAGATAAACATCTTTCAGACTGAGAATTTGAGTTGTGGAATAAGCAGGCTGAAGTCCCCTAAACTTTTTTTTTTAAATAATTAAAAATGTGTGATAAAAGTCACATATTTCTGTGGCTGAGTCACCCCCTTGTAAACACAGTGTGGCAAGAATGCTTTCCTTGAAACACCTTCCCTTGGAGCAGCCAAGCCTTGACCCTTCCAGACAGCATGAAAATATCTATATCTATATATATATATATATATATAGATATATATAGTTCCAGTAGATTTTCATACTGTCTGACCAGCTGCCAGCAGCTGCTCAGGAGCTGCCTTCCCTGGAGGCAAGGACACAAACAGGAATCTGTGCTATGGCTTCAGTTTTCTCTTAAAATGTAGAACTGAATTTTAAACAAGTGAGAGAGGTTGGCTATCCAGTGATGGATGCTCTGTGTACCTGCTGACTGATGGAGGCTGTAAACCTGCTCCTGATGGAGCAACACTGATTTACAAGGGCTGAGGATTGAGACAACTGGATTTATGTCAGACATTGTGGCTTTTGACTCCTGGTTGTGTCCCAAGGAGTGCAGGAGAGGAAAAACTCACCCAAGTAAAAGGCAGCTGCTTGCCTCCATGTCTGTGGCAGAACAATATTGGCCTCTTAATTTCCTACTGATTAAACTGTAGGAAAACAAAATCTGCTTTGCCTGGAGCAATTTGGCTTCAGCTCAAAAGCTTTCTCATCAAAATGAAATATCATTTGCTGTGAAACCGTTAGCAGGAGGATAAATGTAGTTATAAAAGCAGCTATTTGTAAAACCCAAGTGGGGAGCAGCAAAATGCTGTAATTTAGGAGAAAATCTCCATAAGGGCTCTGCAGGGCAAAACTCCTTATAAAGCCCAAGTTTCATTAGGATTGTGTGATGAAACAGAGAATTCTTCAGCTGCCCGTCACTCAGATACAGAAGCTTTTTTTCTTTCCTAACATCTCTTTTGGCTTGTCTAAAAGATGAGCTGGTTGTCACAGGGCTGGTCAGACCCTCCAGTCTGGTACTGATGTCCCCAAGCTCAAAAGAGGGGTTGGAGACAATTTGTTTGGGAAGCACAAGGTTGGAAATGGTGGTGCAGCCCCTCAAACACCCACATGCTGTGATCAGCAGGGCTCAGGGCTGGAAAATGAAGTATAACCTATATAATCCTACATAATGCCTAGTAAATAGCAGGTCATTTTAGTCCTGGGAAATAGCCACAAGAGGGAGATGTGATTGGATGTGCCAAATGTATGTCTTTAATAGGCAGGAATCTAGAGAAATTGGGTATTAGTTCAGAGCTTACTAGAAATCCAGGAAAAAATTCACCACAGGAGCCTGCAGTTTTGGGGGGACCAAGCATCAGAGCTGAATTTTGGCAGTACTTTTGCAATAACAAAATTGTCCATGATGCATTTTTGCCTTAAATTCTCCCTAGTCCTAATGAAAAATTGTGTTTTCCTGAACATTGCCTGAATTACATTAACAATTTTAAGTGAAAACAGGGGAAATGCTGAGCTCCCCAAAACCCTAAAAAAAACCAGGAAATCAGACTTTCATTTCAGGTTGATTCAAAGAAAATTTTTGATCAGTGAACCAAAAGTTCCCTCATTCAGACAGCACAGCTGTAATTATCTTGCCCTTAAGGGCCAACTGACCGGGTGATGCTGCAGCATTTTGGAGCTATGGAGATGGCTTGAATCTGCTTCCTGCATTCTGTGCTTTCAGTTTCAACAAAACATTTCTTGAAAGCCATCAGTCTGTCACCTTTCCCTTGTATGAGAATCATTTCTGTTAAAAATGAACCTCCTTCTTTACGCTCTCTCTCTTCTTCCCCCTGTCCTCCACAAACCCAGACTGATACCAGGAATTCTGTGGGGCTGAGGATTTAGGAAGCATTGCCAGAGAAGTGGATGCTCCCTTTAAAAATCATCATTGTAACAATGGGGAAAAAAAACTTTTTTCCTCCTCTTAGAGCTGCTGCTGTTACATAACTGCTAATACAGCATCTGGCTCCTCTTGCCCATCCTCCTTGGGGCTTTCAGACCTATTTACACACAAACAGACTAACACCCATCTGAAAGTCAGCTCAGGCACAGAGAAAAGATCCTTTTGTCTCCCCAAAATAACAATCCTTCTCTGCAGGGCACTGTTTGGCAAAGAGAGTGCCAGGTTGGTGCTTAGGTTAATCTGCTTAGATCGACTAACACAGTTGTGCAAGGGTAGAAAATATCCAGTCAAGTAAATTACATCATCCAGGGAAAAGCTATTCTAAAGAAAGCTCACGCTGCATAAGCCTGAGCAAAATCCTGCTCAGGTAAACATTTACATATATTTACAAGCAGAAGCTCATTGCTTTCCTTGTGAAAAGAAAAAAAATAAAAGAAAGAAAAAGAAAAATGAGATCTTTGAAGTTTTTTGGCTAATAGAAAAACATCTAACTAAATTAGTTAACTGGCCAAGATCCAGAATGATTTAAAAACCCATTACAATTTTTCTCACATTAGTAGTACTAAGTAGGTAAAGTCCCCAATCCAGGAGAAAGGAGATCAAGGTGTTGCTTAGCATTGTGTATAAGCAATGGCACTTCCCTGGCTATTCTGGGTCTATCTTTGAAATGCTGTAATTCCTTCTACTGTCAGACCATGTTTCAACAATCTCATTCACTTGATGCTTCACTAAAATATTTTGTTCTCTCTGCAGTCTTAAATGCAATATGAGAAGGGGAAAAAATGAAATTAGGGTGGACGGGGAATTCAGAGACTGTAAGCACATCTGGATTAAAATATTTAACCCCTGCTGGCTTGTTTTTTACTGTCCTGTTCAGAAATATTTTCAGAGCAAGATCTGTTGTCAGTGGTGAAGCCTGAAAAGGGCTGATGCTGATGTGCCTGGCTGCCAGCAGCTTTCTGGCTCAGCTTTCCCCAGAGGAAGTGCTTGGGCTTCAGCAAAATGAAGGATAGGATCAAAAGCTAAGGAAGGGTTGGTCCTGTGATGGAGCCTGAGCTGTTGCCATCATCCTGGGCCACATCCTTGGGAATTCCAGCCCGCAGGGCAAGCACCATGAGAGCCTCAAGAAGAGTTAAATGGAGTTAGATGCCCCCACAGATGTGTGGAAAAGGAGCAGAGGGTGTTGGAGACAGACCAGATTTTGGGGTCTCTATTGCATTCCCTGGCCCAGAGCCTGTTCCAGCTGCCTTACACCCCTTGCTGATGGAAGTTGTTGTGCAGTGACACCTGAACACATCACAAAGGGGCCAAGCTCAGTGCACAGACCCCTGACCCCAGCCTTGGCAGCAGCCTCATCCCTCCCTTCATGCTGGTTTTGCTTTAGCAGAAAGTTCTGCATCATGCCAGGAGCTCTTCTTCAGTTTTCTGTGGTTGCACTGAAATCTCTCCTCTAGCAAAGCTCCTTGTCATGGTTTGAGCCTTGGATTACAGTTTGGGCCCAAATATGCGAGTGTGTCACATTGGGAATTCCCATATAGAGTAAAAGTAATGTAGTTGGACTAAGTTCATATTCAAATACAGTAGTTTTTGGTGTTTTTTTTTTTTTCCTAAGCCCTTGTAAGCTTCGCCTTGATATAAAATTATATTTGGGTTCAAATTAATGTTTTGTTTTTTTCCTCTTCTTCCTCCCATATTCATCTGATCAAGCCCTTGTCAGTTTTAAGAACACCTAGCTAATCCATTTTTATTAATTACCCTTTGGAACAATCTTGTCTTATTACCTTTCCTTCCCATCCCTTTTCATCCTTTTTCCTGTGGTCTACATTCACTGTGGCTTCAAGTCCCATGCAACGAGAGCAGCCACATTAGTAACAATAAAAGGATAAGGTTTCTGCAAGGGTAATTGAGCCTTTTAGGATTTTATCTGCCTGACCATGTTAGCAAAAGGGCTATTAAGCAAATGTGAAATTTAAAACTAGGTATTGTGTGTGATATATTGGCTTCTACAGTGCACCCATGTGATCAGCTGGGTGGGTGATTCATCATTACAAGGCTTAGCAGTGCTCAGGAGTTGGACAAGGCAGGATTAATCAGGTTCTCCACACTGACTGCCCTGCCCTGGACTGCTCCAACCCAGCTCTCCTCTGCCTCTCCCTTCCCACTTATTCACCAGTTTGATCTCCCAGATCTGCCTTCAGAGCATCACTGCAGATAAACTCATCTATCCAAGGAGTAAATACACCCATAGACATGTTGTGGCAGGGTGAGGGTCATAATGTCTTGTCCATACAATTCTGTGAGTCACACTGAGTCCTTGTGTTCGTAAGAATGAGGAAAATCCTTAATAAGCTTTATTACTATTGGTATTTAGTGACAGTCTTGTCACTGGCAGAGGTGTTCCCATGTAAGCATGTATTAAATGCCCATTTAAAATCCTCAATCTATTTTTTTTTTCTATGCTACAAATGAACTGATAAATGATTCCAGCCTTGTGGGATTATAACATGAATTGACATTCAAAAAAAAAAAAGAGTTCCAGCTCCATCTGTTTAGGTTACATAACTCATGATCTCAAGCAATTTCAGGGGCAGGATTTTCTGCATAAATAGTACAATTTCCAGTAAGGAGATTAAAGCTTCTTTGCTGGGAAAGGAAGAAATTACAAAAAAAGCTGTCATGTCAATGGACACAAATAAATCATGTTCCAAAATACACAGGAAGACAAATTTATGTCATTTAGTCCTTCTGCCTCAGATGCTCCCTCCCCACCTGTCAGAAAAAAGCATTTTGCCACAAGATACCATTCATCCTTTAAACATTAACTAAATGTGGTCAGCTCTGTTTTCCACATGTTAACTCCTTAAAAAATCAGTGCTGTTATTAACATTGTACATTTTCAGTTTTCTGTTTCACTGTACATTTCAGTTTTAATCCAAGTGCTTTTTAAAAAAATATCTGGTAGCTTTCTGTAAGTGCTGGACTTCAGTAAATCCAAGTTCTGGGAAGCAAAAATATATTCCACCAGGATAAAGAGATGCACTGGGAGCAGCCACTCTGGGGCAGCCTGGCAGCAGATCCTGCTGTGTGTGATGGAGAGAAAAGCTCTCCCCCAGAATCTGACAGCTCTATGCTCGTGCTCCATGAAAGCATGTGAATTTTAGGTTAAAAACACATCATTTTGGTGTGTGTGAATAAGGAGAAAACTCCTGCTTTGGCCTCTTTCTGCACACAGACAGGCAAGTGTTTCTGCAGACAGACTGTTACCACACGTCACATCCTCCCCAGGCAAAGCTCCCATTAAAAAGCTGCTGGCAGAGTGTTTATTAAAGAAACTCACAGCCATGGCAGCACTGCCCCACTGGCCCAGCCAAAATTCCCTGTGCTGGAGGGAAAAGAAAAAGCAGAGCCCACTTGGGAAAGCCCCTGCTCAGGTTGGGGGTGTGTGCTGAGCCCCAGCTCAGGGCTGGGGGTGTGTGCTGAGCCCCAGCTCAGGGCTGGGGGTGTGTGCTGAGCCCCAGCTCAGGCTGGGGGTGTGTGCTGAGCCCCTGCTCAGGCTGGGGGTGTGTGCTGAGCCCCAGTTCACATTGGAGCTGTGTGCTGAGCCCCTGCTCAGGCTGGAGGTGTGTGCTGAGCCCCTGCTCAGGTTGGGGCTGTGTGCTGAGCCCCTGCTCAGGTTGGGGGTGTGTGCTGAGCCCCAGCTCAGGCTGGAGCTGTGTGCTGAGCCCCTGCTCAGGTTGGGGGTGTCTGCTGAGCCCCAGTTCACATTGGAACTGTGTGCTGAGCCCCAGCTCAGGGCTGGGGGTTGTTCCCCAGCCTTGCCCAGAGCTCTGCCAGGCTGTGGGCTATCTCCAGAGCTCACCCTGTTTCTGCCCCTGTTTATTTTTCATTTCCTGCTGCAGCTCTTTTGTGCACCAAGGCCTCTCTTATCTTTAATGCCTAAGGTTTCAGCCTGGACCAAGCCATGGCTATTCAGCAGATCCCTGTTTCCCCTTCCTGGTGCCTTTTCCTTGGAAAGCCAAGCGAGTCTGGTGTGTGGTTAACAGGAAATGTTGTGCTGGTGGCTCCCATCTTGCTGCTCGTGCATTACCATCCCTCTGCTGAAACCACTTCATGCCTGAGTCATGTGCTCACCATCCCTGTGCTCTAGGGACACTTCCATTCTTTTACTCATCCCCTGTGTGCTTCAGGAGCTCAGCCACTTCCAAGAATATCCTGGGAAATCCTCCCTCTTCCTAGGCTTGGCTACTTACTTCACCACCAAAACGGCATGGATAAAATGAGGAGGCCCTCGTGCTGCTCTCACACAAGTCCCCAGGACTCTAAAATAACTCTTTATCTCCTGGTTTCACCACAGGGGAAGTGAACTTGCCCATTCTGATATGCAGAAGGAGCAGAGCAGCAAAGGAAAGCTGCTCTGGAAGTTCCTGTGCTCAGCAGCATCAGCAAACTGAGTCAAGCTCAAAGAGCTTTGGAGCACTGTCCCATTTAATTCCTGGGAAAGCGCTGCTTCTGACCTACCACAGCAAAACATCACAGAGATGACTCAGGAAAACTGAGATTATTTTGTGTATGGGGGAAATACAGAGGCAGTGCCTTCCTGCTGCCTGTCCTCCCCTCTTCCATGCACATCCCCTCAATTTGGCAGTGAGAGAGTTCCCATCTCCAGGGCTATCACAGCTGCTTCCCTCCCCAGACAATGGTTTCCCATCAAAATCAGCCTCAGCTTCACACAACCCCATCCCAGCTCCCCTGCACTTCCAGCAAGGTAAATGGAGACATGGATTTCCAGGGCTGGTCCCCATATTCCTGGAGATAAGCTGAATATTGAGGAGGAAAGCCCTGGATTTCCCTGCCCTGTGGGAAACTGTCAGTGCTACAGAGAGAAGTGACTGAAGAGTTGCAAAATGCCATTGCATCTATGACTGACTGTGAACATTTCCCATCACCTGACAAGAGAAAGGACAACTTCTGGCCTGGCCAAGTGGAGAAGGGAGCAGGAGAAGGGAACAGAGCCAATGACCTGAACCCAGCCCCGTTTAACTCCTGCTGCCCTGCAGAAGCTGCAGTCATTTCCTAAAGGTCAAAGTGGTGTTAGAGCAGGACATGAACCCTGGTGTTGTTTCAGAGGGATGGATCAATAACTCCTGACATGGGAAAGTGGCCAGGGATGAGGCAGAGTCCCACTGCCATGGAGAGCTGGCAGCACTGTGTGGCTCACAAGCCAGTTTACAATATGGACTTGCTAATGTTCTTATGCTTTAATTGCTATTTAGCAATGAGGTGTTTGGGAGGAGTTGCCCAGACAGGAGAGATTAGAGAGGGCCAACAGAAGAAGAGATGCTAATCAATGAGATGATGGACTTTCTCTGGTCTGATATGTTGGCTAACTCCAGGAAATTATTTTTTTCCTCATACCCCTCCTATAAGCCAGCAAGAGCTTGGCCTGATTTCACTGATATTCAGCACTTTGAAGGTGGCCACATCCAACATGAGGATGTGTCTGGTGGCCACAGCCCTGGGATCAGCAGCTGCCTCTCCTAGCAGCACTTTTCAGGTGATTATCCATCTGCACCATTAACCTTCTTGTACTGAGATGTGCAGTTTTATAATTTATTTTAAAAAATAAACCAGTGGTGCTGTCTCAGACGTGATTGGCAGAACTTCATTACCCTCTCCACAGGGCTGCAGCAGCAATTTCTTTGCCATCACATTCAGCAAAGACTGCAGGACACTCACAGGCTGCAGAAACTCTGAGGTCATGTGGAAACTTTTCACATTAATGAGGGCTCCTGAACAGAATTCTGTTCTGCAAAATAAACACTGCTCCTGGGTAGTTTTTGCTCATTTAGGTCACTTTCAGCCATTTTTTACCACGAGTTTGCTTAGCAGGGAAAAATAATAAAAGTTGTATGATGCAAGCTACTTGTTTTTTCTTGTTGGGGTAAAAAACATATGAGGGACTTTTTATTTGTAAAAAAATCTGTGTTAGGATGATTGTGGTTACCTCAGAGATCTGTGAGTTTGGAAACTGTGAATCCCTGAGAAGCTGACTGGCTGTCTACGTGACCTAGAAGCAGTCAGTGGGCTGACAGTAACCTTTGGGTTGAGCCAAGCCTACTTTGAGGGGAAAAGGGGTGGGTTTGTTGGGTTTTATACTTGTGGCTGTTTTCTCACATCTCTGATTTTCCACTGAGAAGCCACAGAGCCCGAGCAGGCTGCCTGTCCCTGCCTTTCCTGCAGCCCAGTGCGCTGGGGACACCTCACATGGGCTCTGTCCCCTCCTCTGCACATACCTGTGGGGAAGAAAGGTCACACCAAGATGCCACCTAAGGGGCACTGCTCAGCCAGCCAGGCTGGCTGGAGAGGAGCCTCAGATCTCTCTGAGGTGATTCCCTAAGGGGTTGGTTTTTGTTTGCTCATTTTCAAGCTTGCGTCAATTAAAAACCTTTCAGAAACGTTCCTGTTACACCAGAATGGATTCTTCCCTCTCGGAAACCCACGCTCTACTCCTGCAATTAGATTTCTTTTCTGCTGCTTTGGGAGAAGTTGTTCAGCTGCTGGTCCTATCAATAATCCAGGAGCTGCTGTGCTCAGGCCTATGCTTGCTTTTACCTGGGGGAGATTGCAGCAGCGCTGCCTTCTCTCACTTTTGCGTAACAGTTCCAGTAAAATAAATGAGTAGTAGAGATGCTATTGCTACAATCCTCTTGCATTTTTAAAAAGAAAGTCCTGAAATGGTGATGAAATTTCAATGGGTTTTGACCTTGTCATCCAGTTTTTGATGATGTGCTTTGTTCATGATGAACCAAGGGCTTCCCAAATAAAAATGAAAATTACATCCATGAATGAACTTTTTTTTTCTTTTCCAAGACAACAGGAAAACCAAAAATTGATTAGCTTGTGTGTCTCTCTCTGCTGTATGTGTGAATACCTATATGTACTAAAGGTTTGCCCTGAGAAAAAGCAGTCAGCATAAATAAATTTTCATTTGGTTCTGAAAATGATGAGGTCTGTGGCCATTCTTATCTTATCCCACAAGATCTTCATTTCCCACGCTCATGAGTTGCCTCTTATTGATGAACATTTCATTATTTAGCACATGATCTTAGATAGCAAAGTGAGGTTTGATGCACCAACTTTGTCATTATGGTTCTGAATTTTGCTTACTCAGTTACTTGGCAAACTCCTTCTATCCTGTGTTGACATCTTACAAACTCAGGGTTTCCTGGGCTCTGACATGTTGGGCTTGTCAGTTCCTACCAGAACCATGTCAAAGTCTTCATTAACAATATAGAAATGTCCCCAGCCCATTCTATGCCTCCACTTTATTGCTTTTCCTGATTTTCCCACCTGCCAAAGTGCTCTGAGAACCCAGCACTGGTGGTCCTTGTTTCACTGCCCCACACTTCACCCTTCCTGCTCTCCACAGCATCTCCAGCTGAAGGAATGAGGAGTTTGACCAAAGAAATGCCTGGAAAGCCATCAAAGGGATGCTGGTCTCTTGCTGCTGGCTGAGGTGGGTGGCACCAAGGAGGAGACACCAGGCAGAATGCTCAGATGCTGCTTTGTGGCCAAATACCTGGAGCTGCTCATACCCATGCTCAGCTCTTTCCTGGCCTTGGCTTTCTGTGACAGGAGTTGTTCTTCTGGAAAGTACCTATTACACATTTCCTAAGTGGGGAACTCAGTCTCCCTTCCAAAGGACCACATCCACAGACTATTTATGTATCTAGGTCCAGCTGATTTTTATCTCAGCTGCCTGGATACCTTTGCATATCTGGACCTGAGTGTTTTGTCTGTGGTCATGCAGGAAGTCTATGGTAAGCAGAGAAGTGAAAACACAATGCAAGCTAAAGCTGTAACTGCTTGTGCCACTCTTCCCTACACTGGGAATTTTTTGGGAGCTGGAGAAGATCTCAGTCAGCTGTGAATGACAGCATTATGTTGCTTCTGCATTTTAATATTTAAAATAAAACCCCATATTGCTGGAGCAGATGATGCCTATTGATTATCCCCTCAGAAGCTGGAGAGCTCATTTCAGCTGGCACTGATGTGGCTGAAAGCCAGCGCTGCAATTGATCATTTAATTAACTGGAAGAAAATTAAAGGAACTGTAATCTGTGTCTCAGCTCTGTTGTTATCAAGCTGGCAAAGTGCTTCTTTCTGCCTAGAGCAATGATCAGCTCCTTGACCCTGTGGTTTAGAAACACCTGTTTAGGATCCCCCCTCACCTACCCACCTGCATTTCTGCAAGCCAGGAGGCAACAGAGCTGGATCCTCCATCTTCTTGTGCTTCCCAGGTACTTCAGGGGTACCTGACACCTCTCACAGCGGGCTGGATCAGCTAAACCCACCTCTCACCACCTCTCTGAAGGTGAGATTAATGTGAAGAACCATGAAGGTTTGAGATTAATAGGTGGAAAATCTGGAAAGTCTGGGAGAAAAATGGATGTACTATAAAAGTCGTTTATTTAGGAGCTGAAATGAGAACATGGGAGCTCTTGAGTTCAACATTTCCTTAAAGGGATTGGGATATTGATTTTTATTTTGCTGCTTCAAATAAGTAAGAGGGAACAGTGTGTTTGAGAGAAAAATTACTGGTCCTGAAAATCTGGCAAGCTCTTAAAGCTTTGGCTTAAACAAGCAACTTGAGTGGTCTGTGAACACAGAGAGGAAAAAAAGAAAGATTTAAGAAGGCATTGTTTTAACAATTGTGTTGCCATATCAAGAGAATAAAGGCAGCTGCTTGGAACTTGTCTTTGCATGCACAAGTAATATGTTAATTACCTCATTCCCCCATAAATGCCTACAGTCCTGCAAAAGGCATGTTAAAACAGACATAGTCATTAAAGCTTGCACTGCATTTTCTAATATGTTGCTGGGAAAACAAACAAACAAACAAATAAAACCTCAAGCCCTTTGTCTTTTAGCTAGATCCAAGTTGGGGAAACGTTAGGCAAAAACACTTAAGAAACTGTATAATTGGAAAGAAAGTGTGTTTTAATGTCAAAACAGGAAAAAACCCCAATCAGAATTTGAAACTTCTTTATGTAGGATCAGGTAAAAGAGTTTGGTCACCTTTACATTTTCATTACAAGTGCAGCCCATTAAATTTCATCTTTCAGTTTATTTTGGACTCTTTCTTGCTCTGTGTGAGAAACTTGTGGTCCGGGCTGTAAAATAACAAAAGGCTTCGTAGGAGGGATGAAAAGGATCAAAAGAAGGAAAAAGAAGCCTCTTTCTGAATGTTCCTGTGGATCATAACTAGCTGTAGGAGTCAGAAATCTGCATGAAATTGAAACCACTCCTTCTGAGAAAGGCATATTCCCCATGCTCTGGGATATAACTTATGCAAAGACTGTCGTCCTATTCACACTGCTGCTGCTGGCTGCTCATCTGCCTTCCCTCCCCTGTCCTCAAAGAGCTTCACTTGTGTTTATAGTGCCTTCAAAAGGGAAGAAGTGCAGAGAAGAAAGTAAAACTAGCCTGGTAGGTCTGAGGTGTTATGAGCTGATTGGCATGTGGGGAGTGTCCTGCTGGCTGCAGAGATGTGGGTTAAAACCATGGTGTTGGTCACAGGGAGAAGCAGTCTGTGTCCTGCTTCCCAGCGTGATGACAGGCTGTGCTGCCCTGGCCACCACAGCCTCACAGGAAAGCTGTGCTTGGAGTGTGTGAGCAGAGCAGAGGAGCAAAAGGAGGTGTTTGTGTCTCCAGCTCACACAGTGAGGCTGGTGGCCATGAAAACAGTGTTTGGTGAGCTCAGGAGTACTCAGGATCACGCCAAGGAACACCAAACCCACTGTTCAGGCACTCTGAGTGGGGAAAACTCTGCCCAAATCTCTTTTGCCTGGTTTGGTGGGAGGATTTTAACCCAGATCCTTCACGTCCCCAATGTTCCTCTGGAAACTGCAGTGAAGGGGCTAAATTGAAACAGCTCCCACAGAAGAGAGAAAGGGAAACTGTTGCCAAACCTTGCTCTGAGCTGGACAGGACAGAGGCTGAAGAAGCATCTCTGACCTCCAGGAGAGCACTTTATGCCCCAGAATTTGGCTGCTCTTTCCAAGTCCCATTGCTGTGCTTTGCTGCAGGTGGAGTTACCAGCTGGGGATCCTGAGCACAGACATATCTTGAAAGCCAGAACCTGGACCTGGCTTTGACAAGGTCCTTTTTTTCCATATTTACATTTGGTTGTCCCTTGCTGTCTCCTCAGCTGGTTCCTGAGGGCTCCAGCACTGCCAGTTTGCTGCATGGGGAGCTGGACTTTGTGCACACAGTGGATTCCTCCCCTCAGCACTGTGGCAAAGGATTGCAGCACTGAAAATAGAAAGCCTTTCTCTAATTGAGTTGTGTAGAGTTCTACAGGAAGCCTGGAACCAAACCTCGGCCCCCAGAGCTTTTGTTCAGGGCTTTGACCACAAACCCATGTTTTCTGTAAGGACAATTTTAAAATTCCATGCTGTTTTTTGTCCACATCAGGAAAACCACTGTACAATTGGCAGTATCTGCTCAGGAGGGACCTGGGATAGGCAGGATGCAGCTAACTGGTGAAATTGTACAGTGTAGCCTGCTTGCCTTACACTTTCATCTGTTAAACTCCTTTCAAGGATAGAAAATCCTTCCCCAAATCTAATTGCACTGAATGGGACGTAGTGCTTTTATTGCACTGCAGAATTTGTTACCATATTGGGGTACCTGTGTAGAAACAACAGTCCAGAGAGTATTTCCAAATGCCTAAGTGTACACTGTCCCAAGCAGGCTTTAAGAGGTGGTCATAGTTTGGGGATTGTGTAGATGCAAAAGGAAAAATAAACAAGGTCTTGGCACAAGAAGGAAAGAAGCACTGAGGTTAGAAAAGAAAGGAGGAAACAGCAGTTGCCAAAGGGAGATTGTGTCTCCCATCACGTATACTCTCATTTCAGAAAGTATTTCAGATTTGAGAAACAGCAGCATTAGGCTTCCAATGCCAATGGTTTGGTTTGAATTAGATTCAAATTTCAGTTCATTTTTCTATTGTGAAATGAGTTGACCACCAGAGCTCTCAGGTTCTTGTACTGTTAAGCACAGTAAGTTGTAGTAACAACTATTAGCCTGTGTTACACAGCCTGGGTCTGCACAGAATTTGAGACCTCGTGGCATTCCTCTGTCAACTCTACACTCCACAGTGATGCTGTGTGCAAGACAGGTTTTTCGGTCAAAATTTTGGTCAAAATATTGATAGACTAGAATGTACCCTTAATTACAGCTCAATTACTGAACCAGTGAGTGTTAATTCCCTACACGTAGGTGATGCCTCAAGTTTTAGCTTTCATATTTTTCAGATTCTGTACTGCATTGGTATATAGCTCTGAACTTCATAAAAATTGTTAGCAAGATCTCTTCACAGTTTAGTTAGACAAAACAATCCTTTTCAGCCTGAGAACCAAGGACACCATTGCAGCTTTAGCCCCAAAAGTGTAAACAACAGGGAATTGAGGGAGCAATCTGGGAGGATGGGACTTCATAACCTGAAGCTGTAATTGGACAATTAACCCCAATAGGTAAATGGACCAAAACTTATAAAAGTGTCAAAACTTGTGACCTGTCATCCATCTTGGGTGTAGTCTTGGCTGGGCTCTTATACTGCTTAAAGTGTATCCTTTGAAGACTTTTTAAATAAATAAATATTTATAAATATTTTTATTCCTTTAACACTGTATAGCCTCTAGGTTCTAGGTAGCCTCTCAGGGCATCACAGGGGGATGTACAATGAAGCCAAAGCCCAGGACAGCCAGTGCTGAGGGCAGGTTGTTTGTGACATCCCCTGTGATGTGAGCTGCCAGCTCCAGAGAGACACATGGAGCTTCTCTTTAACACCCTCTGCCTGCCCGGTGAGTCCCTGCTCAGAAATGGTGAATGCTCTTGGGAGGTAAAATCCTTAATTAAATCCCTGACTGCTTCCCACCGAAATCAGAAGCTCGGGCAGGCTTTATTGACGGAGATGCATTCGGTAAATGCCTACAGAGCCCATGACGGTGACAGAGCTGTTTCCATCAGCAAACAGATCCGAAGGCAGAGGCAGGAGCACTTCTCCCATCTTCACCCCGACTCGTTCTGCTGCCGAGCCGCTGCCGCTGCCCTCCCGAGCCGTTCGCTGACTCATCAGCTTGAGCATTTGCCCTAATTAGTCATATGCAAACACCATTGTGCTCAGGAAGTGCTCTAACGTAAGCGTGAGTGTGAACTTAGAGCAGCAATAAAGGTCAAGAAAAGTGACTAAGGCATCATATACTGGAATGAGTTTCTGTTATCAGCCACTGGGAAAGCGGGAAAGAAAGTGTAAATGCAGGCTATTAGAGGAGTGACGCAAAAGTTTAATAAAGGGAAGGATGTGTGTGAGGGAGAGCATTTGCTTAACATCTCTCAAGAACTGCTACAGTATGAAATGCTTAATTGCAGTACAAGTTTCCACTAACACCCTCCTGAAACACAGCCGGGTTTTGAAGTATTATTCTTTATGATGAGCTCAGGGTAAGCATGTTTGGCATGAAAGAAATGTGTCTCGTAAGGAGACCACAACACTTACTCACGGCTCCCCAGACAGTTCATGCTGGAAAGTCTGATATCTTTGAATAATCACTTAAGCAGCATTAGCAAAGTGTGGACTGGGATTTTTCTCCAGTGATTTTTATTCAGGGGTCACCATCACATCTTGAGCTGTTGTGTCCAAGTGTGCCCAAAGTGAGCAGAATATTTAAGAATACTCAATGAGAAACCCTTTTGATGTATTGCACATTATGTGAATTTGGATAGTAGTAATGAAGGTGCACAAGTGAATCCTAAAACATCCATTCTTATAGGCACTAAAATTGTCCTTCAAAGAGTGACTAGAGTGGAAATAAAATCTTATTGGGTAGGGTAAGGTGGGTTCTGTAGGTTACAACTCAGCAGTCCCTGGTCCAGACCGCATCAAGTGCCTCTTGGTCTTTGAAGGGCACTGAGATTGCCGTCAAAGTAAAGAAGAGGCTTTCACTTTCAAGTGTGCCAGGCTCACCAGGAACCACTTCAACCTCAGTCTGAGAGATTAGAGAAGCTGCAAGGGCTGCTCTGAGTTGCACCAGCCTCCTCTAAGGCATGGGAAGTACCTCTGTTATCACCACTTCACTACCAAAACTCCCCAGATGCGTTCCAGGGCCTCTGGTGGGGAAGGTGGCACTGAGCTGGCCTTGTCATTTCTGTACCCACCAGGAGATTCCTTCCCATTTAACCAGAAAATTCTCTAAGGGCTGTTATGGTGACTCTGAACAGACTAAAAAACCCTGCTCAGTTGCAGTGCACAACTGAATTTCTTCCTATGTTTCAGCTGCCTAAACTTCATTTTGATAGATAAAGTTGTCTGTGAGCCCTTGGGGAGGGCTTCTTGCTACTTATGCAAGACACTTGAGGTTGAGTCTTGCTTAGATTGTTTTTCTTCTGGAGGCTCCAGTGAGCACAAAACAACAGAAATATCAGTAGTTCACAGCCACACTGCCACAGGCTATTGTGTTGTCACAGCTCATAAGCAAAGCAGAGCTGGGCTTTGTCTGTGTTTGGATAGAAATACCTTGAAGGAATAAAAGTAGTCAGAAGCACCTGTGCCTCTTCCATGTATCTGACTGCTGTGGGCAGAAGCAATCCTTTTCATACAGGGACTCCTTGTGATTGTAACAAATGTCACAGTCACTGCTTTTAATTCTTCTAAATAAAATAAAATAATAATAACTCCTCCAAACACAGAACACCCATGACTGTATGCCTAAACCAACTGCTTGTTACCTGGAGTTGGGAATCCACAGCAGAAGTGTTAGGAAGGTGCAGCACTGAAGCACCATCTACTTTGCCCTGCAGGTGTTTCTTATGTCACCACACGTGCACACAGCAGCTAAAGAATGTCACTTATGCCTGTCAAAGCTGCTTTTTTTTAAAGGTATCATTACTGCTGAGCTGCAAACTGAGTAGTCTCCTAGGGTTCAGCGCCAGATGGTCACTTGAAGTCCTTGCTAGTGGGAGCCCACAAGATGTAAAGGAACCCGTGAGCTCTGTGGGGTCACTCCACCTGGAACTGTGCCTTTCCTGCCTCCCCAGAGTGCTCACCCATACATGACCCTGACAGAACTAAGGCTTTTAACTTTAAATGTGTGTGCTCTGCCCCAGTTTCCTCTCCTTGCTCTCCCATGGCTGTATCCTGGCTCCTGATCCAGGAGGCCACTCACCTGTGTGGCCATGTCAGTGCCAGGTGGACACTGTCCAGCCCCTCCTGGACAGTGGTTAGCAGGAGCTCCTGGGGCTCTCAGGTGAGCAGTGCCTAAGGCCAGGCTTGCCGTGGGGGGAGCAGGGAGAGGAAAAATGGGCACAGGCACTGGGATGATGGCATTGGATCTGGGCCAGCCTGGGTGGGTAGCAGGGAAGGAAGGCAGAGGGGGTCACAGTGCCTCGGCACAGCCCTGGTCCAACCTCCTGGCTCTGCTCTTGGGTTTGGTTTGGGAAGTTGTAAAACTTGCTCGAAATATGCTTAATTACCTGTCAGTTCCCCCTTTGGGCTGCCTGGCTGTGGAGCTGACTGCTCCCTTTAATTAATGTGAGGTTCTGAACCCTTTAACTGGAAATGGACTAAAAAATGTTTTGTGAGGAGTGGCTGCGGAAGTTGGGTTTGCTTCGTCTGAAGAAGAGGAGTCTCGGGGGGGTTTCATCACTGTCTAAAACTCACAGAGAGGAGGTTGTAGGGAGGTCTCTGCTGCCGTGGCCGCAGTGAGGGGACAGGAGGACATTCTCTTAAGGCAAGACATGGGAGATCCAGATTAGATAATACAAAAAATAAAAATGTCTCTGTTGGGATAGTCAGGCATTGGAATAGGCTGGTGCTGGAATCCCCGTCCCTGGAGGTGTTTAAGAGGTGCTGGGGAATGTGGGTTAGGGGCAGTCTAGGTGGATGTTTGAACTGGATGATCTTAAAGGTCTCTTCCAACCTCGATGATTCCATTACTCCAAACATCCTGGGTTTTTATTCTACTACGACACCTTTGGGAGAGGCAGCAGAGTCAAGCATCGAACAAAGTTACATGAGAAAGGAAAAAAGAAGGAGATAAAGAAAGGACTAGCTCCTCGCACTGTGCCCACGGGGGTGCGATCTGTGGCAGGATCCGCGCGGGCGGTGCTCGGAGCGGAGCGGGCCGGGCCGGTCCGGGTCGAGCCGAGCCGAGCCGAGCCGGGCTGGGCTAGGCTGGCACTAGCTCCCCCAGCGGGCGCTGTGGGGCCGGTGCTGTGGGGCTGATGTAGGGCCGGCCGGGCAGAACTGAGCTGAGCTGAACCGGGCTGGACTGGGCAGGGACGAGCCCCCGCCGGCGGGCGCTGTGGGGCCAACGCTGTGGGGCGGGCGCTGTGGGGCCGGCGCTATGGGGAGGCACTTTGGGGCCGGCGCTATGGGGCTGGCACTGTGGGGCCGGCGCTATGGGGAGGCTGCTGTGGGGCCGGCGTTGTGGGGCCGGCCGTGCCCGGGCCCGCCCCGCACGCAGCGCCGCACGTGAGGCGCCGGCCCCCGCCCAGCTGAGCGCTCAGCTGACCCCGCGCGCAGGGGCCGGGCCGCGCCGCCGCTCCTCACTGGCGCAGCGCGGGCCCCGCGCCGCGCCCGCCGCCGCCGCGCCCGCACCTCCCGCAGCCTGTGCCCCGATGCTCTGAGCCCGCGCGGCCCCAGACCCGGCCAGCGCCGCCATCTCGCCGCGCCCCTTGGCGGCCATCGGAGCCGCGGCCGCCTCGCATCCAGGGAGCCGGCGGGAGGAGGAGAAGCCATCCCGCCGCCATGGACAGCCCCGGCGGCGTCACCGACAAGAAGAGGTACCGATGCCGCGCCGCCCGCCCCCCGCCTCCCCCCCGCTCGCTGCTGCCGGCCCCCGCCGCCCCCTGCTTTGTTACCGCCGCCCCCTCCTCGGCCTCTTCCCCGCTGCCCTCCCCGCGCTCCCCCGGCCCGCGGAGAGCTCCGCTCTTCCATTCCTTCTTCTCCTTCTCGTCCACGTCGCCATTTTGTCGGCGGGGGGAGCGGGCCGGGGCTCGGGGCTGGCGGCGGGGCCGGGGGTGAGGTGCCCGGTGTCGGCCGCGGTGCCGGGGAGCGAGCCGGGGGCTGCTCCGCTCCGGGAAATGAGCGGGCAGGGATTGATCGTGCCCCGTGCCCGGCGCGCTCCGAGCCCGCCGTGCCCCGGCTTTGTGCGGAAAAGGGCCGGTTCTCAGTCTGGAGATATGAAGCTTTAAATAAAAAAATCCCCAAAAGTCGCGTTGGGGAGGTGTAAGAGGAGTGGGGAGGGGGAGCGGATGGACAATGTGAGTTGAGAAGTATGAATAATTCACCGAGGATTGTAAGCGCAAATTAGAGGAAAGGGGGGGGGGGGGGGGGGAATAAAAGCCTTAAAAGCCTTTGTTAGGCGGTGAAGTTTAAGGAGCCGGGGGGCTCGGGTGAGCCGGTCCCGGCGATGGGGCTTTGTGGGGGGATTAATTGCCTTCTTCGCCATCTGCAGAAGGCTTGTTTATATGGCTATCGATACCTTTTCTCGGCTTTTAATTCTTCGAGATGGGTTTTGCCTGCCCTTGTATGCGAGGGTCATCTGAGCAGGTTAAGCGCTCTAAGTGTTACAGCGTGTAAGTTGTGTCGGGAAGGAGCCTGGCCGGGTTGTAAAATGGATGGTGAGCTTTGTGCCGGGCGGGAAGCTCCGGGAGCGCCGGGAACATCGGGCAGCACCGGCACCGGGAGCGCCCGGACCGCACCGGCTGCCTTGGAGCGCCCTGGGAGCCGCGGCCGGGCTGCGATGGGGGAGCAGCGGCTCTGGGTGCAGAGAAATCCCGACACGGGGGCACCCTGGGGTGGCACTCAGCCTCCAGCTTCTCTGCTCTGCCGGATGGCTCTTGGGAAGCCTGTGAGAAAATGTTGCAACCAACATGATTAATCTGCGCTTTGCTCTGATGCCCTAATTTAGTGGCAGGTCTGGGAAGGGGCTTTGAGACTTGTTTCCTGATACTTTTTTTTTATTGTTGTTTCTTATTGGGATTTCCCCCCCCCCCCCCTTTTTTTTTTTTTCTTTTGCCCTTGAGCATTTGTTATTTTTTACTTACCATTCTGCCCCACTGAATGACTTTTATTTTTTTTTATTGAAATTCCCTTATCCTGGATGTAATCTGCTTTCTTCAGAATGCAAGAATGAGTATGCAAAGCTTATCCTTTCTTCCTAAAGGCAGGGCTTAAGAAAGAGAATTTGTTGTTTTCTGTTTCCTGACGACAAAGTTCAAAGTCGGGAATGTTTCTTATAAAGGGATATTCCCCTTACTCCTGTTGTAGGGTTTTAATGGAAAACATAAAGCTGTGTCTGTGGTACATTCGTCCTGGGGGCTGTGGATGTACACTTGAGTGAAGATGGCTAAGCAAAAAAAGGAAGGATGTGAGCTCAGCAGAGAGCTGCATGGAAATATGAAACATTTCTCAAAAAGCTGGGTTGTTTTTGTAGGGTTTAGGTTTTAGAGTGTCCATATTCAGAATACCTTGAAGGGAGAAGTCCTTTATGTCCTGTTCTTTATCATCTTTGATGATAAAACTTTGGCTAATTGTATATACAGTGCACCTCAATTTTGGCATGGGTTAAGATTCTTTTATTCCTTGCCTTTCCCTCTGCTTGTATGTGGATAGTGTTTATCCCTTGATAGTTAATGTAAAGGTTGTTGTTTACTTAATTATATGCTGTGAGATTCAGAAAACATGGAATTTGCCCAAGTTTATGTCTTAAAGTGAAATTTGGTCATAGCAGTATCTGGAGGTGTGGGTTTTTCTACTGGCCTGTTGAATCCATTTTTTGATGTGGTTCCAAGCTTCTCATATATGCAGAGGGGTCAAGACTCCCTAAGAAATCAAGTATCAGCACCATGATTAGATACTGAATTATTTGTGTTTTAGCCATTCTTCAGTAGTTGTATCACTTTGATGTGCTCCTGGGTTTTCCCCCGGGTGCTGCAAGGACAGCGTTTCAGTGCACGGAGTGGGTGAAACAGAGTTGTTGGGAGCTTGGTGTGCTCATCATTGACTCTCATTTGAGCCACATTTAAGGTTTTGGTGAGAAGGGTGAGATTTTTCTCAATATTCTTTTAGCAAACTCCAGCATGCAGATGGCTGATGCAATGAAAAGCTTTTCCTCGGGTCTGTGCTGTGGCACTTCACTATTAGCAGAGGAATTTTGGTGCCTTTTTCAGTCAATGAGCCATTTAGGGTTATGGGTTAGTCCTTACTTGGGTAGTGGCTTGCAGCTGGTAGCTAACCCAGATTCATTTTTCTAGTGTGATGTAAGTCTTTTTAGCATAAAATACATATTTTTAATGCCATAGGTGTGAAAAAAATGAGTGGTTTCTGGAGCATTCAGTCTGAGTTTTAAGATGGTATAAGCCAGTGAAATTTAATAATAAAATTAATATGAGTGCCTTGCAGAAGAACTTCAGCTTTTCAGTTTCTCAGAGCTGGGCCTTGAAACTTATTTTTTTAGCTTCTGAAGGGGATGATTTGGAAGACCAGGGGTTTTCTGCTGGATTTTGCCACCAAAGTCCAGCTCCAGAATCTGTTTGAGAAGGCTGTGCCCTGTGCTGGTGGCTCTGAGGGGCAGTGGCTGCCCCGGTTATTCTCAAACCTGTGTGAGGTCTTTAGGACTGTCTGTGCCACCGCTTTTGTCTGTTAATTTCTCTCAGCGCTGGGGGAACTGAGCCACCCTTGCTGGAGTCGAAAGTGAATACAAAACCCTTTTGTGTAATCCGGGCTGTAAGAAGAGGAGGAATCTTTCAGTAAATCTCCTGGAGAGTCTCCCCACAGGTATGGGGAAGGCTCAGTGGTTTCTGGCTCACAGAACAGTGGTTTTTCTGCTTTCTGGATTTTCCTGGATTGTTTGCCTTGCCATACAACTTACCTGTGTTGTCTGTTCTTTGCACTGCCTCAAACATGAAAAGTTTTGTGAATTCCTTTTACAAAAATGACCAGAAATGTTTTTCCAGTGCCCACTAAAGATGAAGGGAACAGCATAGTGCTACTGCTCATCCTCATCATCATCAAGGCACTGAAAATCAGGGAAGAATAGCTGTGGAGGATTTGCTTATTGCAGAAATTTTCCATAATTTTGCTCTGCTCGTGCTTTGGTTCCATTTATCAGTGAACGTGTGATAATTTGCCAGTGAGCTGATGGAAGCAGCAGGAGGGTTTTCTGGTTTTTGTTTACAGTCATGCTTGCTTTGCCCTTTAAAACACAGTGTCTGCAGTCTGGGTCTCTTGGTTGGGGTGCCTGAAATACCAATAACCAGTCCATGCTTAGCTAAGAGGGCTGCTGCAGCTGCGATCAGATGGTCCAGGTTGTCGGGGGTCTGTAACAGGGTGATGTGATAGTAAGAGGTTTTCCTTTGAAGCCCTTTCAGGCTTTTCTAGCAATTCAACCTTGTGTTGAAAAGCTTTTCCTTTCCTGGAGGCACATGCTGGACCATTTTTGGAAGGTGTAGGGGGTAACAAACCTAGCTGCACGCTCTTATCAGCATCCTAAGTGTGGCACTTAAGTCAACTGTTGGTTTAAAGGTGGAGGTGTGAAGTGGATAATCGATTTTATTCTCTCATTTAATTGCCATCCCCATCTGCTGGTTGGTTTCTCTCTTATCAGAAGTGCCCATCAAGGGTTTACCTGGGTTAGGCTGAGGTGGCATGCTCTTTGTGAGCCTTGAGGAGCTGTGCCCCGCTGTCCTGCTGCTGCCACCAGAGGAGACCACGCTGCTGTCACGGGTGCCATGCGTGAATTCCCCTGCAGGTGATTGCTCCCTCCCCTGCACCTTGTGCAAGCAGCCGCAGACTTTATTCCTCATTCCTCCCTGGCCTTGGACTATAATGCCTCGAGTTTATGTGTCTGGCTCCAAGACTCTGATTGCTGATGGTGAACAGGAATAAAAAAAAATTAGTCAATAAATATTAATAACGTTGTCAAATGTCAGTGGCATTGCAGTGTGAGCCCGAAACCCCTAAGATTGTGCGTGTTCCTGTTGGTGTGCTTCCAGCCTGGGAGCCTGGAGGACTCTTGCTGAGCCTGTGTAACACTGGATTGAATGCTTGGATGTGTTCATGTTGCTCAATAGTAATAGACTGGATTTCAACTAGATTTGTGACTTTAAAGGGGACATCAAATGACAGAAGCTGCTGATTTTTAAAAATCCCCCCCTTTTTTTTTTTTTTGCACTACCAAAGAGAATTTGGCAGTATTAATTTATTCCTAAAGAGCTTTGGTGTTAGGACATGCCAACAAAATAATTTTTACCTGGTTGTAGAGTGTGCATGGCTAAGTAAGGCCAGGAGGGAAGTCCCACATGGTTTAGTGGTGGTGTACAAGAGCATCAAGCTTTTCCTGATGGTACTTCCAAGGAGATGCAAATACCAATTCAATTACAAGATGTGTTCTTTAAAAACAAGCAGATTCAAAGCAAAAACAAATCTTGCAAGAGCTTTCCAAGAAGGCACAGTAGCCCATACCTGTTCCTAGCAAGCTGGTGTCCAAAAGGAAGGAATGTTCCAGATTATTGCACCTTTTATCTTCACACACACAGTTATATGGGCAGGTGTTTACATGCCTCAGAAAAACCACCTAGGTAATGCATGGAAAGAACTTGGACCTTAATCATCTTTTCATGTTATAACAGCCCTTTCCCTTTTGAATTTGAGAAAGTCTGAGCATTTTGAGCCTCTTCTGAGAAATTCCCTTAGTGTTAGAGGGGATGGAAGAGAATGCAGGAGAATCTGAGTTTTCCACTGAGGGCTGCTCTGAAATGGGAGACACAGGGAGGTTTTGTGATGCTGGGGACTACAGGATGAGCCTTTGCACTTTAGTGACTGAAAATTCAAGGAAGATCCAGATTTCCAAATCACCACTGGACATGAAGCCTGTTGAGGTTTTTCTCTTCTGAGTCTCTGCTATTTAGCTTGGAATAAAAATCTCTACCAAAATTACATTCTGAAATCATTAGGAGCATGGAATGAAGTGAATGCATGCCAGCATATGTATTTTGTGAATGCAGTTTATGTAGGTGATGAACATGAGGGTTCTTTGATGTGGAGCCACAGCCTGGGTTGAAGCTGTGCCTGTTCATACCAGCCTGGGGGTTGGGTTTGAGAACTCAGAGAAAGTGCATTGATAAAGAGCAGCTTCATCATGTGCATCATCTGTCCTTTCTTCCTGTTGAAGTCTGATAACACTGGGACTAGTACAGAAATGTAGCCCTTTAAAAGCTTGAGATGTTTTAGTAGCAAGAAATTCAAAATGGCTTTGCTGGCACTGGAGAAGAACTGGTGCTTCAGGATGGTCCACTGGTTGTTCCTTAAAGACACCAAAGCTTAAATGTGTGTGTTGGCAGAGATACTGTGCAGCTTCTGTTTAATTTGGTGTCAATGAATGCTCCTTAAGCATTTTGAGAAATGTTACAACAAATCTTTTAACTCACTGCATTAAAATAGAGCCTGAACTTCAAGTGAAAAATTGAGTCTTCTGAATCAGCAGCACTGATTATAATTGCAACAGTGGAAGGTTTTACCAAGCAACTAATTTAATAAACATTTTGACTTGATATGTAATAATCCTGGAAATGTTACCTGGAAAAGATGACCTGTTTTTTTTACCAGAATGAGTTCTTTCATTGTCAATCCTAAACCAAAACTAGACTGATGTCACTTTATGGAAATGTGTGCATTTCAAGAAGCAAAAGGATTTGAGGCCAAGCCTCCTGTTTTTGCTCACAAATGAGAATAGTAAATGGACTGTTATGATAGAAAGGGAGTTATTAAAGGCTTACCTCCTTATGTTTGCTTCTTGTTCACCTCCTTTGGAAGACATAAAGTAATCCACATCAAATATAAAGGCTGCAGCCTCCACTAGCTAAACTAAAGAAAGGAATGGTTTAGCTGGGGACTGGCATTTTGGTGCTCAGTCCTTCAGAAAGGACTTTTTCCTTGCACCCTATTGAGTCTATTGGATGCTGAGCTGACATTGCTACAGGCTTTTTGTCCTAGCTATTGTTGTAAATGTTTCTCTTGACTGCTTTGTGGTTTGCTCTTTATTCACAGAGAAAAATAAAACTTGATATCTCTTACTTCTGTTATTTTTTCCCCCTGTTCTTAAAAACCTTTGATTACAAAATACCCTGTTAACTGAAAGCAGTTGAGGAACTTGAGGTGAAGGGATGAAACTTGGATGGAAGCAATGAGGGAAAATGTCCAGCCTCCAATCTTGAAAACAAAATGCAGTGAACAAAACAGAAGATGGATTTTAATGCCATGATTTAGACTAAAATTAGTTACTTTATCAAGAGTCTGCATCTGTCTGAAGGTAGACCAGTTCTTAGCTAAAACATTGTTTACTGAAAGCCTGACAGATATCTTGGGGATATGTTTTGCATCATTTTTTGTGAGCTTGATAGAAGCAAAAGCAGAAGGGCTGAAGGGAGGAGAGCACTTAGTGTCTAGTTCTGTCAAGCCTGTGTTCAGATATCTCTTTTGAATAGCTCTGATTTTTCTGTAATAATAAACACAATTTTACTACCATGTACCTTTAATCCTGAAGGGTAAAGCACAACTAATTAAGGAAAAAAATATTCTCAAGAAAAAGCCAAATAATGTAGCTGAAAAAAAAATCTTTTATGCCACCACCGTATGCCATGTGGTTATTTTAAACCAGTATATTACCATGCAAAGGTGAACTGTGGGTGGGTTACACTGTGTAGTAAGACATGATAGAATCCCTTCACCATGATCTAAATTAGAAATGACAATATTGAAGCTTTTCCCTTCTTACTCACATTTCTGTGTGGGGAGGTAGTTGGGGTTTCAGGTCAATCCAAGGGCAAATGCAGATGATGGATACCCTTGTCAGGGTGGTGCTGTGGTGGGTTCAGGCCATTAGGGCTGTGCTGCTGTGCTGGGGTTTGTCTGTGGGATGGGTGTTTATCTGCATTTGTGGGGGAAGGCTTCTCTAGGTGAGCTGAGTGAGTCTCCTCTCGCTGCTTCTCCCACTCTCATTTTGCAAACACTGCTGGCTTTCAGAGCATTTGTGCTGCTGTGGCTAATCCAGGCTGACCTGCCTGCCTGCTCTCCTGATTTATTAGAGTTTTATCACTTAGGGGTTTTTTTTGGTGGTAGTCAGGCTATGGGAAATGCCTGTAACTATCCTCATGTGTAGAAAATGGTTTGAATTGCTGTGTTAGAAAGAAATATACCAAGGAATGACTTTTGTGGTGTTGTTTCTGCTTAGATATGACATTAGTTTCTGTAGTTAAATCTCTTTTGAACATTCATACTGTATGTAAGGAATTTCTGAGTTCTTTTCCTGAGCTGGATTAGTGGGCTGTGATGTTCATTAATTCATGAAGGGCAAGACTTTCTTCTGTATAATCACATGCTTCTGATTACACACGAGGTTTGGGTGTGGGGTTTTATTTTTTCCTTCACAAGAACTCTCTACACGGACTAGAACATAAGAACTAGTAAATAAAATTGGCCATAAAGCAATAATACTTTAACAGGAAATCACGTCAGAGCAAGGTGGGTCAAAGCAATAACCCCAACCCATAGAGAACTGGCAGTGAGAGACTGCAGTAATTCTGTAGGGCTGCAATAGGAGGAAGGAGCACCCCTCCCAAGCAATTTGGAAAAAGTGTGCCTGCTGAGGGATGAGGAGTCCGGGCTGCTGGTCAGGACAGACAAGTGTGTCACTGCAGGGCTGGGAGGGAGAGGGAATGGGGCTCTCGGGGCCATGTTGGTGTGGGTCTGTCTCAAGGCCTGATAGATGGTGCTAACACTGCAGCTCTGTCCCTCCCTGTTAAAGCTGATCAGCTCCTGAGGTCCCCTATACCTAAATAACCTAAACAATTTTACTACTCAAAGTTTTAACTTTGAGTGGTAAAAACTATAAACCAGTTTTTAATATGAAGTTGTCAATAGGGCAGTTCCACTGTTTTAGCTTCTCCTTTCCATGGAGGAATGATTTAGCAAGTGTCATGGCTAGCAGCTCTGGACAAAACACACATCTTACAAACAGTGAAAAACCCCAAGTGAACATGTACTCAGCACAGTCAGGAGAGTAAATTTTGTCCTGACACTCTGGCTGTAGGTGAGGGTGGCTGGTGGGACAAGCCCATGGCTGAGCCATGTGCTCTCCACATGGACACAACTGGTTATTCTGGGTATGGCTGCAAACCAGGAGCTGCCCCTGTGTCCTGTTCAGCTGTGCTGCCAGAAACACCTTGCTTAGGCTGGGCCTGGAAGGGTGACCAAGTTTTATATCAACCTCAGGAATGCATTCAGCCTTAAAATTAAACGTGAGACCACTTGCAGGTCTGCTTTGTAAAGTTCTACTTTCTAAAGTTCCAACACCATCCTGATGCCATATACTTTTATGTTGTAATATTTACATCTCTTTTTTGTGTAATGAAGAAAAAAATGAAGCTGTATTATAATGGATATAGTTTTTGTGACTCCATTTCTAAGCCAGGTGTTTTCTAGAGTAATTTTACAGTCTGAGAGGAAAGATTGTTACTAGCAAGGAGATATCTTAATCTTTTACTGGCAAATGATGGCAATAAATGGCAGAACTGAAAACTAGTTAAAGCTCAAGAAGATGTTACCAGATTTGAAACACATTAATAATTAGGATTTCTTGTTTTCTACAATGTATATGTCTATGAAACTTTGGGAACAAATAATATGATAAATACAAAGCCACTTGGTTGAAGAAAGCAAATCTAAAGAGAAAAATGTGAGTTGCTATTGGAAGATGTTCATATTTTATAATGTTCTCACACCTGTATCGAGAAAGATGAGCCTGAGTTAATTAATCATGCACAAGTTATTTTACATGGGAACTGAAAACATCTCTAGAGTAAAATGTACCTGATTAGAGAAATAGTAAGTTTGAATGGGAGAAAAATCTGTGCCCATAGCAAAGTGAAAGAAAGGAAACCTCTTGATTTTAATTTTTTTTTTTTAACCAAATAATATGTACACAGTATAAAAATTTTCTTATACTGGGTGGTGATTTAAAAAGCTAGAAGGACACAAAGTTGACTGCTACACATTTTAAGTTCTATCCATTGACCATTTTTTATCTAAGTATCTTCAACCAAAATTTACCAGTTACGGGTGGTATTTTCTAGGGTTGGTGTTTTTTCGTTTGGTGTTTTTTTTTTTGTGGGTGTTTTGTTTTGTTTTTGTCTATTTGCCATTGGTAAATAAGGAGGAACAGGCCAACTTATATGTGGTGATTGATTATTTTTCAGTCAAGGAGATGAAAAATTTGGGCTGCATTTAGAGAATTGGGGGCTCACTTGTAGGAATCTGCTGTGGAGGGGTCTTTGGGCTGGTTTGGGGAATGATGTGTTATTTGGGAGATGCTGTGGCCCACAAGGTTTGGATGACCATGAGGACAGGAGCTGCACACTCAAGTAGAGAGGCCAATTTTAGCATCTGTAACTGGTGGCACGGGGTTGCTGCTGGTGTGCTTTGCTCTCAAGGCTCTTGGGCAAATGTTGCTGTGCAATTTTGTTTCTATTCTATGATTTGAGGCAGGGAGTGGGAGTCTGGGTTATATCCTTCAGCTGAGCTCTTGGTTCAGCTGCAGTGAGTCCTGGTTGTGAAATACCCTTTTGCTCTGGGTCTGTAACTGAAATATCTTCTGGAGCTCAGATTTTGTTCAGCTATTGCAGGTAAATATCTCTTATATATAAGAAGTACTATTGGGTTTGAAGGGGTCAATGAAACAGCTTTCAGTGAGCTCTCATGGATAACATGCTTATGATTCTCTGCTTCTGTATTCTGTGGTAGAAATACAAAATGGAAATGAATGTCTGGCACTGAAATTGTGCAGGAAAAATCAGACCTGCAAATGCATGCAATTTCCTGTCCAGCACGGGCATTTCTGATATTTTCATTGCATGTATAATCCACTCAGCAGCTGAGGTTTTCTTCAGGCTCTTGAGGTGTTTTTGTTTCCTGCCAGACTGAGAGCAGAAGGCTGCAATACAGCTCTGAAGTTTGGGGTTTGTTTCAAATGGAGAATGTTTAAATTGTTTTAAATTCTCCTTTTCTGCAGAATGATCTTTCTATTGAGATCATGAACTTTACATGGGGGCAGCTCAAAAAGAACAGATAAGAGAAGTGATATGATTTGTTTAAACTGATTTTGTGGCACTTCACATCTCACTGTTTCAAATCTCCTTCCCTGAGCCCCCTTTCCTTCCCCTCTGGTGAGGAGAATGCTCACTTTGGAAATAGGTTTTCTTTACAGGAATTCAGTGTCATTTAATTGACTACACAGAAAATTGTGAGCAGCTACACATGCTGATGTGTGTTGTTTAATTTACTTTATGCAATTGTAACAAAGCTTTGAGTAGTTGCAATAGCAAAGAATTTTTTTTTAGTTTGGTGGCATTTCAATGTTGAGGCAACAATGACTTCACTTGGTAATTAAACCTCATTTGTGAAAGACCTTTTCCCTATTAATTTGATCCATTAAAGAAATGCTCTTTGAAGCTGGTAGTTAATCTTCCTATTTAAATGGCTGGGTTTTACTCAGATTGGTTACAGCTTAGGTTTAAATAGCAGCTAAAAATAGCCAACTGTTGTGCTGTACAGTTTAAACATCTATCTATAGTAGCAGCCTTTCTAGAAAGGAATCCTGTAGTAAAAGGGAGAGGAGATGCTGCCACTCAGGCAGCACTGAGTGGTTCCAACATCCCCTTTTCCTTGGGTATTGCCCATCAGCTCCAGCTGGCAGCACTTGATGATCTTACTCTGGGATTAATTTTTAACAGAAAGCACTATGGGCTGGATTTGAGCAGCATTTCAGTTGGTAATTAATAATTGAATGGCTGGGAGAAGTTTTGACTGTTCCTGCTGAAGGCTGCTGCCAAGGGTGCTAAAACCTGGCCAAAATCTGGAAACTACCCAAAATATGTTCAAGAACATTAGGCTGTCAGAAAGAAAATACAAGGGCTGAAATCCCAACTTGTGAGGTTATTGTCTGTTTTCATCTCTTGAGTGCCCTGTGTGATTCACACAAGCCTGACAAAGCTGTGGACTTGCAGTGCTCAGCTTGATTGCCAAAGCAGGGGAATTTTAACTTAAAAGTGTCTGCAGTTGTAAAGGAAACAGTGACAAAGCTGCAGCAATCTGGGTGGATTCAACCATTTACTTCCAGTAATTCTCTCTTGAGTTTTTGTTGTAGAATGAATATTTTGCCTGTGAAGGGATCTTGAATGAGTAGCTAACAAAAATCAAAGGTATAAAGGTGAATCTGTCTAAAGCAACAGAATTTCTTGTTCTGCTGTTACAGTTTCAGCTGGGATAGTGTTAATTTTCTTCCTAGCAGTTGGTGCAGGGCTGTTTTGGAGAATAATGTTGACAGCACACTGAGGTTTTAGTTCTTTTTGCTTCTCCTGAGTTAAGGACTCTCAGTTTCCCTTGCTGTGCCAGTGAGGAGGTGCACAGGAAGGCAGGAGGGGACACAGCCAGGACAGCTGACCTGGACTGACCAAACAGACATTCCAAAGCACAGAGTGAACTGGGGGAGGTGGCTGGGAGGTGCTGGTCCCTGCTCTGGGACAGGCTGGGCATCTGTCAGAGGGTGGGTGAGCAATTACATCGAGCATCATTTGTCTCTCTTGAGTCTTGTTTCTTTCTTTATTGTATCCCTTGTCACTGCAATTATTATTTTGTTTCAATTTTTAACTGTTTTTAAGTTGACCCATGGGTTTTACCTTCACTGCAGTTTTCCTCCCCATGCCACAAGGGTGGGACAGGTAGTGAGCAAAGAGCTTTGTGGTGCTCAGTTGTGGGCTGGGGTTAAACCACGACAGTTACCTTGAAATACCTTTGGCAAAATAGAGTTACGGTGAAATCTGTGGTTCAAGAAAGAGGACAAAGAGAATCCAGATGGTTTTTTCCCCCTCCACCCTTGGTTTTCCACCAAGAGAAAAGGTACTTGAGGCCTGTTTTCAGTAATAAATGTTTAATCAGTCAGGTTAAATAGCTAAAATATTTCTGCAGTATTGTTAAAGGTCAGACTTTTCGTAATGGCTATTTCCAGATATACCTGTATGTCAGGAGCCTCAAGCTTCTCAGACCAAGATATCCATCACTACAACAGGAACACTGTTGTCACAGGGAAATTCAATGTGAAGAAATCTTCAATATGGGGAAATATTGTCAAATATTTTAGGCTGCCATTCTAAGGACATGGGTTTGTATTCACAGGAATCAATGGGACTGTTGTATGTCCAGAGTTTTTTACAACTATAATTCCCACAAGTTAGTTTTCCAAAGGTCTTTATTGCTATTATGTCAAACAATTAATGTTTCTCATTCCACAGAAATAGTTTTTCTCTGCTGGCAGTGGCAGGAGTAGGAGGAGAGGATGGTGGGCATGGCACACAATTTTACCAAGTTGGTAGAAAGGAAGGTAGTTGTAAAAGAGATTCTGATAGCTTATTCTGTATTTTTCATGGATTATTAAACTTCCCCCATGTGTCAAGGCATTTGTACTTCCAACATCCAACACAAGGTATTGTCACATCTGTGTTTCTGCACAAACTAAGCAAGATTTTGGCCCATGTGGGTAGCACAGCAGGTAAAGAACTGAAAATGTGTTTTTTGGGTATGTATTTGGTAACACTGAAGAGGGGAGATACAGATCAGATATAGGGAAGCTCTTGACTCTGAGGGTGGTGAGGCCCTGGCACAGGGTGCCCAGAGCAGCTGTGGCTGCTCCATTCCAGTGTTCCAGGCCAGGTTGGATGGGGCTGTGAGCAGCCTGGAATGGTGGAAGCTGTCCCTGCTCACAGCAGGAGGGTGGAAACTGGTTGATCTTGAAGGTCACTTCCAAGCCAAACCATTCTCTGATTCTTTGAATCTGGTTCATTATGTCCCAGGGATCATTAGCTCATTAATTGTTTTGCTCTGTAATTTGTGGTACCTCTCACAAAATGTGTACTAACTAAAAAGGACTTTTGCACAGATCCACAAGTTCTGAGTATGGAAGTGTCTCGTTGAAAAACTGATCTGGTTGGAAGACTGCGTGTTTGAATTTAGTTCTGGCAGGGGGCAGAAGTTGATACAAAGAATTACACTTGCACTTTTTAAACTGAAACTTACTTGCACTTTTAAACTGAATCTTAACCTTATTCAACTTCCAGTTGACTGCTGGGCAACTTAGTTTCAAAGCCACACATCCCCGAGAGCTCAGTTCCCTGTATAACCCCAAACTTTGTTTCTCTAGGATTAGCTCAGAACGCAGGAAAGAGAAGTCTCGGGACGCAGCGCGGTGCAGGAGGAGCAAGGAGTCGGAGGTGTTCTATGAGCTGGCCCACCAGCTGCCCCTGCCCCACACTGTCAGTGCCCACCTGGACAAGGCCTCCATCATGAGGCTCACCATCAGCTACCTGCGCATGAGGAAGCTGCTGGATGCTGGTAAGGGACACGTGGCACCCTCTGGGAGGGATATTGAGGAGGAGTCTGTTTGTAAGGGCTGTCAGCAGTAAAATAAATGAATGTGTTGTTAGATGTGTTCTTGTTTCGTGAAGGTGGGAGGCTTTACAGGAGAAATCAGCTGTTAGCAATGACACAAGAAAAATTCACTGTTCAGTGGATTCCATTTTTTCTCTTTCTATTCTGGTGATCCTGGCTGTTTCATCATAGCTATAGTGCCCTTTTCAGTCTTATCTGACCCTTCTCCAAAGTTAAATTCCTTCATTTAAACTTTTTCCCCTCTAAACTTGTTTGTTCAGCTGTGCTTTCTTGACTGTAGGTACTTGGTTCAAGGTTGACTGAGCTAACTATAGTTGTGTCTCCTTACAATAAACTGCAAGGAATAGTTTTGTAAATTGTGTTTGTGTGGTGTGCTCCTCTGAAGGTGAAGTCAGCTGAGGATGTGTTGTGTCTGCAGCTACATCTGCAGGAATATCTGAGTCAGGGTGTAGCCTGTGGCTGATAGCCTGCCATGGGCAGTGTGCTGGTTATTTGTGCTCATGCATGTCTGCCTCTGCTGTGTGGAGGAGTAACTTCAGTAGCCAGACTTGGAAAACTCTCCCAGAAAGCCCCTGAGAGAAGTTTAGAATGCCTTTTTGAGATGGGTAATAAATTTTTAGCCACATAGACCTTTTCCTTAAGGTGGAAGTTTCATTGGTTAATACATAACAGCACAGAGGGTTACTCACTCTGATTTTCTGTGATTTCTGATACCTTTACTAGAGCTTGAAGAATTGAACTCATCATTTATCTAAATGAATTATACTGGCTTTGATGGTCCTGCAAGATTGACTCCTTGCAGACTGGTGCCAGAAGTCATTCCTGCTGGTAAGTGAAGAATGGCTGGTGCTTGCTTAAACAAAAATGTGTGGCTGTTTGCAGGTGAGCTGGAGACAGAAGCCAAAATGGAGAAGGAACTGAACTGTTTCTACTTGAAAGCTCTTGATGGCTTTGTCATGGTTCTGTCTGAAGATGGAGACATGATTTACATGTCTGAAAACGTGAACAAGTGTATGGGACTCACTCAGGTGAAATACTGACATTTCCTAAGACTGTTTCACAAAGCTGTTCCATTTTTGTGTGTGTGAAGTTAAACACCCATGTACCTGTTCATTTTTGCAGTTTGAGTTGACGGGGCACAGTGTATTTGATTTCACTCATCCATGTGACCA
This sequence comes from Ammospiza nelsoni, assembly GCF_027579445.1. Lineage (NCBI taxonomy): Eukaryota > Metazoa > Chordata > Aves > Passeriformes > Passerellidae > Ammospiza > Ammospiza nelsoni. Next base: position 58,744,095 of record NC_080638.1, on the reverse strand, counting down.
CGAGGAGCTGAGAGAAATGCTTACACACAGAAATGGTGAGAAAAAAGAAAAAAAAATCAATAATCAATTTAATTTACTTATGGATAGTTTCTGTTGGCATTAATACAGTTGGATATCTGCCAGGAAGTGGTGTTGAGTTCAAAAGCTAATATATTTTTATTTCTTAAATCTTAAATTGCACCTTGTTGAGAGACACTAACAACAGGAATCACCAAAATGTTTTGGCTATATCCTAATTATAGAAGAAGTGAGATTTTTTTAATCTAACAAAATTAATTACTAAAATGGAGGTTTTGAGGGTTGAAAGAATAAGTGCCTAGAGGAATAAAATTAGAGGTAGGTTGAATGAGAATGATTTTAAGCAATTGTTATAGAGGGACATGGAGAAGCTCAGTTCGTGCATTTGTCTTGGTCTGGCCTTGCTTTTACAGGACAGCTGAGAAGAAATGCTTTCTTCCAGCAAGCTGTGGTGGTATACCCAAGACAAAAAGAATACTGTATTTAAATTTTAGGACACCAAGACACTGATCTGGGAATACTTAAACAGCCCAAAAAAGGGCTTTGGGGTTGATGCTTCTCTGCACCTTTTAATTGGTGCATGAAATTGGTATCTTTTCACAGATTTCTGGCTCTTTTCTCCATCTGAGGGAGCAGAACACCATGTTTACAGTGCTGTGTGCTTTGAAATTTAACAATTACCCATGAATTACAGCTTTTATGTCTTCTAAAGATTTGATAAAGGCTATAAAGACTTGGCAGCCTGCATGTCTCCAAACAAATCTGCTTTACTCAGTAGTTAGAAGCCTAAAATCTGACCTCTGCTTTCTCTTTCATCAAATGAGGTTTATATGGACTCTGAATTCAGATAGTGGTAAATTAATAAACCTGACCTCTGCTTTCTTGTGGCACTGTAAATTTTGTTTAAGTCTTATGTTGCCATCCTATTTAATTCAGTGGAAAGGACCTGATAAGATGCCATAGCATTAAGGGCCTGACTTTGATTTTTGTAAGCATTTTGTAAATTTGTCTTCCCTTAGAATGTTTCTAAGGCTAGATGAGACTCCCCTGCCTCCCCTTTTGGAATACAGTAATAAATCTTGGGGGTGGGGGAGCAATTTCCCTAAAGTGTAAAAAACCTGCTTTTGTTGCAAAAGCTTATTCTTAAAAATGTCCTATCACTGAGTTTCATGCAAACCATCTCAAGCATGTCTAAATTGGCCAGCCTGGAATCAGATGTCTGGAAACCATTATTACAAAAGCTGTTTTGCAAATGACGTTGGCAGACAGAAGTCTAAATTACAGTAGTAATAGTACATTTTTATATTTATTGGTATTCCCAGGCTGCCTTCTACTGCAGCTCTTACATCAGTGGAATTATTTTGGTTTTGAATTGAGTATTAAATATTCCCCTTTGGGACTGTACAAGTGCAAGTGAATATAAATGCAATTGGCAGAAACAGAACTGCATTCTCATTTTATGAAGCTGCTTTTTAAACTTTCAAAGCTGGCCATTTTAAAAAATAATGTCTGGTGCTGAATCAGACTTGAAAGTTGCTCCATCTTTTACAGCTGCTTCTAGAAGCAGAGCCACATGCATCAGGACTTGGTAACAGTAATGTTGTGTGATCTTCAGCTATCAATTTCTAGATTGGTTTAACTCTTAAAACTTACTGAATTAAATAAATTTTTGCTGCTTCTGTGAATTCTGCTTTAGTTTCTCCTCCACTTCCTCCATTATCAAGGTTATTTTAAGGTAGCATAAAATATGCTTGAGCCCTTTAGTCTTTGCCTCTGCTAGAAGCAATAAACAAGTTTGCATAGAGGCTTTAACATTTTTCTAATTAATTTTGACTGCAGTGCAAGCCACCATGAAGAATTTCATAGTTACTATTGTCTGTGGAGGATGAGAGCAAATTATTGTATAAACTTGTACCAGAAGTGAGCTCATGTGTTCTAAACTTCTCCCTCTGCCATGGTTTGGTCCTTGCTCTTCAGCAAGCCTCAGCAAACTGGCTCTTCCACTGCTCCTTCTCCTGGCTGCTGCATTTCCTCCTTGCACACATTGTGAGCTGATGCAGCTCTCCTGATAGCATCAGTTACATTTTCTTTGCCCACAAGAGCATAACTAGTAATTGACTCTGCAAGGTTCTCTTCTGTACAGGCACAAACTTCACTTAAAGCCTGCTGGTAGCAAGCAAAAAATAAGTGCTGCCTATGTTGATTTGTGTTAGGGCTTCTCAACTTTTTCCTCCCAAGAATGTTAATAATGTGCCTAAAACCTTGGTCCCTGTTTGCTCCAAGAGTGTAAATCACCGTGGAAATACTTGGATGCATAGAAACAGCTGAGTTGTTAGTTTTGAATTGAGAAACTTGCAGTCCTGAGGAGCAATGAGCCCAAAAGGTGCTTGGTTTGAGCCTCCTCATAGTGAATTACTGATGCATTTCAGTGGAAACCACCTCAATAAGGCTTCTTATTCTACATATGTTTTTCTTCTCCTCTGTCACAATTTTAATATATATTAAATTTCCAATTGGTCTCTCTTTCTTCCTGCTCCTTTTTCCTGAAATCTGGGAATGTGGAGTTGGCTATAAATACAATCCTGATCTTAAATTATTGAAACTGGGCTGCATCAAAAGCCTCTCCTGTGAGGACAGACTCAGAGAGGGCTGGGTTTGTTTGCCCTGGAAAAGAAATGGCTCTGGGGACATCTTTGAGTCCCTTCCTGTACCTACAAGGGCTCCAAGAGAGCTGGAAAGGGACTTTGGACAAGGGCCTGGAGTGACAGGACAGGGGGAATGGCTTCCCACTGACAGAGGGAAGGGTTAGGTGCTTTTTGGGCAGGAATTCTTCCCACTGAGGGTGCTGAGGCTTAAGTGCCAGAGCAACTGTGGCTGCTCCATCCCTGGAAGTGCTGCAGGCCAGCTTGGATGGGGCTTGGAGCTGCCTGGGATAGTGGAAGGTGTCCCTGCCCATGGCAGGAGGGGTGGAACAAGATGATCTCTTTAAGATCACTTCCAACACAAACCATTCTAAAGCTCTATGAAACTTTGTGGGTTTTTTTTTTAAATCTACTTGATAGTAAAACTTGCTCTAAAAAATACCATTATTAGAAGTACTATTAGATGTATGAATTTTCTTAGTTTATTTTTCGGATCTTCCCTTAGTCTTAGACTCCTATAACATGTCTGTGGAGGTTTTTTATTGCCTTTGGAAGATGATCCAAGTGTTTTAAGAATTGTTTGCTTTTGCTTCTGCTAGGTCCTGTGAAAAAGGGCAAAGAGCAGAACACGGAGCGCAGCTTTTTTCTCAGAATGAAGTGTACACTCACTAGCAGGGGAAGAACAGTGAATATAAAGTCTGCTACATGGAAGGTAACTAATGCAAAGAAATATTTGCATAGTTTGGCAGCTTCCTCTTCAGATGTCATAACACTGTATTTCAACATTTTTGCTTCATGTAACGAGCTTGAATTTCACTAAGTATTTTATAATTTAATAATTCTGCTTCATTATGCTGAATTTTAATGCTGACTACATCACAGAGGTAACTGAAACAATGTTTTAAAATTAGTTTTTCAAAACTCTTTTAATGAATTTTCCATTTTAAATTAGAGGTCATTTACTTACAAACATAATTACCAAATATGTTTGCATAAAGCCTTCTCTGGGAAAAAAGCACTTGACATCACTTATGCTGATCCCTGATTTCTTTTGATTTGTCACTGAAAATGTGATAGTTGAGGTCTCTCTGAAGGACTTCAATGCCATTCTTTTGAAGCTGCTGGCTCTCCCTTTTGTAACAGTTGGAACAAAAAGAGGCCAGCCTGATAACTTTCTGCAGTGAATGCATTTTCTCCTCTGGACAAAGTAACCTTTTACTGTATCCAGTGGATTATGGCTCACAGTTCTCTTTTATGATTTGAATTTGATTATTCTGGATCAAACAACTTCTTTGCTGCTCTCTGTGAACTATTTCTGCTTCAGAATGGTTAAAAGAAAACCCCACAGAATGCAAAAGTTCCTGTCTATTGAAGAATGTGTTTGATCTGTGTCATCAGCTCTGCAGAATATCTAAAATGGGGGTTTCTACTAGTACCATAACTTTAGGATTTAAATTGTGGATGCCTTTTGCTGAGGCAGCTGCTCATCAGAGTGACTAGAGAGAAGAGCTCACAGAAATGCAGCAGTGGCTGCTGTTGCTGAGGAAGGAGTTGGGCTGTGAACCCATCCCAGCAGTGTGGGGTGAGGAGGAGGAGGAGGACACTGCTCTCCTCCAGCCCTCCCTTGAGGGGTGGGATGGGGAAGGACTTGGCTCTGGGTGTGCTGGTGGAAACAGGATTGTGTTTTCTGACAGAGCAAACCTTGTTTCTTTCTAAACCCCAACTCCCCTGCAGGTGCTGCACTGCACTGGCCACATCCGTGTGTACGACACGTGTGGGAACCAGACCCACTGTGGCTACAAAAAGCCTCCCATGACCTGCCTGGTGTTGATCTGTGAACCTATTCCTCACCCATCAAACATTGAGGTCCCCCTGGACAGTAAAACGTTCCTCAGTCGTCACAGTCTGGATATGAAATTTTCCTATTGTGATGAAAGGTAATGTGTATGATTTATACTGTAAAAAATCATTCATTTGAAACATTTGCAGGGCTGGTACATGTTGGCTAGTGTTTGTTTTCTCAATAATTTGATTTATCTTGACAATGCAATCATTGATGGCATGCTTTGGGCTTTTCCTAACTGATCAGGATGCTTTAAAAGCCAGATTTTTAGATCTAAAGAGGATACAGGGTTATCACTTCAGAATAACAGAGGGAAAATGGTGTTTTCTGCAGGCAGACAGTGACAGGACCATGGTTGTAAACAGAGGGCATGTTTAGATTAGATATTAGGAAGAAATTCTTGACAAGGAGCTGTGGCTACCCCATCCCTGAAGGTGTTCCAGGCCAGGCTGGATGGAGCTCTGAGCAGCCTGCTCTAGTGAAAGGTGTCCCTGCCCATGGCAAGGGTTTGGAACAAGATGGTCTTGAAGGTTCCTTCCAACCCAAGCCATTCTAGGATTCTATTAATAAATCCTTTGCCTTCACTTAACTGCCTCTTCAAACTGGTCTTTACTATAGTGGCAGTGATTTAAATTGAAATGAGTGGATTCTTCCAGACACTGATAAAGCAGGATTTTAGGTTTGTCAAAGATGGGGCATTCTGGTGACAGAAAAGAGTATGTGTGTAATACTTGTCAGATGTATTTTATTGCTACTGCTTCCCCCCCTCTTCCTTCCTCAGGGGATCAGTGTCTGCTTTCTTCTATCAAAAAAACCCCAGATGTTCAGCTGTACTTTTAATGCAATACATCTGCTGTTGAAAAATGAGATTTTGTGTTCTGGTGCAAATCAGGGGTGTAGTCAGACATCAGACTGATTTTCCTATCCTCTGAGAACTTAGCTTGATAAATTTGATAAATGCAAATGAAGGAAATAGCTCAAGTTTTTTTGTTTGGGGTTGGTTTGTTTCATTTTTTTGTTTGTTTTTAATTTGGTGTCATTTGTTACTACCCATTTCCTTTATAACAAAAGTGAATTTCTAGTTAGTTGTTGCAGTTAGATGCAGGAAGAGGTTGATACATGGTAATTTCTGACCTCTGCAGTAACAACCTTTCTAGGACTGATGGTGTCACATAAAAGGTACTTATTTGGTCACTTTTTGCATCTAGAATGGGGCAAAATAGAAGCACTTCCCTGGTTAGCACTGCCCTCTAGAGACTAAAGAAATCCCACTTGCCTTAAAAGCAGGCAGTGCTTGAGTGGGAAGAGTAAATCTGATTCCTATTTCTCTAAGTTACAGGATTAAAGCTGTTGAAGTGTATCTTTATTATTTTGTTAAATTCTCATGTTTGCCTAAGCTGGTCTGTAAGTAGCTGGTCTACCTTGAAGCAAAAAGACAAAAATGTCTAAAAAGAAGGGATTTGTTTAATCTTATCCCCACTACATGATTTATAAATACTCAGTGAGAAGTAAAATCCTATGTCTACTGAAATTTCTCTTTTAAAGAAGCATCAAAATAGCAATTTATTTCAAAATGAAAAGTCCCAATAAGCCAAATTTGCTGCTAATATCTGTGGAAGTGATTCTTAAGGTTTTTCTAGATGTGCAAGCATCCAAATGCTCTGGTATTTGTGCTGGCCAGTGTTTGCTTTCACATAGCAATTTTTTCCCTTGTTTTAAAGAATTACAGAGTTGATGGGGTATGAGCCAGAGGAGCTCCTGGGTCGCTCAATCTATGAGTACTATCACGCACTGGATTCTGATCATCTGACCAAAACACACCATGACAGTAAGTGAAAACTCAATTTAAAGCCCTCAAACTACAGGAGATGAGAGACAGCCCTGGGGGAAAGCAGCAGAAGAACAAAGGCTTTCTTTTAGTTGCAGATAGGAATCTGCAATGAATACTGACCTCAAACAGCTCTTGTGGGGTTTTTCTGCCTGTAATTGAAGCTGGTGTTCTTTCTGCTTTTAGTGTTCACAAAAGGGCAGGTGACAACAGGACAGTACAGAATGCTGGCCAAACAAGGTGGCTATGTCTGGGTTGAAACTCAAGCAACTGTTATATACAACACTAAGAATTCTCAGCCACAGTGCATAGTGTGTGTGAACTATGTGTTGAGGTAAGTTGAGTGGACTTCAGTGTTCTTTGTCATCATTTTTAGTGAAGACCAAGTCAGATTCTGATGGCACACTTCCCTGCTGAGTGTGTTATGATGGTACTGTTCCCTACCAGTGGAATTTTTCTTAGAATACTGCCAGTCCTAGGATTAGAAATTGTATTTGAGAAAAGATGCTTTTTTGGTCTAGTGATGTCAGTAGATGATCTCTGCAGACAAATGAGTGTAGAACCAGCTTCTTCTGTATGGTTGGAAGCATTTGAGCATTTGCATTTTAGACAACTCTCTAATCTTTGTCCCAAGTCTGGAGCAGTTAATTCCACCAACAACTTTGTCATGGAGTCAGAGCAGCAGTAGTGGTGTCATTCTCAATCCCATCTATGTTTTTCTTCCTTTGAACTCCTCTTTTAGTTGAAAGCTTCAGCTCAGGGCAGACTGGTTGACTGTTCTTCTGCAAATGTCTAATAATCCTAAATTAGTTTTTCAAAACTACAGTGAATGTCCCAATATAAGTCTAGCAAGATATTGCATATTCATTTAAAACAAAAAAAAAGCTGTTTAGGAAATATCTTTTTTCCCTCTTTAAAAAATCTTTTCCTTTTTCAATGCTTTCAGAAAAGCATGTTTATGTTTGTTACCTTTTTATGATTGCACCACAATTAGTGCTTGCTTTGTCTGTTACTTTTGAGGAAAGAATGAGTAACAAAATAAATTCTTAAAGCTCTTATCCTGGTAATTTTGTGGGATATGTGTGGTGGGGTGTTTTTTGTTTGTTTTGGTTTGGGGTTTTTGGGTGGGGAGAGTGGGTGGGTTTCAACCTACAAAGCTATTAGTCCAGAACTTATTGCTTTTAGCTGTTCTTTAACAGTCATCTTCTTCTCTGTCTGACAGTGGAATTGTTCAGAAGGACTTAATTTTTTCCCTTGGACAAACTGAGTGTATGCTGAAACCAGTGGAGTCTCCTGACATGAAAATGACCAAAATATTCAGTAAAGATGACCTGGATGATACCAACAGCCTATTTGAAAAACTTAAACAGGAACCAGATGCTTTAACTGTGCTAGCCCCAGCTGCTGGAGACACAATTATCTCTCTAGATTTCAGCAGTAATGGTGGGTGTGTGTTTAAATTGGAGAGCATGTTAATTAGCAAAGTTACTTTTTATAATAGATTTCATAAAATAACCTCCCAGTACCACTTGCCCAGTGGTATTTCAGCTGCTGTTTCAATTTAATGAGGTCCATAGACACACACAGTACTGTTACTTAGGTTGATGGTTTCTTTTAATTTTTATAGAGTCTGATGAACAACAATGTGATGAAGTTCCTTTGTATAATGATGTAATGCTCCCCTCATCCAGTGAGAAATTGCAGAATATAAATATGGCAATGTCCCCACTACCTGCCTCTGAAACTACAAAGCCACTTCGTAGCAATGCTGATCCTGCACTCAATAGAGAAGTTGTATCAAAGCTGGAGCCAAACACAGAGCCACTCGAACTTTCTTTTACCATGCCTCAGGTGCAAGAACAACCAACCAGCCCTTCTGATGCAAGTACCAGCCAAAGTTCACCTGAGGTGAGTGTTGTCATTTGGATATGCTGTCATTAAAATGGATGTGCTGTTGGGCCTTGTGGGGCAGATCTGGTTAAGGATGCAGCCAGGACAGGAATTGGAAATTATTTCTACCTTATGACTTAAGCTCACACCATGATCTGAGGAAACTGATAAATTGTCATATCTTTTCATTAAAGTGAGTCTTGCAAATGTCTGCAATGCTATCTGACAGCAATAAGGAGAGCTTGGGATTGATCTTTTTTGTTCAGCTGGTTCAGATACAGCTTCCCTAAACAGCAAAGTATTTGCAGTGAATTCCTGTAGAGGCTACTTCCAGGTTTCAGTTAAGCAATGCTTCCCTGGTGGGGTAAATTTGAGTGTAAATGTGTTTTCCTCTCCCATTTTAATTTTGTGCAGCTACAGCTTGGGATTAGTTTCTACATTAGAACATTTTGCAGAGAATCTGTAGGTAACAATGCCAAATGTTGCAGTGACAGAAACCTAAAATTGTGTTCAAAATGTTTTCACAGCCCAGCAGTCCCAACGACTACTGCTTTGATGTGGATAATGATATGGCCAGTGAATTCAAACTGGAATTAGTGGAGAAACTCTTTGCCATAGATACAGAAGCAAAAAATCCATTCTCTACTCAGGTAATGTACAGTAACTTAGAATAAGATTATAAAGAATTTTGAGTGTAATTATTTTCTTTTTTGAATGTTTTTAGGCACCTCCTTCCCTTTTTATGTAATATTTTGATTAAAAAGTAAAAAAAAAAAAAAATTTAAGGATTTGGTAAAAGGAAAAGCCTTGATGAAGTCCTAGCTGAGGTTTCTTCCACACTGCTAAGTTCCCCCTCTTGTCCATTCCAGGAAACGGATTTAGATTTAGAGATGTTGGCTCCGTACATCCCGATGGATGACGACTTCCAGCTGCGCTCCTTCGATCAGCTGTCCCCGCTGGAGAGCAGCAGCTCGTCCAGCTCGCAGAGTGCAGGCAGCAGCATCCCCCTGTTCCAGCAGCAGCAGCAGGGCCAGGCAGGCGGGGCCAGCCCCGAGGAGGTGAAGCTGAAGCCAGCAGAGCACGGGGATGAGGTGAAGCCGATCGTGGTCCCCTCCTCGCCCCCGCGCGGGGGCCCCGAGCCCGGCAGCGCCCCCGCCTCGCCCTACGCGGGGAGCAGGAGTCGAACTGCCTCGCCCATCAGGGCCGGGAAGGGAGCGGTGGAGCAGGGGGAAAAGCCTTCTCCAGGAACACCCAGCTTGCTAACAGTCACTCTCAATGAAAGGTATTTTAAAAGTGCAGCCTAAGCTGTGGTGCCTGTTCAAGGAATTAGATATAAGTTCTGCCAGCTCTTGTGTGTTCATCCTCAGCGTTCTTCACAGACATTTAAATTTGGACATGTCAAATGAGTCCTTTTTTAATAGTAAACTCCTCTAAAGGTAATTTCATGGTAGCCTTTACCTAAGCACCTCATGTAAAAATTCTATTCTACTCTTGTACCTGGTGTGCAGCATTTATAAAAAAGCAGGCAATTCAGGTAGTTACACCCATACAATGTTTCTGGTGCTTTCCTTGTCCACTGTGTTAGAGGTAAGAGGCAACTACAGTCTGTGCTGCAGATACTGCAGATATCAGATGTACAGATATCTACAAGCAATAGATATTGCTTTTCAAACTAAATGTGTTTTGTGATGATCCGTGGTGCCTGTAGTACTTAGTTATCACAATAGAAAACTATATTAAGTCAACCATGAGATTTGTGATATGTCAAAGATTTATCTGTACATAGAAATATTCAGAGTAGACTTTCCCTCACCCTTCCTTCCCTTTTTTCTGTTGCTAGTGAACTGTTGAACTTTTATGCTTTTTTTCTGCAGATTTAAAAATTTTTGTTAAAACTCATTCTGAGCTTCACAGCAAGATTAAAGGCTAATATTTGCTATGCTCATAGAAAATGATTGTTGAAATAAGTCAATTTATGAACAAAAAGTAGTGGAGCTCATAAATTCTGTGATGTTGTATATAAAAGTGTCCACCAAAGAAGAATGGCTCAAGGAAAGTAGAAACGTCTTAACAGCCTGAATCAATTTTTCTTAGATCTACTGCACTGGATGAAGATCTAAATCCAAAGATGCTAGCTTTGCATAATGCTCAGAGAAAACGAAAAATGGAACATGATGGTTCACTTTTTCAGGCAGTTGGAATTGTGAGTTTTGTTTTACCATTTTAAAATATTCACTTTTAACCTTGCAATTTCTGAAATGAGGCATCAGTGCAGACTTCTGAGTTAAGCTGTTGGTAAGCACTGGAATCTTGGGATGAGAGATAATTGATAGTGAAATTTTAATAGATCTATATATGCAGATACTCCACTTTTAGTTCTCTTTTACTGTCAACTTTTCAAAAGGGCCCTCTACACCCATGTGCATTTCTTGATTAGATAGAAGATACTCTTCTGTGAACATATGTGTTTCTTTAGTAGAATATGCACAAGTGTAAGACATCACATTTAAATGTGTAATTGCTGTATTTATTTAACTTTTGAATTCAAACTCAGTTTTCACATTTGTCAACACTGAAGATTAGTGTTCTTAGGCTTCTTCCTATGCTTTTATTTTTCCATTGGGTCTGAGATTCCTTTGCTTAATCAGATAAGACCATCTGAACTGTGAGGGAAGAGAGCTCCTCTGATAACCTAGCCGATGTCTATTACTGCCACTCCCTTCATGCATGCTCTCTCTAGTATTAGTGTGGGCACTTGGGAATAGCTCATCCTCATCTGTCCCAGCTATTCGAAAGAAACTTTGTAGATAGTCCTACATTTGTGTCACTTGATTGGGGGTTGTCCAGCTTGTTATTTTCCGCAAGGGTACCTTGTCTCCATAATCTTTGTCTCTCACTGTCAATTCTCAGTATTTTGAAACCTTGAGCTTTGCCATTGCACACTGTTCTTTCTCATCTTCACTGCAAATTCCCACTTGTCAAGTTTTAAGAAGTCTTAGTCTTAATTCCTGTATGGCAGCGTAGCCTTTGAGCTTCTTTGTTTCTCTGCTGGGCCACCTCCTAGTTGTAGTCATCTACCCTATCTTACAGTGCAGGATTATTTTTCCTCTGAACACTCCTTACTCCTGTTCTAGCATTCCAGTCTGGGCATAAGACAAATCAGTTTTTCTATGCCATTTCTATGTGGTTGTTTTCATTTGTTAAATGCTTTGCACTTCCATGCACATTGTTCTGCTGCTTCCAGAAGCCCTGTAAGAATTCACAGCTCTGCAAGAAAGGTTATTGCTTTCCACTGCCCTTTTCTCATGCAAGGGTGCTACAGCTCATAGTTTTGCTGGTAAAATATTCAAAACAGCATGGAATGTTATTAAATGCACAGAACACAAGCAGTTCAGTGTGAACTGCTGGAATAGTGTTCAGGCTTCTGTGCTTAGTGCCAGTTTCATGCTTACAGGTTCAGACTTCATCTTTTGCTAAACTTTTTCTTTTGTCTGTATCTGACAAAAGTGTTACAAATATTGTGATGGTTTCTCAGAGTCAGAAGCTGGATTTCCATGAAGCTGGGTCTTAGTGAAGCTATTTTAAGAAGTGCTTTTGTTGTTTGGCTTCTCTCTCCACAATGGATTTCTGGGAGGATATACAGGCCTTTCACACAAGCAGAAGAAAAATTATGTTAAATCCAGGCTTAGAATATATGCTGTTCTAGGGCTGTACAAACACTTGCCACAAATTTTTAGCTCTAGGGAAGTGGGATGTACTTTGCAAGAGTGAAAATAAGTGAAGACCAAAGTAAAATATTACTTTAGCTTCCTAGAAAACAGGAGAATTAGACAAGGACAAGATATAGTAAGATGATAAAATATTGTGTTATAGTGAGTTTATAAAATAATGATATAAATCACTACATGGGAACAGTTACAAGCCAAATCTTCTTAACATGTAGGGCTGGAATGCATTTTTGGTAAAAAATAAGCAGCAGCAATGTAGGTGACTAATCTCACTATGAACTGCAGCTCTGAGTTAACTATAACTTCTACTACACAGCTGCTCCCTTGACTTACACAGGTGTTTTCTAACCTGCAAACATATGTTCCTCACTATTTTGAGGAAATGGCAGTGTTGTGAAATACCTTCTCCTCTTTTTGCAGCAGTCAGTGTCACTAACAAGACCAAACTTTGCAGATTCAAGTACTTTTGCCAGCAGACTTGATACTAAGATGGTGCTTTTTCTTTCCATCCCATCTGTTTCAGTGGCAGCTTCTTCTTCCTTATCCCAATTACATGAATCCCTTACAGCTTCCTAATCGCCATATCTTCTGTTCTGCTGTCAAAACAATATGCTAAGGAGCCATATCTGCACTAGGCTGGTGTAGGACTGCATTTTTCACAGGGCTTGGGTTGGGTGGCTTGGTGGCAATAACTGGAGTGCAAGCAGAATTTACATCCTAGATGTGTAGATAGAATCGGCCTGCTGAGGCTCCTGACTCTCCTGCCTACACTGTTAATTCCAGTGCAGAAAGCCATTAGAGACTGCAGTGAAAACCTGATGCTTACTCACCCCAGAGCAGTGGTAATTAAATGGGTGTGTTTGTGTACATGTACATGCTAATCTTGAGCCTGGTACCTGATGATAACCAGGATTTTGTAATTGTTTTCTCTAAGGGAAGTCAGGTCTTGAAACCTGATTCAGTTTTCTGTTAAATAATTTTCAAGTTAGTGTACTTGGAAATTCTGAACCAAATCCACTTTAAATTGTAACAATGCCATATTAGTACTTAGTGACAGGAACTGTTCATTTGGAAGAGGGATGTGGAGGGTTATAAAGCTACAATTTTCACTAAAGAAGATTAATTTTATTTCTTTCTAGGGGTCTTTATTCCAGCAGACAGGTGACCGTGGAGGAAGTGCATCACTTGCTTGGAAACGTGTAAAGGGATGCAAAACAAATAATCACAGTGGAGTGGAGCAAAAGACAATCATTCTACTATCAACTGGTTGGTATCTTCCTTCCCTAGGTACAGGGGGTGGAGGGGGCTGTGTGAAAGAGAACAGAGACTCCAGAACTATCCACACATAGCTCCTTGTGAACAGCTCTAGGAGAGGTTAAGCATGGTGAATAAAGTGCATTTTTCTCCTTCCCCTCCCTCTTTAGACATAGCAAGTAAACTTCTAGGGCAGTCGATGGATGAGAGTGGACTCCCCCAACTCACGAGTTACGACTGCGAAGTAAACGCTCCCATACAGGGCAACAGAAACCTGCTACAGGGGGAAGAACTGCTCAGAGCTCTGGATCAAGTTAACTGAGCTTTCACAAAACTTGCTCCTTTTTTGGACACTGGTGAATCATCACCTAAAGCAGTCTATTTATATTTTCTATATCTGATTTTAGAAGCCTGGCTACAGTACTGCACTAATTCAGTTAGTTCAGTTTTGATCCCCTTTCTACTTATTTTGACAGTCTTTTTAATATGTTCTTTATGTAACAATAACTCAAACTCTAGTGCATTTTTATAATTCTTTGGTACGTACACTTTTAAGTCCATTACATTTAAAACACACTTGCAATAGCAGCTTTGAAATATGCACCTGATTAAAAAAAAATATATTTATTTTTTGGCTGGGGAGTTGGTCACCAAAACTTATCATTAGTAAAATGTCAACACAGGAAAAACTGGCAATACTTCCATCCTGCTTTTCATAGGTAGTTGGAAGACTTGTGCTCTCTTACTCTTTATGTTCAAGTAAGTTTTTTATGTTAATAGTTTTTATAAGAAACAACAATGCTTTGCAGCGGTGCATTGTAGCCACAATCGCACAATATATTTTCTTAAAAAATACCAGCAGTTCCTCATGCAATATATTCTGCATTTATAAAAACTAGTTTTTAAGAAGAATCTTTTGTTTGCCTATGAAAACATGTTTAAACCTGGATTATGTCATTATTTTAGTCACGTTGTAATATAAATTGTTCTCAAATGCTGTCTTATGCTTTTGACTTCAGTGGGTGTGGTAAGTCAAAGGAAAGGCTTTATCTGGAAAGGGCTAGCAGCATTTTCTTTGGATACGTTCTCAATTTAGAGAAAGTTTGATGTTCTTAAAGTAGTCACTTTGCCAGCTTAAAAAAAAATCCCTGCCTGTAGTTGTTGAAGTTAATGCTAATATTGTGTATGATCTTAAATCTAAATGTTCAGCTTACCCTGTGTGGTATAGGTGATATTTCAAGCAGATTGTAAAACATCTTGCATTGTTAGCAAACTTTTATCTAGTACATCATTGAGTTGCTCAATATTTTGATGTTTTGGTTTTATGCACCTTGTTGCTATTAACATCCATATGTTTTCATGTAGATTTCAATAACTTGAATATATTTAGAAGCCTTTTTATTTAGAAATATATAGTGTCACAAACATCTTATTTTCCTATATGTACTGTACAAAACCTTCATTCACTCATTCTTTTTGCTCTTTGTGGTTGGATCTAACACTAACTGTATTGTTTTCTTACATCAATAAACTATATGTGGACCAGGCCCCCTTGGGGAGTGTGTTATCTGAGAGAAATGAGATAATTTATATTTTTGTTAGTGGTTATTGTTCATCCGTGTTCCCTTTTTAACTTAGAGTTGATTGGAAACTACTGCTTCCTTCTTTTGATTGTAACATCTCTGCATTCATTCTTTGAGCCTGTTCAGTCCTGAAGTCTCCCAGACAGTGTTGTACCACTCGCCAAAGACCTTACACTTCTCAACCTGTAATCACAGCAGTGAGCAAACCTGCCAGCAAGGAGGCAGCATCTTTGTTTTACTTTAGAGCAGAAAGAATTCATCTTTATGAACAGCTTAAAGGCTTGTCTCTGGAAGCTTTATCAAGGTAACACAGGAAAGCAGGAAAAGGTAAAATTGACAGGAGTGATTGGTCTGAGATGGATTTCTATCACAAAATTCCATGATTAGAAAATTAAGCTGGTACTTGATGAAAGTTATTCCACATTTTTGTGCTGCTGACCCAGTAACTTTCCTCATTTTGCTGTCATAAAACACAATGCTACTGGTAACCCTGTGTTGTGTAAATATGGTCAAGATATTCTGTGCATTCTCCAAACTATTTTTACAAAACTTATCTCAATATAAGTAATCAGCCATGGAGTGTCACAGGAGTTACTTTGGTTTTATGTTGTGAACTTTTTGTTTTCATTGCAGTGTTTTGAAATCAATGTCATAGTATGTAAGCATAACCTGTTCTCTAAAATTACTGTTTCACTGAAAGGAGCACTTTCCAAACTGCCACAACTCTGTGAAATTAAAAGGACACTATTAACAAAAAATTATAAGGCACTGGCAGCAGAAGATAGTTGCACACTTGATAAAGTTTTGAGTAGAAGCTGCACAGAGAGGAGAAGGTGGGGCAGTCATCTGCAGCTTCATGCAGAGAACGTTTTCACTAGTGAACATTTTTAATGCATTTTTAATGGCTAAAAGCAGCAGAGCTCCTCCTTGCCTGCTGTGTCTGGGCTGGCATTCTTTCCATGGCATTTCTTCCTGTGTCAGCAGTTAGGAGGTTTAAATAGTGAAGTTGGGTTAAGCCCCTGCTGTTTAGGGCCTCCCTCCTGCTTTAGCCCTGCATGGATTGATGTGGTGTTTCTGTGAGAGTCTTGCAGGCAGGTGAAAAGTGCAGCTGGGTTCTACTTTTGAACTGCCCCACCAGACTTTGAGCTGGCCTGGGGGGGATTATCCCTTTGCACTTCCAAGAGACAGGTCAGAGGTGTTCTGCTGCTCTCTTGGCTGTGTTTTGGAGGAGCCTGACCTCTTTGGATCTGTCAGGTCCTCTTCAGTGCACTAAGAGGGCAGAAAGTTTTTAAAATAAGATCTGTGTTAAGAAGAGAAGGAAGACTGAAGTGCCCCATGTGATTTATGGTCATGAGCCCACTGGAGTCAGAGAATGGCTTGGGTTGGAAGGGACTTTAAAGATCACCTTGTTCCCACACCCCTGTCATGGGCATTCCATGAGATCAGGTTGCTCAGAGCCCCATCCACCCTGTCCTTGATCATCTCTGATCTTAGTGACAGCAGCTGTAGATTTAACTCAGCCATGTTTCACCTAAAAATCTCTATTCTAACATTTTTTAGTATGCATAATAACAACATTTAGTATGCATAATAATATTTTGATTACTGTGATGAACTGCTGTAGCTGTATTGGTTTACTGTAGGGGAAAAATAACCTAACAAAATCCCCCCCAAGCCTCCTAAAGACACTGAACAAGGCACAGAAAAGGAGCAGTAATTTCTATGGCCTTGTAAGAGCTTTGCTAAATGCAGATGCCAGTTTGCAAAACCTAGTTCACCTTTCAGTTGCTTTTTTAAAAATTTCTGTTTTACTAATGTTCCCCCCCCAGGTATCCAGGTAAACTTTTTGGTTTTGGCCTCTTTAGACTCCAGGAACACACAGTCAGATTCTAGAGCTAATTTGGAGTACAAGCTTCTAGAATAAACAGCTTTCTAAGTGTTTTCTTAGTGTTCTTCTTGCATGCTTTCTTTACCAACTTGCTGGCTTTTTAAAATGTTGAGACACTATATTAGAAATGATGAGGAAATTAATGATTGTGAGGCACTGGCACAGGTTTCCCAGAGCAGCTGTGGATAACCCAGCCCTGGAAGTGTCCAAGGCCAGGTTGGATGGAGCTTGGAGCAACCTGGGATAGTGAAAGGTGTCCCTGCCCATGGCAGGGGCTTGGAACTAGGTGGGTTTTAAGGTCCCTTCCCACCCAAGTCATTCTGTGATTTATTCTTTGTTGTAAAGAATAAACTGTGGGTAAATACAATATTGTCTCCTGTATATAGAACATGCTAATTATGTGAAAATGGTAAACTGAGGAGAAGAACAGAGTTACCTTCCAGGTTTCCTGACTACAGCAGTAGTCAAGCCAGGCCTTCTTCAGGGCATAGTACAATTACTGTTCTTACGTACAGATTTTATTGATGTTTTAATCATCAACAGTGATGATCTGTTAAAGGGTAAAGGAATTTTTAAAGTAGTATTTATGATTATATAATTCATTCCTTTACCTGAAAGTAGTTACAATTAACTGCAACTGTAATTCCCCAGAAATCACTTGCATAGGGTGTGCAGTAACTTGTCTTGGGTGTAAGATATGAGTAGATGAAGGTAGCCTGAAGTCCAAAGTACCTCTTGCTAACATACTTTCCACCTAGTGAGACTGGTTTGGACTTTGGTGACCTTTGAAAGCCTTTGGGTGAAATGGAAACAACTTACCTGAGAAGCAAAACTTAATAGTATCTGTGTACACACATTAAACTCTCCCAAAGTAATTACTGAATTAAAGAATCACAGATTAGGGCCCAAAAGAACTATTTACACATAACACTGATGAGGGTTTTAAGGACTTCAAAGCTTAGTTTGGATGGAATGATCAGCTCTGCTTCCAATGAAATACAACTGTTGGGTCAGGTAATTCTGATGATTACAGGTTAAACTACTGCATATTTAATAGTAATGTTTCATTACTTCAAGAGCTGTTTAATTAAACAGCTAAGCACTGGCAGCTAAAGGCAGTGTCTGTTGGCAAGTGTTCTTCCTGTTCACTGCTGAGTGAACCTTTCCTGACAGTGTGGTGGGACCTGGGAGCATCCTGTCCCTGTCAGCCATCTGTCCCCTTCCCCTGCTGCCCTGCTCCTGACCTGAGCACACATCTCACTCCAGTGTCACTGCACTAAGGCACACTGCTCAAACTGTAACTGTCCAGCATGAAAATAAACGCTCACAGACCACCAGGACTTTGTAGGAAGTCCATTTTCATAGGAATTCCACACGAGTTGGGTATCCAGCTTTCATTGAAAATACCATTATGACTTGACTCCCTGAAAAGATCCGTTCTGGAGGACTGTGATTTTTGATCCAAATTCTAGAATTGAATTATCATTTTCCTTCTGCTTCCCTGTTTACCTTGAGCAAGTTACCAAAAAGTTCAAGAGTTTGCTGCTGGATTTATACAGTACAGTAGATTTTGTGAATAATAGCAGTATTCTCTCATGAAGAAGTGGTATATTTTAATGGAATTCTTTTTTGGAACCAAGTACAACGTATTGCAATTGATATTTCTCTTGAAACATTTTGATGTACTTGTGACTGTATTTCTTTTTGATTGTGTACCAGTATAAAATTCAATAAAAGAGAGGGTTTGTTTCTAATTTGTGACTTCTGTGATCTTTCTGTCCATCCCTTTTCCCTATTGTAAAAGGTGGAGGTGACTTTAAAGTGAACTAAACCACTGTGCAGAGTAACAAACTCCTTGCAGGTTTGAGACTTTACTACCTGCTGTCAGAAACTTGGGCATCAAGCAGACATGGTCACAGTCCCAAAAACATACATTTTGTATTAAATATAATATAAATAGATAATATTTATATATAAGCTGAATCCTATTCACATGTGGTTGTCCCATCTGAGTTAAGCAGCGTGTGAACAAGAGGTCAAACATACAATTTAACAAGTCAGATATGGGGATGGAGTAGCTTTTCCTGGAAGAAGCCAAAGAGAGAGCAACAGCTACAGAGCCAGAGGGACAGAGGACATTTATGGAGCCTCTTTGATTAATCACACCAGGAATGCCCTTAGTAACAAAACAAACTCCTTTGAAACCACGGCCGTGTCTCCAGGTGATTTCAGTTGCTGTCAGTACACACAAATATCTCAAGAACCTGTGACTCCTGCTGTCTCCTTAAATCAATGCCACTTCCTTCTGCACAGATTAAAAAGCTTTTGCAATGTTTGTGCTTGCTGGGAGGTCTGAAAGCAGGAGGCATGCGCCAGGTTGTACATACTGAAGGTGGAATAAGCTATTTAATAAAATATATTCATGATTTATTTTCATGTTTTCAACTTGAAAATGTGTTCTAATGCAATCATATAAGGTATTTAAAAAAAAAATTTGTGCCACATGCACCTGGAAAACCCATTGTTTATATCAGTGCAGGATAAATAGCTTTTAAATTGCAACTTATAAACTAGGAATTAATAGAGCAAATAGGATTTCATCCTTTTGTTTAGTAGTTGAGTATGAAGAAGATATAGTAACCAGCACATTCTTCCTTACATCATCTATTTATTTTTTCTTTTAGTTTGAAGGTATTGTACTAAAATGTATTAATGAATAATTTGAAGGAACACTGAAAACACAGGTGATGAAGAAGACTATTAATTAGTCAAAAAATTGATAGTGTATTAAATGTTATATGCCACATCAGAGAAATTGTATGAAGAGACCCTGTTACTTGGTTTTATTCTTCTGCATTTTCATTCTTTACATTGTACCCAAACTTCCTGCAAGGGAAGATTTAGGGCACATTCACATTGGTACAACAGCCTCATCCTCACTACATCTTGCATCATGCAGCCCCATCTGCCTTAGGAAAAAAACAATCCATATAGCGTTCCTTGAAACATCATCTCTGAGAAATCACCTCACTCACTGCACGTTTGAAAAACAAAAATCAGGAAACACACTCTGAGCTTCACAAATTCAGCACCACTCCAGAGCCAGGCTCCTCTGCTCCTATTAAATTAAGGGATGACTCCTGTAAGTAAAGAGGGCTTGGTTTGAGCTGTGTGTAACAATGAACTCGCTCCATGATGGGTCACTTTTGACTTACTTGTGCTTTGAATCCTTAAATCCATTGCAGGGGGGAGAACATTATATCTGTTTTCCTAACAGTGTTGGCATTCTGTCCCAAAATCAGTACAATCTGTTGAAGTCAGGGTCACGTACTGGATGAATGGGGTCACTGCCCTACCTCTCCAAACACATGAATCCAAATGATAGATGAAAGTGCCTTTTCAGAAAAAGGAAAAAATTGCAAACCAAACCCTGGCAGGTGCAGCTCTCCTGCTAAACTCTGTACAGTTCATATGCAACAGCTCTACAAATATCTCTGTTCCTATAGTCAATGATATTGGCAACCAGTGGTGCTCAAAGGCTACTGCTGTTCAGCCGATGGCAAATCACCTCCTAATAAAGGCTGCTAAAGGTTGCACTCCAGCAACCTTTTGGGAAATACAATAAACATGGAAAGATGCTTGCATGCCTGGAGCACTGTGGTAGCTCCTGACATTGTAGGAGCTGACAGCTTGATGCGCCTCGCTGTAAGAAGCGATTTTTGGATCAATTACTTGATGCTATTGGTGAACTGGAGAACATCACGGTACCGTAGCCAGCAGAATTCAACACTCATTTTGCAGTGCATGATTATTTAAGAAAGCAAAATATGAATTTTTTACCCGGTCGCTGGGAAAACTCCTGCAGATTTAAACACCCCAAAGACACCACGCAAGGCTCTATCCCAAGCCCATACTTTCCCTACACGCTGTAGGGGAAGCGTGGCTTCCCCTGGCAGGGGGGATCCCGCACCTGCCGAGCCCCGCATCCCGTGGGTGCACAGGCGCCCGGCCCGGGAGCGCTCCCGGCGCAGGTGCCGCTGTCCAGCCGCGCTCCCACAATCCGCAGCCAAGCCCCGACCGCAGCGGCGATCACCGCAACACCGCCTTGAAACCTGAGCCCCGTCCTCAAACCCTCTGGGGACCCGCCCGAGGGGCACCGCAGCCTCCCGGGCACCAGGACCGGCTTCCCCAGGACACTGCCCGCCCTGCCCCGAGCGGTGCCCGGTGCCGCGGGTCCGTACTCACCGCGGTGCGGGGCTCTCCGACGCCGGCGCTGGTCCCGGCAGCCGCCTCGGTGGCCGCTGGCCCCTCACTGTACGTGCGGCAGGGGAGCCCCCGCCGCCCGCTCCGCGCCGCCGGCGAGGCCGCACCCACCCACCCTACGTGCGGCTCGGCAGCCGCGGCCCCCTCCCCGCCCGCCCCGCTGCCCCGGCCGCCTACGTGTGGCCGTGCATGCGGGGAGCGGGCGGCACGGCACGGCACGATATGACACGGCAGGGCAGGGCAGGGCACGGCATCCCGCCGCTCGGGGGGGCGGCCGCCGGCTTATCCCTGCGTGCCGCGCTCGCCCAGGCGGAAACGGGGCTCCTGCAGCCGTCGGGGTTTTGGGACAGCCGGGGGAGCAGCGGGGACCGGCGCAGGGGGCCGGCAGTGTCCCTTCACCGGAGCGTGGCGGTGTGTCACGTCCCCACGGCCGCGCGGCGCGGGCGCCCTTCCCGCGGGGGAACCGCTGCTCCCGAGCCCGCCGGGTCACGGCCCCCGAGCGCCTGTGGGGACTGGGGCGGGGATGTGAAGCCCCGCGCCTCGAGAGCGTCCCCGGGATCTGTGGGCTGTGGTACAGCGGCACCAACCTCGCCGCTACTCACCCCGCCGGAACCCGCTCATCCCCGCGGGCTGCGCCCCGGGATCACCCAGGGATGCGCTGCTCGGAGAAGCATTTTGCCTGTGGACCGGGCTCTCCCTCCACGGCGTGGAGGAGCGGGACAGCGCTCAGGGCGGGCAGAGCGAGCGCTCGTCACTGACGGGTTCGCCACACAGAGCGGCACCACCGGGAGCGCACCGCGGCGGGAGCGCAGGCGGTCGGGGCAGCCCTGCTCCCTCACTGGCAGCACGGGCAGCTCCTCACTGCACCGGGGCCGCACCGCGGTGGGAGCGCAGGGGGTCGGGACAGCCCCGCTCCCTCACGGGCAGCGCGGGCAGCTCCTCCCGGCACCGAGGTCGGGACAGCCCCGCTCCCGCACGGGCAGCTCCTCACGGCACCGGGGCCGCACCGCGGCGGGAGTGCAGGGGATCGGGGCAGCCCCGCTCCCTCACGGGTAGCACGGGCAGCTCCTCCCGGTACCGAGGTCGGGACAGCCCCGCTCCCTCACGGGCAGCCCGGGCAGCTCCTCCCAGCCCCGCCCGGCACGGGCCGTGCGCAGGCGTCGTGCGGCTGTTGTGGTGCGGGGGCGCATGCGCGGAGCGGCCGCAGGGTGAGCGCGGAGCCGGAGGGATGGACGGCGTGCCGGGGCTGAAGGAGGACTGCGAGGAGCTGCTCGACGCCTTCCAGCAGGCAGACACCGTCCGCTTCGAGCGCTTCGCCGAGCTGTGGAGGGAGCGCCGCTTCCACACCATCTTCTAGTGAGGGAGAGGGGGATGGTGGGATGGTGTAATGGTGGAGATGGCTCCCGGCCGCCCCTCAGGCCGAGCCGCCCCTGCCCCTCTCCTTCCCCTCACCTTCCCCTCGCCAGCCCCGCAGCCCCGGTGCTCAGTTTCCCCCCGGGCTAGGCCAGCCTTAAAGGAGGTGTGAGTGAGCCGTGTGCCCCCTCCGGCCTGGCTCAGGGAGAGGGTTGCCTGGCTGGGCTCTAAAGAAAGTTCAGAGGAGCATCGGTCCGTCTGTGATGATGGAAGAGAGTTTTAAATTCGGGGTATTTCGTGCATTAGGAATGTGTGTGGTTTGAGCGCTGGCTCCGCAGGGAGCTTGGTGCGATCCTCGGGAGATTTAAAAGTGTGATCGTAGGGCGTGCATGTTTGAATCAGAATATCCTAAGTAGGAAGGAACCCACACGGATCATGGATCCATGCCCTGTACAGGACACCCCAAGGGTCACAGCCTGTGCTGAGAATCTTGTCCGGACTCTTCTTGAACTCTGCCAGCTTGTGATTCTTGGGGTCATCCTCTGCAGGCCCAGTAGCTGGACTCAGTGATCCTTGCAGGTCCCTTCCAGCTGAGGACATCCAATGATTCTCTATTTTTAAAACATCTAAAGCTTGTTTCGGCATTATGGATTCTCCTAAAGCCTGCAGTTTTATATTTACTTGTTTTAACATACTGCCTTTTTTTTTTGTTTATTTGCTTTAGTGGTAGAATAAGAGCTTTGGAGAGGAATAAGATCACAAAGAAGACTCTGGATGTGGCCCAGCAGTACTTCTTTCCCCCCTACTCTTTCCAGATCCGAGTTGGTGCTCTGTACCTTCTGTATGGGCTCTATAATGCCCAGCTTTGTCAGCCAAAACAAAAGGTAATTGTTCCTGAGGTTTTATTCTCAGGAGATGCTAGGCATAAGATATGTGGTACACTGCTGTCTGCTTTATCATAAATGGTTAGGGCATTTCCTCTTGCTTTCTCAACACAAAAATACTTAAAACCAGATTAGAAGCTACTGGAAAATGCAGGGACAGAGAATGTGTTCTTCAGCTGTAGGGTGAACCCCATTACAGGCTGAGTTACTCTTCAGAATTCCAACAGAATGGAGACTGAATTGTTTCCACTTGCTGTTAACCTGAAAAAGAATTCATAAAAGGGTTGAGAGGGTGAATGACACCCTCCTTGCTGCTTTTAGGGTAGGAGACCAATGTCTAAAGGAATTACAAACTCAGTGCAAGGAGAAGTGGCTTGCTTAGGAACTCTGTGATGTATGTTGAGTGCACGTGCAAAATTGAGTCCAAATTCTTTAACAAAATGAATTAGAAGTAGTCTACAATGATGCCATGATGGCTCATATTTTGACCTCAGAGGAATCAATGACTTTTTATGAAGATGAATTTAGGCACAATTTTAAAGCCACAGCTATAACAGGATACAGGAGTTATCCAGAAAGTTAAGCAGAAAGGGAAGTGGGCAGAGTGGAGAAAGGAAGAAACAAGGGAAAGAAAACATTTATGAGCATTTCAGTGGCAGCACAACTTGGTGAGATTATTGTTTCCTAATCACAAGTGAAGGGGAATGTCCCAGGTGCAGACTATTTTTCACACACTTCAGAATGTGAAGAATAAATGTTTTCAAATGTCAGAGAGGACTTGTGTTCCATGTCACTGCCAAAGAAAGTGGCATAATAATGATCTTAGGTGCATAAAATGATGATGGCAATAACAGATGTTATGGTGGGATCCTTTCTGCAGCTCTGGACATGCAGGTGTTGTCTGCAGTCAGATCAGACTGTAGATCACAGTAGTCAGCTCAGTTAATTTTTATGGTTGAAGTATTGGTTTAACAGTATGTAACTGTTTTGTTGCAGATCAGAATTGCACTCAAGCATTGGCCTGAAATCCAGAAATTTCAGCTGGATCTGCTTGATGCCCAGCACTATGATGCAGTCTATATCTTCAGGAGACTGAGACTTGCCAGAGCCTTCCACTTCACAGCAATGCCAAAGCCAGTGAGTTATTACATTAATGTCTTACATTTTTAAACAAAATACCCTCATCTTTCAGTGCCTGACAGTTCAACAGCAGTCATGGTCAGCTCAGCCTTGAGGCCACTTAAAATGCTGTATGTGTGGCTTTACAAAGGTAGGTGATGAAGAGCTTAGAGGATGTTTGAATGCTTCTCACCTGAAAATAGTTTTTAGTTTTTCAGTCTCTGATGTTCCTGATGGATTTGAAATGTCTTACCAGTTGGGGAAATTAGTCTAGTGGCTGGATTAAATTCTTAACTAAACAATAACTTGTGAGAAGTGCTGCCTCTGAGCATGTGACAGCAAAGCTGTTTGTTTTATGTGGTTTTATGCCTTTCAGTATCTCCCATCTCCTGATTGTTGGATATGCAGTAGGAATTCTCAGGAGGAAATGCCATTTAAAGTTTTCTTTTATGTTACAAATGTTTCCTCTTGTTTTAGCTGACCTACAGAACTAAGAAGAAGATTGAGAAAAATGATTTTAAAGAAGAATTTAAGGACCCAAGTAATAGAGTAAACAGCCTCATCACTAATGATGTATTGGAGGTACAGTAACTTTAAAATACAGATTAATCATTGGGGGTTTTTTTGTTTTAATTTTTCTGTTGTCCAAGAGCTGTAATTTCTCTAATCAGCAGTCTTGTTCTTTTGTGGAATGCAGACTCAGGTAATTACCAGACACTCAGAACTGTGGCATTTAGTTTGGAAGAATTGTGGTACCTTTTTCAATACTGAAATATGCTCTAATGTTTTGTGGTTGTGCCTCAGTAAGATGTAAAAGGGTGTAAATGGTTAATTGTCACTTAGAGAAAAATGGAAAAGTGGGGAAGCATGTTTGTTTTGATACATCTGCAGGTTGCAGCTGGAGGATTGATACTTGTGATAATATGAATTTACTTATCTGCAAGTTCATAGCCTTCTCCCACCTTTATTTCTCCTTTCAAACATTGAGGTTTTTATTATATGAAAATGCATTTGATTTTTATTATATGATGCATTTATTATATATTATAAAAACCTGAGTAATTCAAGTGAGGTAAAAGTTCTTATATAGAGCCAGGTAAAGGTTCTTATATCACTCAGTGGCAGAACTTTCTTTGCAGGTTTTTTCATTCAAATGTGTATCAGCAAGGTTGACTGCAGTGGTACAGAAATCTGTGAAGTAAAATGTTTCCTCCAAAGAGATGAAAAGGAACCACAGTATCAGAATCACAGTGGTCCTGAATCACCTTCTTGGTTTAAATAATATAAGATACTCTTTCTTCTTTAGCTTATTTGGTGGGTCAGTTCTGGTTAGCAGGATTCCTTGGCTCTAAAACTCAAATAATCTAACCACAATCAGTTTCTAACATTCCTCCTGGTCCAATGCCAATGGTCTCCTTAGAATGGTTTCTATACTCTGGGTTTGTACATTGAGGACCAATATTGCTTTACTGCTGGAATCTTTTTTTTTTTTTTCCTGAAAGACACTTTTTAAAAATTAATTTTAGGAACTGATGAATATTCACGACCACTACCAGAAAATGAAGTGTGTCATTTCAGCTGACAAATCCCAGCCAGACAAGGCCCTGAGCTTGATAAAAGATGACTTTGTGGTTAATCTCAAGGACATAACTTTGGAACATCAGGAATGGCAGCAGAACAGAATGGTAGGTACCACCAACCACTGTGCTGTGGGGCCTTAGCAGGTTGGGTGAACATGGAAGAATTGGATTTCTTGCTGTGATTACATCTCAGACTGGAAGAGAAGGAACTGTGACACTGAAGGCATGCAGTGTGTGAAACCTGAGGCAGGGATGTGGTATGGAAGAAATTACTTGGGGATGGTCTTCCCTCTGGGATACCACAGCTGACTGCTGAGAGGGAACCCCTGATGGTCTGACCTTATTAAATACCTCTGTAACACATTTCTGGATCAAAGAAAGGCCACAGTGTAAGGGAGATGTAGAAAATGAGCATGTGTGTAAATGCTTGTCTTGTTTTTTACAGTTCTTGGCTTTTAGCTGTCTTGTATATCACAGATGTTCAAAGAAAAACACTTTTTTTCCCCACAGAAATTACTCCGAAATGCTGAAGTAGTTCCTGAAGCAGAAGACAGAAAGAAAGAGGAGACTTTGCTAAAATCAGAGGTGAGGAAGCTTTGCTGCATTGCACAGGCCAGATCTGTTCATTTTTTGACTTCAGATCTCAGGCCAAGCAGTGCAGATCAAAGTTTGATAGTCTCAAAATAAAGCCCAAGGGCAGCTGGTGGTGCTGGTTCCATGGGTTTTGTTTTTAACTCTCATTGTTTTCTGTTGAGCTGAGAGCATTCACTGCTGTGACAGCTCTTACATGATCACCATAAAAAGTCTCTCTCAGGTGAGGAGGGAAATGAGCTGTATTTTCTCAGCTGGTATCTGCTTTGAATTTAGGTAAGATGTGAATTTTCAAATTTGAATCCTCCTGGGCTTTGTAACAGTGAAGGCAACCAAGATTATGCTCTTTTTAACGAATTTTTTTCCCTTGAAGTACCATTTTGGTGGCATGGAAATTCTGTAGAACTAATTATGGAGTTACAGCTGTAGTGAGCTATTGCTCAAGTGGTTGCCTGATGCAATATTTCAGTACTGCTAGAATAGAATAAGAATGTTTTCTGACTGGACTCCTGTTTCTTTACAGGGTTCTGAAAGAGCAAATGCCCTGGCCAGAATCAAATACAAGTCTTATTCTGCAGTTGTTGAGGTGGGTATCAAAATTGCTAATGGGAAATGTCTTTATTTTTCAAGTTTTAAGTACCAGTTTAATGTAAAGGTTGGGTCTAAAAGGAATGAGTTAAAACTGCACTCTGTAATTCAGTTTTTGAATGTTTTTGTTTTCCTAACACAGCAGGGAAACCCAAAGCTCTTATTCTTGTTGGACAATGCAGATAAGGCCTGTGCTTGGGGGATTTTCCTTTACAGGATATCTTTTAATATCTCCTCTCTGTTTAAGTAGATGGAGTTTTAACAAGATGTATAAAAATACCTGAGAGTTTAATTGCTCAGATTCTTTGTATCTTAGATATTGGAATCTTGGAAGATGCCTGTGTAAATGGGACTTGGGAGTTTAAAGTCAGTTGCAAGTTCTTGAAAACTTTGTTTCAGTAGCTTCTCCCTTAAAAGAATATTGTTGGTTTGTCTTTCTTAGCAGTCCTATGAGAAACATCTCACCTTTCTCTATTTATTAAAATCTCATATTGAAAAATGTGTCATTGAATGAAACACACCTCTGGATTTTATAACAGTCCAGACTTGTGAATGTGCAGTGATGTTTTCTAGGCACTTAAGCAAAGTATGATGGGGAAGAGGCTTTACAGAGCAGCAGATTTGGAAGTGTTTCTTTTGTCTTGGGGGATGCAGCATGGCATGGGTTGGTAATAACAGAATGGATTGGGAATTAATGAATGTTTCATTATTTGCACTTTAGGTTATACACCCATTAAATCATAGAAGGGCATTGTCCTGTTAAAACTGAAGAACTGCAACTACTGAGGGTCCTCCCTCCCTCTTTCCCCTTCTATCCCTTTTCCACCCTGACATTAAGTTGATGCTTTGGTCTCTGCTGATTTGTCAAGTGACCCACAGCAAGACCTGGCTGTAGAAATTCAGTGTTTTTGTGTCATTCAGGTTTCCAGATCCAGGAGACATCGGCAAGTGCAGTTGGACTCCTCTGAATCAGGGCCCAGTTGTGGGAAATCTCCAGGTCGAAGTAAAAAAGGCAGCAGGACACCACAGCCAGCCAGGAGAGGTTCTTCAGAAGTTAGAGGTACTTCTCCATTGCCTCCATGAACCTGGGGAGCTTGCAAAATTTATCCATTCCTTTGCTAGCTGGGTTAAGTTTTTCTGTTATCACTAAGAAATTCCCTTTCCTAAGGAAATTCTCTTTCTGATAGCCAACTTTTTAACTGATATTTGGACAGCAGAGCAACTTCTTTTTTGTTTACTCCTTATTTGTTACAGTTTAAATGAAACTAAACAGCAAAATGGTTTTGAATTGTCTTTATTTTTTGAATTGTCTTTATTTTTTGAATTGTCTTTATTTTTTGAATTGTCTTTATTTTTTCAATTGTCTTTATTTTTTCAATTGTCTTTACTTTTTCAATTGTCTTTACTTTTTCAATTGTTAAATTTTGCTGTTGATCACTGAGAAAGTACTTTTCCTAAGGAAATTCTGATATCCAACTCTTCAACTGATAGAAGTTGCTCTGCTGTCTAAATTTTTTCTTTACTCCTTATTTTTACAGTTCAAATGACACTAAATAGCAAAATGGTTTTGAATTGTCCTTACTTTTTGGATTGTCCTTACTTTTTGGATTGCCCTTACTTTTTCAATTGTCTTTTCACTTTTTCATCTGTCTTTTCACTTTTTCATTTGTCTTTATTTTGAAGATGAGAATTTATTTTCAAAGTTCCACACTCAGTTTTCAGACTTGCTTAGCCTCTGCTAGGGAAAAAAAAGTTACTGAGGAAATGAATCCCTCTTCAGAGATGAGGATTAGGCAGTGTTGCCTTTGCTTGACTTTATAAGAGCAGATGAAGTGTTTTGGAGCAGTAAGGGCATTGTGAGTTATTGAACTGAGTTGGTAATTAATTTGCTTTAAATTGATAGTGTTAATTACTTGTTATTGAAGGTTTCTTAGTGAGCCATATGGAAGGTACTGTGAAAAGCAGGTTTGTCTGCAGCATTTGACAGCATCTCAGGAGAGCAGCAGTGAACAATCTTTTAACTGCTGGATGAATGATGCAGAAGCAAAAAAAAGCTGACAGTTTTTCCTCAAAATCTGTGTGCAGGTGAAAAGCAAGTGGCAGAGGAAGCTGTAACTCGGCATATCGGGATGCCAATAATTGTAGAAGAGGACTCAGAGGAAGGAGGTACAATGATTGCAATTCCAGCAAACCAGTGGCTTGGTTTTTAATATCCCTTTAATATTTGGATCATGTCTTGCTGCCTTGCAAAAGCTAGCTTTGGTTTTAGCCTGCAAATTGTTGCATGAAAATTGAAACTTTAAAACTCCATGGCAAAGTTCCCAGAGTAAGTTTTTTTCTGCATAGATTTCATCAGAGTGTGTTCAAAGTTAAAACACACTATGTCCAGTTTAAAACAATCTTATTCTTCTGTAATACAAGTTTGTCTTGAGGAGTTCCAGTGTGTAGGGAAAAGTGATTTTTTTGGTCAGTCACCCACTTACAGAAGTGTTCTGGTAACTCTGAACTTTGGAGAGAAGAGCCCTTGCTGCCCTCACCTTTGTTGAGGGGAGGGAAGGTTCCTCTCCAGCCTTACTTTGAGCTGGGCAGTGTTCCATGGATTGAGCTCCAGCACAGCAATAGCATCCTCTGCTGTGCTGGAGGTTATCTGACATTGTCAGGGCAGGACTCTGGGAGCTGCAGCAGGGCAGTGAATGGCTTTGCTGTCACTCAGGTTACTGGAAATAATGTAATTTTAATTGGGAAGCAAAAAGAAAGCAGAATGATGCTTCTGCAGAGCAGCTCCACTGTAAGTTTTGAGCAATGTTGGATGATACTGAGCTGCTCTGCAACTCAGAGGCTTCAAGGGTCTGTTCTCAGCTGCTTGAGAACATGGCTCAGTATAAAAAAACCTGTAGTAAATTACTATCCAAAATTGTATGTAATGGAAGGATATGTAATACAAGGGATATTTAATACAATTTAATACATTTAAATGTATTAAAATACATTTTTGGTGACATTGTATATTTATATTTGCTGTTTTTAGAAGCAAAGGAGCATCCTGTACTATGGAAGCAATATTACATTCTCTGGTCACTTTTATTTGTAGACATTAGGAATTCATTCAGTTTTAAATGGTCAGATTGAAGGTGCCATGGAGCATTTAATATTGTACTTTGTGTATTTTCCCTTCACTTGTCCACTTGTTGTGGATAAAAAGTTTCTTTCTAAATTAGGAACATTCTCCCATTTCTCAGAATTTTCCAGTAAATTCTGAAGCATTAAAAATCCCCATAAGCAGTCTCTTCAGATATTTTATGAGTATTCCATTGTCAAATTCACAACAAAATCTGAAAGGTGTTGGTGAGGAGCAGAAAGGTTTTAAGATGGAGTAAGTTTTCAAGTACAATATTAATGGAATTTCAGTTGATACTTTGAATGACAGTGTGCTATAGAACCCAGAAAGATTTTTTTTCATATTTAAAAATCATGGGGAGAGGGACTGGGAGGGGATCTCAAGAGCTTATCTAATTAATTTCCTGTGCTGGATAGAATTCATTCTACTTGAACAACTCCCCTAAGGGAAGATGGATTTAAAAGCTTGTGAGAAACCCTTCTCTTTATTTTCTTTCAGAAGTATCTCTCCCCAAGAGGAGAAAACGACGTTAGAGGATCCAGTTGGAAAATATTAATGTTAATTTTAATGACAAAATTAAAATGTCAGAGGTAACACCAAGTGCTTGCTTTGGATACCTTTGAACATAACAGAAGTGTCTGGGACCAGAAGCACAGGTGATGCTGGAAGGGATGCTGGCAGTGACTGGGATACTTCAGCTGTCTTGTGGTGCCTTTATCCACCTGGTGAACACTTCTTGTGGGAGACTGAAGTTGCTGTGGCCTGGGTGAGCTGGAAAGAGAAGGCTCAGAGAATATTTGTCCATGTAAGACATGTCTGTAATCCCTTATCTCTGAACATAAGGTTATTGCCTGTTGGAAATTAGTACAATAAATTATTTTTCATGCTTGACTTGCTCAATTTTATGGTGTGTGAACTTCACTGCTTATCATGGTTTGATCCCACACGTGTGGAAATGAACTTGCTGATAAGCTTTTTGTTGTGCCCTGTCTCCAGCAGATCTGGAGTTACTGTGTATTAAAATGGAAGGAGGTAAAGGATGTTCATTAATTCTGCAGATAACCCTAAGCTGTACAAGGGCAGGACTGGAATTCAAAATGATCTTTATAAATTGGAGGGGAGTGAAAGAAGTGGGTGCAGAAATAAGCATGGATCTCAGCACTGAGAACAGGCACAGCATGGAGAAATATTTGCTTGGTAACAGTGCAAGTTCAAGAAGCAGAAGAAGCAAATGGACTGAGAATCATCAGCTGGAATGTTTTCTGTGAACACTGAAACCAGTAGAGTTTGTGTCACTCAGCCTTGGAAGGCTGTAGCCTTAAATATCCCCCTCTGACCACAACAGTTTAAGAGGAATGTGGAGTTACTCTCCTTGGAATTTCTCCAGTTGATCACAGCTGTTCTTTCAAGAAAGCCAAAGGAGTTGTGTCCTTTTCTTCAAGAGGAAATATCAGTTAGAAATTTGAAAGTTTTTGAATACAAAAAGAACCTAATTTGGATTAATTTGTTTGGTAGTATCACTGCCAAAGGCCATAGGAATTGAAGTGCTCTTACCTAGAAGAAAAAACATTTAAATGGAGATACAAATGGTTTTACTATCGAAGGTTTCCATATTAAATGTGTTGGTTGGCAAGGAGGAATGGGCCAAAATGGGGTTGGACACTGGAGAAGCTGATGATGAAGTGCCAGAGTTGCACTTGACCTTGTTAATGAGAGAAGAGGAAACACTTTGTAATGAAGCCAAATAATAATAAACCTTACTGCACTGTAAACTGAACAGTCACACAGTCAGTTGAGTAACCAAAGTCTTGATAGTCTAATCCAAAAGTCATTATTAGCCCAGATCTAATTATTATAGAAAAAGAATACTTCTACACAGAGTATAAACCCCTATAGCAGTAACAACACAGTTAAAGTCATCACACATGCATTTAATTTCTACTTTTTTTTCTGGTTTATCATTCACTCTTCCTCTTTGGCCTGAGGTTGGGCTAAGGCTGTGGATGGTTCAAATGTGGTCTTGAAAGGACTCATGGCTATAAATGTTTTGGAGGTATCATTTCTGTAAAGTTGGCACAGTTTGGTTTTATTTGGGTTTTCTGACAGTGCTTTTCTATCACCTGCACAAACCCTGCCTCTGTGCATTTCTTCTACTTTTTGATGAGCAGGTACAAAAAAACCAAAAGAGACCTCAAAAGGAAACTTAATCAGACTCTTTTTGCTAAGGAACATGTTTAATACTGTTCCCTGCAGTATTCACTTTTTCACAACGTGACCATCTCATTTACCTCTCCTTATACCTTTGAGCCATCCCAAGAGCTGAGTAAGTGTGGAATTTGTCACAATTTTTGATCCTCAGTGACATGAGTCCTCCCTGCACTCCTCTGCAAATGGTGCACAAAACGTGCAAAGGTTGGCTTGGCACAAGGATGGGTGCATTCAACTAGAAGTTGTTTTCATATTGTAATAATGAAAACAAATGTTCTGTAATTTGTTCATAAAATTACATAGATGGAAAATGGAAGTCATGATTAAGAATAAACTTAGAACTGCTGACTATATGCATGGTGATGTTTCAAAACAGTAATCCTGAGACTTTAGAGGCAGCTGTAAGCAGAGATTCACAATGCTGGTGTAATCTTTAAAAGAAAAAAATCCCTTGCTGCAGTCTGATGGGCAATTGCAGGCTTTGAAAAACAGGAGAGGGACTCCCTAAAATGCTTCATTGAAGCAGGCAGCTGTCATTAAAAAAAACCCTTCAACAATAATTCTGGAAATCCAAATAGTAATAGTAGTAGTAGACTTTCTGAGATCTAATTTCTCTCCTGGTTGTGGCCTCAGCTACTGCAGTGGTTAAAGTCTGCAAGGAAATTTAATCTCTGTAATGCCAGCCTAACTTCCAGCTGTGCTGGTGGAAAGGAGTGAGGCCATATGACAGTGTGTATCTGGATGTTGTTTTCAGAAATAAATGGAATAAATATGTTTTGGCTGAAGCTTCTCTGAGGTAGATGCACAACTGTCCATCCAAAAGTAATCACCATTTCTTTGGCAAAGGTGAAAGATCCTCCTAGTGGAGGCTGGAGCCAGTGCTTGGTGTTTGCAAGGATAATGTGGGTGATGAAAAACAAAATACACCTAAAACACCTGGAGGTGACATCAGTTTACAGAATCACAGAATCAGTTATCTTGGAGAAAACCTCTGGCATCACTGAGTCCAACTTTTGACTGATCACCACCTTGTCAACAAGAGCATGGCCCTGAGTACAATATCCAGGCTTTTCTTGAACACCTGGAAACTCTTTAAGTGAAAGTATAGAATATATTTTTTATTCTTATTATTCAAGCAACCAACGAGATCTAATTAAATCAAAGTAAGTGTAAAAGACTGGGCAAATTAAGCTCAAATACCAGCTCAGGAATGCTCCTGTAAGCAGCTGTGCTCAACCTGGAGGGTTTTTGCACCCTTCAAACTGAAGTTGAAATAGCAATATGGCAGTAATGTGAAAAAAATTCCAAATGCTATGGGTGACAGTGGAGATCTTTGTGTACAGCTTAGTGTCAATGTAGGTATCACCTCTAGAATAACTGGAGAATCCTGCAGTAAAAGGGATTTTGCTGTTTGTTTTAAGGCCAGATTGTTTACTGTGAAATTCTCTTATTGAGTGAATTTGTGTTGCTACTAATTGCACATCCCTACCATAGTGAGCAGGGAGAAAAATTAATTAATCACCATCTGCATCAAGACACATTACAAAGCTGGAGAGACACTTCCACTCATTCTAAACCCTTTCTTTTTCAGGCTAAAATTAAAAGCAGTCTGCTTTCCTTTTGTTTTTGTTTTTGTTTTTTTTTTTTTCTTTTTAGGATTCTAAAGGTAGACCTGATCCTAAAGGACTAAAAGATACTTCAAGGTTTATTCTGCTGTTGTACTTAAATGTCTTATGTAACTGGACTCTATGCAGAGTGTTTGTATTCTCTCATCACATGAGCCCTGCATAGCAAGTTTCTTCAAATGACACTGATATTTTATCCCTTCTTGTCTGGAGTGTTTCATTTTGAAGTTCATTCTGCCTCTGGAGTTGCCTATTTAGATTTTACAAAGCTTGTTAAGTGGCTTCCTCAACCCTTTTTCATCTTGGTCCTCAAATCTGGGCACATTGTTAAGCCAGATAATGGAATATTTCCCCCCTCCATGTGCAGCCCAACGTTTGGAAATGGAACTCCTGGAATTTATCAGCTGCAAGGAATTTAAAATGTGCTAAGCTCTGTCATTCTCCTAGAACTTAGGATTTAGAATTGTAGAAGATCCTGAGATGAATGGGACCTACAACAATCATTGAAGTCCAACTCCTGGCCCAGCCTGTGCCATCCCAGAGTCACACCCTGTGCCTGAAAGCCTTGACCAGATGCTGAACTCTGTCAGCCTTGGTGACCAGAGCCCTGGGGAGCCTGTTCAGTACCTGAGCACCCTTTGGAGGAAGCACCTTTCCCTGATATCCAACCTGAACCTCCCCTGACACAACCTCAGGTCATTCCCTCAGGTCCTGTCACTGGTCACTGAAGAAGGAATCAGTGCCTGCCCCTCTCTTCCCTCAAGGGGAAGTTGTACACTGTGATAAACTCTCCCCAAGCTGAGCAGACCAAGTGACCTCAGCTGCTCTTGTGTGGCTTCAGCTCTGGGCCTTTCACCATCTTCATAGCCCCGTGTCAATCTCTCTGCTGTGACACAGTTTGGCTGTAAGAGAAACCATCAAAGGAACATTACCTTTCAGCCAACAGACACCAAACTGCTTCCTCTTTAGTCGCAGCAATGTAAATCTGGGAAATAAGGCAGGACATAATCATCAGCTGCTAAGGGTTGTTGGAGATGGGGAGTAACTTGGTTTTTTGTTATTTAAAAAAGGGTTTTGAAAAGTGAGGCAGCAATTAAACCCGAGAGACAGGCTCGGTGCACCTGCTGAGCAGGTGATTCTGACACAGGGCTGGAGCTGTCACTGTCCATCCCGCTGGGCTGGGGGCTGCCCGCTGTGCTCAGCCCAGTCCGGAGCACCATCCATAGCCACGGTACAGCATTTTGGAAGACTCAGCCAAGCCCCCAAGCCGCATTTCGGGGTGCGATGTGGCCGAGCCCCGTTTCGCGGTGCCGCCCCGGCAGAGGCAGCGCCGCTCCCTCCCGCAGCCCCGCGGGACCCGCGGCCGCGCCCGGCTCCCCCCGCTGCCCGCGCCGGGCGGGGATGCAGCGAGCGGGGCCGAACCGGCGGCACCTTCCGCGCTGCCCATCGCGGGCTCCTCCGCGCCCAGCCGGGCCCCGCCATGGCCACCGACGGTGAGTGCGGGCGGGCGGTGCCCGGGCGGGGGCCGGGATGCGGGATGAGGGATGCTCCGGCGAGCGGGACGCTGCGGGATGCAGGATGCTGAAGGGAGAGGGAGCAGGATGCTGATGGAAGGGGGACGCTGCGGGGAGCAGGATGCTGCAGGGAGCGAGATGCTGACGGGAGAGAGAGTGGGATGCTGATGGGAGCAGGATGCTGCGGGGAGCAGGACGCTGAGGGGAGCAGGATGCTGAAGGGAGAGGGAGGCTGATGGAAGCGGGATGCTGCGGGATGCAGGATGCTGAAAGGAGAGGGACCGGGATGCTGATGGGAGCAGGATACTGCGGGAGGGGGAGCAGGATGCTGATGGGAGCGGGATGCTGCGAGGAGCGGGATGCTGATGGGAGAGGGAATGGGATGCTGCTGGATGCGGGATGCTGATGGAAGCGGGGTACTCAGGGATGCTGAGGGCCCCCGGAGGGGGAAGCCGGGCCCAGCCCCTGTGGCCCTGCCCCTAGGGCGGTGAGGAGCCTCGGCCCTGGGCCCGGAGCGGTGGGAGAGCAGGTTCGGGGGGTCGCTGCCCCCTCCCCGGCCGGCTGCGGGCGGGGCCCCTCGGCTGTGCCCGCGGTGTCACAGGGAGCAGGGCCGGGATGTGTCACCCGTGTGCTCCCCACCGAGAGGGTTCCTGTCCACAGACACCAATTTTAGGGAGAATAAAGGAATAGGAAAGCCGGCTTTGCAGATAATGACAAAGAACAGGTGTTCGTGTAATCATGGGGGACTTGTCTGTGTCTGGGAGCCTGGGAGTTGTTGGGTTTTCTTACCACAGCATAATAGAAATGATCTGAGGGAGGATTTTTGAGTGATGAGGGTGTTGTTTTGATTGATGGTGCTGTTGACCCACCCTGGCTCAGCTCATGGTTGTGACAGTGGTGCTGCTGCCAGGTATTTCCCTCAATATTTCAGATCACAGCACCGGCGAGTTGCTGAACCTGATCTGCTGCTGTTAGACACAGCCCTGGCTGTCTCCTCCTGATTTTCTATAAAAATGACAACTTCAATGCTTCCTGAGCATTGCTGGCTTGATTTTGCTACATCTTTTGCCAGCTTTGGGGAAAACAATCACGTGAGCCTTTAAGAGATGCCAGGATGACATACAGCAGTGTATAACCTCTCAGGAAAAAAAATCCTAGGCTTGATTTATTAAAAAGATTTTACTTAATCAGTAGGATAATTTCTCTCCCCCTTTTGCCATTTGGTGATGTTCCTTTGTTTGCTGTGTCCCTAAGGAAGGGTCATCCCAGGCAAGGCCCAGGCTGATGGGTGGAGTTGTGGATTTTCCACATCATGGAGCCATTTGGTGCTTCAGTGTGGCTTCAGCAGAGTTAGGAACTAACCTGGTTTGCCTAGAGTAGTATTATTTCACTTTTACCTTGCAGAATCTGTCCTTTCATGAGTTGGATTTTACAGGGATCCACGTCTGACAGTTGAGAATTGCTAAATGTTTTGATAGAGAAATAATAACCTGAAATGAAAAAAAAAAAAAACTGGAGGGAAGCCTGAAGTTCAAATGAATAAATTTGCATACTTTGGACTTGATGCACTTGTATTAAATTCCACTTAGATTTAAACCATGATTTTTATTGAGGTGGGTAAATCTGGGTTGTTCTGTTTGGCCTTATATCCAACCTCAGCAGATGCCAGCCTTTCCTGTACTTGTATGGAGCAGTGGCACCATCAGCAGGACCAGGGATTGTCCTGTCTGGGGAGCTTTGGGAGGAGAGCAAGGGCATCCTGAGAGCTCAGGCAGTGTCCACTCCTATCCTTGTGCCAGAGTTGTTCCTCTGAGAAAGGCAGAAAGAGCCAGAAAGTCTCTTTCCCTCTGTGATTCTGGGCTGCCAGAAGAGGTGGCAGTGATGACTTGAGGTGATCAGAGATCCATTTTACATCCTGTCTGCTCTGGTTTAATTGCTGAATAATTCATTGTTCCCGCTGGCTCGAGGATCAGAAGTGAGGGAAGTTTGGTTTCCAGTCACTGTGGCTTCAGCTCAATTGGAAATGAGTTTAGCTTGGACACAGTTCAGGTCAGTGCCAAACAGAGCTGTGGATCATTTGACTCCATTTCTAATGCAGTTTTAATTAAAGCTGTGGGAGCCAGTGCTGTTTAGCCTTTATTGATGACCTGGATGAAGGAAGGCTCTGCAGAGGGATGAGGAAGGCTGGGTTGATGGACCAATTTTAGGAGACCACAGGGTGAAGTGCTAGGTTCTACACCTGGATCACAAGAACCCAGGATCACAAGAACCCATGTACCACCACAGGCAGGGCAGAGTGGCTAGAGAGCTGCCTGGAGAAAAAGGACCAGGGGGTGTTGGCAGCAATGAATGTGAGGTTCAGACGTCCAAGAAGGCCAATGGAACCTGGGCTGTGCCAGGAACAGTGTGGCCAGCCAGAGCACAGCAGTGATTGTCCCTCTGCACTCTCACTGCTGAGGCTGCACCTCAAATCCTGAATTCAGGTTTGGGCCTCCCATGTCAAGAAAGACATTGAGGGGTTGGAGGATGTGCAGAGAAGGGAATGGAGCTGGGAAAGGGTCTGGAGAACAAATCTGATGAGGAGCAGCTTGGGGGGCTCAGCCTGGAGAAAAGGAGGCTCAGGGGGGACCTTCTCACCCTCTACAGCTCCCTGACAGGGGATGGAGCCAGGTGGGGATCAGGCTCTGTGAGGAACAAGCAATAGGACAAGAGGAAATGGCTTCAAGCTGTGCTAGAAGAGGTTTAAATTGGATGTTAGGAAAAAAATTAGTGGAAAGGTTGTCAAACATCAGAACAGGCTGGCAAGGGCAGTGGTGGAGTCACCATCCCTGGAGGGATTTAAAGGAAGTGCAGATGTGGCACCTGGAGACATGGGTTAGTGGTGGGCTGGGCAGTGCTGGTTGGGCTTGGTGATCTTAGAGGTCTTTTCCAGCCTAAATGATTTCATGACTTGATGGTATCCTTATAATATTATGACCATTCTATATATTTTAAAATCAAAGATCTCCCAAGAGAATATATTTAAAAGAGGAAATATACATGTGACTCTTCAGAGTAGTTTTTAAATACTGGAAGTACATTGACTTCCATTTGAAAGTTCATGTCACTGTATCTTGGTTTTGGTTTTCCTTTCTTGTTTCATTTTGGTGTAACATTGCCTAAATTGTTGCTAATAATAGACCTGCATCACATCTGGCTGTGTTGAAAGCAAACCTTAAGAAATGTCAGCTTTGTGGAAAACATTCATTGCACTTGTGTGTTCTTTTCTAAGCATGTGAAACACAGGCACTTCCCCAAAGAGCCTGCATTTGTGCACCTCTGCCTGTGAGAGAACATTTAGGTACATAGTCAGACCTCAAAGTAAATCAGAGAATATTAAAAATCTGTGTCCTTCCTGTTTTGATTCAAGGGGTGGGGGGGATATTCTCCAGGGATGCTGCCTCTGAGGAGGGTTTGTTCTTCACAAAGATAGACACCTTTATATGTCCTGGAGGAGAGGATGGAGAGGGCTTCACTGAAGAACTGGGCTGCATTTACAAAGGTGCAGAGAAAATTCCAAAGCTAAAGGGCTTGTGAATCCTGCAGCCAAGCTTATAATAACATTTTTAGAGGTTTGAGGACAAAAGTGAGCTACCAAACTGTTACTGTTAGGTAGGACGTGACATATACATACATGATTAGAGTTTAAGAAAAACAAGTTTCAATTTTGCTTGTTCTTTAATTTATATACCCTTAACAAAGTGTGATCTTTAGTCATTAACTACATCACAATAACTTATTATATTCATTGGTTTAAAGTAATTAGTGTTAATATAATTGGTTAAATTTTTATAGAATTTTAATTAGGTACATATACACATTTACTTATGTATGTAGTCTAATTTACAAAAATTTTCCTGTATCTTTTCTAATCTGTTCCTGTACTAACAGCCTTGTCTTCTTCCTTACTACAAATACACTCAAAAATCATAAATTATTATTTTTTCTATCAACTCAACTTTACTTACAAACCAGCTATCAAACCCCTCTATACTAAACCAAATACTTTTGAGGTTGCATGGCACCTTGAGCTGAATGCATCCCTGTAGCCTCATTACTGAGGGCTGTAGCACTGGTTTAATTTGCTGCTGTCACCATGCAGTGGGTCCTGTTCGGTGCAGAGGGGTGATTTTGGATGGAGTGTTGTGGCTGAGGATGTGCTGGAAGCAGCCAGAGCTCTTCCAGCTGTGTCAGGCTTTGGGAAGTGCAGCTCTGAGCTTTGCCTTTGCTCCAAGTAATGATGCCAGCCCCTCCTCAGGGAGCCATCTGCAGAGCCTGGATGTTTATTTGCCTTCTTGGAGTGCTCTTTCTCTTCCTGTGCACGTGGGGAACAAGTGATTCCCATCTGGGTACGTCCTTCCATGGAGCTGCTCAGCTGTAGAGACATCTCTTAAACAAAGAGGGGCAGCCATAATTACCAGGGGACATTCTAAAACCATCAGGCAGCTTTGTTTTGAAAAAGCAGCCTCAGATGTGCCTTAGGTAGGTTGATGTGATGACTGATGGGGTTGAGTAGTCACTAAGGAGATTTTGTGTTCACGTCCCCTTTGTGTGATCTGCTCACAGAAAGTTTGATCAATTATGCAGCAAGGGCTGAGTTTAAGCTTCCTCAGAGCTGGCAAGCCACTGCCTCTACAGATTGGTGTGATTGGTTCCTATTTAGACTTTGCACAGAGTGTTCTTTGTGTAGTTTTGGGAGATGAATTCCCAATCAGAGGAAAACATGGTAATCAATCAGATACAAATACACCCAGCCTGTAACAGTGGTTGTAATCAACTCCAATTAGGCATGTCTTAATCAATCAGGGGTGTTTTAATCAATCAGGGGTGCTAAGTTATTTGTGCTGTCTGGAATGAACTTCTTGGATGCTTTCCTTTTTATATCTCAGATAGATTGGCTTTGTGTTGGAGGGTTGAACAATGGGTGGGTAAACAGTCAGTTAAATTGAGGGGTTTGATAGTTGGTTTGTAGGTAAAGTTGAGTTGATAGAAAAAATAATAATTGATGATTTTTGAGCATATCTATAGTAAGGAAGAAGACAAGGCTGT
Organism: Ammospiza nelsoni; assembly: GCF_027579445.1. Classification (NCBI taxonomy): domain Eukaryota; kingdom Metazoa; phylum Chordata; class Aves; order Passeriformes; family Passerellidae; genus Ammospiza; species Ammospiza nelsoni. The sequence goes on along the minus strand of NC_080638.1, from coordinate 58,703,490 downwards.
TAGTATAGGAACAGCTCAGAAAAGATACATGTTTTTTTTTGTAAATTAGACTACGTACATAAATAAACGTGTATATGGGATGGGATGGGGCAGGATGGGGCTGGTTTATTTTCTTTCTTAGGGCACCTCATACCACTCTGACCCCTCTGTTCCACAAGCCCCTTTTGTGTCTCTCTGTGTCCCTTGCAAAGCTGAGACTTGTGCTGGGATTCTGCCACAGAGTTCTGGAGTGGTTTGGGTTGGAAAGGGCCTTAAAGATCATTTAATTACAACTCCTCTGCCCTGGGCAGGGATGCATTCACTGGAACAAACCTTGCTCTGATGCTGACTTCGAGACTGTGGGGGTTTTGCTTCTGCTCCCTGTTTGCCTGTGCTGTTTCTATAGTGCTCTGTAATTTATTATTATTATTATCATTATTATTATTTTACAATAATATAATATAATATAATATAATATAATATAATATAATATAATATAATATAATATAATATAATATAATACAATATAATATAAGTAACAATTATTGTAATAAATATAGAATTATAAATATATCAGAATAAAATATAAAATACATTTTAATTCTGAATTTTTATTCTTAATATTATTATTAATAAGATTATTAATATTAAACAAAATAATTATATAATAATATATAGTATATAATATACTAGATATAATAATATAGAAATATAATATCTATTTTATATAATAATATAATTATAATTATACACATTATTATTATTATTACTACTACTACTACTACTACTACTACTACTACTACTACTACTACTATTATTATTTTATGTGACTCAAATGCACAAGACACTGGGTGTCTTCAAGGAGTGGAGAGTCAGTCCTAATTAGCCTTCATTGCCTTTGATAGGGTTTGAAAACATCTGGGAACTTGCAGATAGTGCTTACTCCTACAGCTGGCAGGTGTGTTTTTAAGATTATTATTATTCTAGAAAAAAATGCAGGTTTTCAGATGCCAGAACTACTTTTTTGGGGTCAATACAAGAGTTTTCAAACATTTAACACTTCTTACAAAAATGTGTAAAATCAAAACGTGGTTTACATCTCAGAAGTGTTTAGGGAGCATATTCAGATAATGTACATAAATTTAAAAAATTCTCCCAAATGTTTCCTATCACATTATCCTGACAACCTGTTTGCTCTGTTAGAACAAAAGTGTTTGGTGGCTGAACAAAAGCCCAGTAATTTTAACAAAGGTCTACTCAGGCCCTTTTGGTGTCTCACTGCAATTGAAAGAAGAGAGCTTTCTATAAGAATTTATTGCTCTTTGGTGTGGTACTTTCTCCTTTCCCGAGCATTATTTCTACCAGTGTGGGGAGAGGGACTCTGCAGAGAGGAGGCATCTACACAATGCTGATTCCTGCTGGTGATGTGAGTTTGATCTCAAGATAAACATTTGGGCCACTGTTTAAAGGCATTATTGGCTTCTTGATGCTGTTGTCTGCAGAAAAGAATTTGTTATGTTTTTATCAGACAATGACAGGGGGGTGTGAAGCACTGTTCTAGAGTGGGTATTTCTTGTCTCTTGTTTCCCAGTGGCTCTTTGGAACCAACATTTTCCATCAATAACTTTTGTTGAAAATACTTGAGAAGGTTTGTTGTCTGAAACCCATTTTGCACAATGAGCCTTGGTTACGCTTTGTGCTTAAAAACTTTGAGTCAACCCTGAAGAACAACACAATCACCATAGAAATCACACAAAATGCTTCATGTGTGGGTGGGTTTTGTCCTCTTTCTTGTTTTGCAGCACTTGGAATCTTCAGAGTTTCTCTCCAGAGGAGCAGATAGAAGGAAAGAAGGCGGTTTTTATTCATTGCCACAAGGACTAGAAGGTTATTTATTATGGCAGCTGATATTTTTGCCTCATGACTTACTTCAGAGCTACACATTTAGGTAAAATACCTATTATTGCTCGATGGAGGTGTAGATTTTAGTTGGTGAAGTTGTGATACTTGCCTTTAAAGTGTTTAAATTATGTGCATGCTCCATGAATCATGATAGAATTACAAATGATTTGATTTTCTGGGTGAAAAAATGACTTAAGAATTTCTATAGCATCAACACTGTAATTAAATTCATTGATCATCATGTGAGGGATACAAACGTGCTGGGAGCCCTGCTGAAAAATTAACCCAGGAGGTTCTGTTGCTGCACTTCAGAGAGAATGCTTGCTGAGTTTTTACTGAAGCTGTAAGAGGTGAGATGTACAAATGCTCACAGCATTGTGCAGCAGTGCTTTGGGTTCTGTCCTGCAGTTTGAATTACTTGGTTTGCTCCCTGCATTTCAGTATAATATTACTAATTGTTTTCCCAGCTTTACTTGGATTTTATATGATTGTTGCACCACAGACTTTTCAGTGGAAGCAGAATTCATTTCATGCTGAAGTTGGAAGACAGCCTGTAAACAAATGAGGGAGTATTTCTGTTGCCACGATTTGCATTGGAAGTTCTGCTGTGTTTTTGGGGCAGTTCAGAGTGAGGGATCTGACAGCCTGCAGGTTTTTCTGTCTGTGCTGCTCCTGCTGTGTATCAGAGTGGTTTTCCTGCCTGGCTCCAGGGGCCGCATGCCAATGTTGTCATGGGCTGAACCATGGGATGTGCACATAACTGTGCATTAATTACACATTTATACATATGTAAGGGACACTTCATGGGTGGAAAATAGTGATCCCAATGTGGTGCTGTTCACAGGGGTCCCGGGATGAGGGAAGAGATGAGAATCTTGACTATGTTTCAGAAAGCTGATTTATTATTTTATGATATATATTATATTAAAAGAAAATTATCTATTAAAACTGTACTAAAAGAATAGAAGGAAGGATTTCATCAGAAGGCTAGCAAGAAATAGAAAAGAATGGAATGATAATAAAATCTTGTGTCTGACCAGAGAGTCCGAGACAGCCGGACTGTGATTGGCCATTAATTAGAAACGACCACATGAGACCAATCACAGATGCACCTGTTGCATTCCACAGCAGCAGATAATCATTGTTTACATTTCATTTCTGAGGCCTCTCAGCTTCTCAGGAGGAAAAATCCTAACGAAAGGATTTTTCATAAAATATGTCCATGACATCCCACCATGCAGTTAAAGAGTCTTGACTGTATCTGATGATATTCTCAATTTAGCCCAAATACTGGGGCTCACCTTTAACCTCACCTTCCTCATTACCCAGCAACCCAGGCCACATGACCTGATCTGTCCAAAATGACAAAATTTTGTAAAGACAGATTTAGTACATTTACTGTAATTTAGTAAAGACAGATGGAATGTTGTCCCTGCAGGAGGAGCCCTCAAAGAGCCCTGTCTGTGCTGGCACAGCTCAGTGTGTCCTGCTCTGGTGCTGCCCATGATTTCCTCCTTATCACTGGGGAAGGTCAGGTGGGGCAGAGGATGGATGTGCTGTTCCTTGCCACTCTGAAAATTGGTTTAGGTGTGTCTGAGTCACAGAATGGTTTGAGTTGGAAGGGACCTTAAAGATCAGCTTGTTCCAACTCCCCTGCCATCCCCTTCCACTATCCCAGGCTGTTCCAAGCCCCATCCAACCTGGCCTGGAACATTTCCATGGATGGGGCAGCCACAGCTTCTCTGAACAACCTGTGCCAGGGCCTCAGCACCCTCAGAGCTAAGAATTTCTTCTTAATGTCTAATCAAAACCTACTCTCTTTCAGTTTGAAGCCACTACTCCTTGTCCTACCAAGAACTACATCCTTGTCCTATCAAGAAGTACATCCTTCAGGCTCTGTGAAGATGTCAAGGTGACAGTGTTGCCACTTGCTCCCAACCCTGTAAGCTAATGCTGAAAAGTCACTAGTTTTAAGTCTCAAAAAGCAAACACCATGACTGACCTTTACTCTGCTCACCTCTGGTTTCCAGATATTACTCCTGCAAAACCAGGAGCTAGAAACAGAAATGTAAAACAAAGCTGACCTTCTCTTTTGTGCTGACTTGGGTCCAAATGTTACAGAGTCAAGAAAAGCAGCAAATAAATTAAATGTGCTACAACTCTGGGAACAGAGATTCAGGTCCCCCTTTAGAGGAAAAGGAAGGGATTTAAGGATTCCCAACAGGAAATCTCAGGGGGGAAGGATTGATTGTAGTGGCAGCATTTGTTTTCAGTGCTTCCGCAGCAATAACTACACAGAGTGTGCAGTCATTTATTTGTCTGCTGAAGGCACAAGGACGGATCCCCAGAGTTTCTCTTCTCCCCATTTGCCTTCCCATTGCTTCCTTGCTTTTTTGGTTCAGTTCTTTACCCTCTTCACTTCCCCTATCTCCCTCCAGGGTGATGGAAAACTGGGAGGTGTTCTTGGCTTATTCACCCAAGAGCTGGGGACCCTGAGGGAAGGTTTCCTCCCCTGACGCTGCAGCAATGTCCAGGAGCTTCTGTCAGACCTGAAACAGAGCAGTCCCACAGACCCAGTAACCTGCCAGGTGTCTCCATGGGATGTCCTCATGATATTTTCTGAAAAATCCCTTTGCCAGGATTTTTCTCCTCGGAAGCTGAGAAGCCTCAGAGGAAAAGAAAAACAATAATTATCTGCTCCTGTGGAATGCAACAGGTGCATCTGTGATTTGGTCCATGTTGGTTGTTTCTAATTAATGGCCAATCACAGCCAGCTGGCTTGGGCTCTCTGGGAGTCATGAGCTTTTGTTATTCATTCCTTTCTATTCCTTGCTAGAAGGAAATACTTTCTTCTATTCTTTTAGTATAGTTTTAATATATAATTTTCTTTTAATATTATATATATAATAAAATAATAAATCAACCTCCTGAAACATGGAGTCAAGATTCTCATTTCTTCCCTCGTTCTGGGATCCCTGCAAACACCACCACATTGGGAAGCCCTGCCGCCTGTGTGGATTTCTCTAAGTCAGTCAATGTGAGAGGCAGAGCAGCACAGAGGGGGAATTTGCCCCTTTCTTGGGCTGCAAAGAGGAGCTCCAGACTCCTGAGCTACTGCCCACGTTCTCTGTGCTTGGCAGCAGCAACCCCTGGAGCATGAGCAGAAAGTCAAGGTTGCCTTGGGCCAGGAGGTTCCCTCACAATGGAGTTCAAAATGGGCTTGTGCTCCTCTGGCCTTTCTCTTTGGTCCACTGAACATTTGAAAGGAGCAGCTCCAGAAGGGTGTATTGAGAGAGAATTCTTCAGGAGGGTCTCACAGGCCAGGGCAGTGAGCATGGTGGGGTTCAGATCCTTCTGGGCAAAGCCAGGACTTCCCCTCAGGGCTGGCCCATTGTATTTGCTGGGAAATGTACCAACAAAGGCAGGAATGATGCATCTGACTCCATGTTCTCAGAAGGCTAATTTATTACTTTATAATACTGTATTATATTAAAGAATATTATACTGACTATACTAAAGAATACAGAAAGGACACTTACACAATGCTAAAAAGCTAATAATGAAAACTTGTGACTCTTTCCAGAGTCTCGACACAGCTTGGCCCTGATGTCAAAAGAGTCAAAACAATTCACACCAAAATCCACTGAAAAAATCACCTGTGGGTAAACAATCTCCAAACACATTCCACATGTGCGCACAACACAGGAGAAGCAAATGAGATAAGAATTGTTTTTCTTTTCTCTGAGGCTTCTCAGCTTCCCAGAAGAAAAATCCTGGGCAAAGGGATTTTTCAGAGAATGTGAACCAGAACCTAATGAAACAATCACCTGTGGGTAAACAATCTCCAAACACATTCCACATGAGCACAACACAGGAGAAGCAAATGAGAGAAGAACTGTTTTTCTTTTCTCTGAGGCTTCTCAGCTTCCCAGGAGAAAAATCCTGGGTGAAGGGATTTTTCCAGAGAATGTGAATGCCCCACTGGCCCACCTTGTAGCCATGCTGGAAAGGAAAAGTGCTGCCCACATGATCTCACATGGTTCATCTCTTTAGTAATGGATGATCTCAGCAGGAAACGTAGGCAGAAGTTTCTGTGCTCTGGGTTATGGGAGGATTAGGTATGAAAGAGTTCTGCTGTTTTGGTTCATGCTGTCATGGTTTCTGTGAGCAGGTGGGTGCCCAGGGAATTTTAATGCAAAAAATGTCAGATCCCCTAGGATTAGGTGTCAACTGACTGATGATTTTGAGGAATGAAGTCTTGAATTTGGCACATAAAAATAGCAGCTGCGTGGGACCTTGTCACCATTTCCTCTGAGAACTTTAACTTTGGGATTCTGCTGCTGTTCAGTTCTAGTATGTAAATATTCATTCACCAAATCTCACTCTTCTGCACTCTGCCCCCAGTGCCTCCCTGCAGCTTTTACTGTGCTAATGGGATGACAATGGGGCACATGTTGCATAATAAGGTGAGGAGTGTAAGGCCTGAGCTCCACATGGCTGGAAATGTGTTAGCACCATGACAATCACAAGGTAGCAGCTGTCTTAGCCTCTCTTTTTATTTTTCTTTTTGAAACCCACTCCACTTGTTTTATAATTACTTGGGCTCATTATGAACACAAAAATAGCTCCTCTATTTAAGGAGAACAGATGGTTTTTCTAATGATTTTTCCTTAAGATTGAATGAATTGTGGTTGAGTCAGAAACTGCCAGCCCAGAAACGTATGTTTTGATGAGAGAAATTCTTGATTAGGTTAATTGAGTGTGACTCAGTGTGATGTACATTTGGCCAACTTAAAAGCTTTCCAACTTTGCCTTGGATAGGGAGACTGCAGCCCATCTCTGAGGACAGAGCAGCAGGGAAGGGAGTGCAGGTGAGGATGGATAAGCCAGAGGGATGTAAAACGTTCAGGAGGGCTGGGAAGCATTTAAAACGTGAGGACACATTTTTCCATTCACATCTTGTTCCTCAGAGTGAGGAACAAGAGTAAATTCCTTCCAGTTTCCAGCTGAGAGGAGCCAAGCTCAGACCCAAACTGGGACAGCCAAGCGTGCTCTGGGGACCCAGCCTGCAGGAGAGGGACAGGGAGAGGAGCTGTAGAGTAAGTTTGCCTTTGGGAAGTCCCTGTGTCATGAGAGGGAGCAGGGATTTGGTTACACAGAGCCTTGGTGAGTTAAAGATTTCAGAGCCATGTTTGTGACATCCAGGAGAGCGTGTGTTCTAGCAGACAGGTGATCTTTTCTGACTTTAATAGAAAAGGAGATAGAAGATCTGAGCAGGCTCAGTGCCACTCAAGGTGCTTTAGTTAGACCATGGAGTGAGTTTAATGTGCTGTAATTTGTGTGCAAGCTCAAGCTTGGTGGGACAGGGTACAGCAGGGGTGATATGGAGCTCAGCAAAAAAGGTAAACTTAAGAGAACAACCTGAAATCTCTGACTTCTTGACTATTTAATGATGCTTGGTGGAGACTAAGGGATTGTGATGCCTCTCTGAGACCTGAGTCCTCTTCCAGACACTGGCATGTAGCCAGAAAAACTCTTAAGAGCTGTGTCCTGTGCTCCTTTCCTCTGTGACTAGAAATGGCATGCACAAAATGCTGTCCTTGATGTTCCTACTGTAATTCAACACTTGGTCTGGGCGCTGTCCAGGACCATCTTCTAGAGACTCTTCATTTCCTGTGGCTGTGTAAGTCTGAATATAAACTCAAACCTCCTTGAGAGCATCCCAGCAGTCCTGGTTTTGTAATTCCCAGAATGTCTTTTAGCAACTGGGCAGCCATTCTCCTCTCTTTTTTTGCCTTTTCCCCAGTGGTCCTTATTCCTGCTCCCTTTTCCCTGTGTGGCTCATGAAGCAGAGCCCTCCTTCTCCAGCCCTGATCTCAGTGCTGCTGCAGAGGTCAGCAGGAGGGCGGCTCAGCCACATCTCTGTGCCCTTTGAAGGGCACTTTGTGTGTCTGTGTCCCTTCAGACATGTCCTGTAAAGTGTTTGAAATGAATCCTCTCCCATAACATTTGTGCAGTTTGATGTGGGCAGTGACCAGACCAAACCAAACAGGTCCTGTCCTTGTTTCATCCCCTTTTTGTTGGACTCCTGGATGCTGAGAATTTTAAACTTCCTGTGCTTAAAGGCACAGACCCACAAGAGAACACTGCATTCGACCTGAGGTCATGGAACAGGTTTCCAAAATTGATTGATAGCACTGGGATTACAGGTGTGTAGTTGGTTAGAAGTGTGTAATATCACAGGGTGGAAAACTTAGAGTTTGGGATTTTAGAATATAGAAATAAATATGAAGCAAGATGGAGGTTTTGGGGTGGAGGCAGGTTGTTCTTCTTTACCTTCTTTTCCTTCTTCTTCATGGGTTTGGGTGATGTTTTGTAATTGGACAGAAAAGTCTGCAATGTGGGCTTCCAGGGATCAGTTATTGGGTTAAAAGGGAAAATAATGGAGGTGTCCTTTCTTAATTGGCTAGTTTAGCCTTTAAAGACCTTGTAACAAGAGATTGTTAGCCATTTTGTGCTAATGAAAAGCTGCAGAACTCATGGTTGTGAGGCTGAAAAGAAATAATAAACGCCTGAGTCTGAACAGGAACAACATCTGGAGTGCCTTCAATCCAGACCCAGAGAAACCAATACCTTTTTGTGGGCAAAATTGTGTCTTTCAGGACATCAAGTCAGACATCCCCTGTGGGGACAGCATGTGGGTGTGAAGCAGCAGGTCTGGAATGATGTGTACAAGATGCTGTGCCAATGCCAGAGGAGAAGGATGAGGTACCAGCCCACCTCCTGTCACAAGGGTGATGCAAAGGTGTCCATGTGGCTGTTAGGATGTGATATTGAAAGAGACATTTGATATGTCAGGGTTAAGGTGTGTTTTATCCTCTCCTTGCTAGATTATGAATGGAAAAAATTATTACATTCAGCTGCTTGAAGGTATGTAGTTATGGTAGTGAGCTGTGTTGGAGGATCTTTAATTATGAATCTGAGAGAAAGGAACTAAAACTAATTTTAAATCAAAGCTAAGCACTCATAGGAGCAAGATCCATCTTTCTCTAGCACTGCACTGAATTTGGATGCAGCAGGTCTGAATACAGCAATTTTCCATCCTGAAAGGACCAGGTAGATTCTTCATCCTGTGATCTGAGTTACAGGAGTAGTTGTGGCTTTGGGGAAAGGAGCGAGTCATTAAAAATACAATATTTGTTTTTCTCTTTCTTAGACTCTTTATTTCTATTTTTTTATTTATTATCAAATTTTTATTTGATATTGAAAATCCTTCCTAAAAGGCCATACCTTATTTCATAGATGCGCCTTCCTAAATAGAGGAACTTGAATATTTCACCTGCAGGGGCAGGTGAAATATTGTCCAAAATACACTGACAAAACCACCTGAAGAGTTTGAACCTGAATTCTTGTCTTAATTATTGGCCGTGCCTCGTATCTGGTAGACAGCACTCCCCTCTGTGGTGTCTTTAGAGCCGATTTTGTAAGAATTTTTGCCTCGATGCTGGAATGAGAAAGTGAGAGAGGCTCTAGAGGGCAGTGCAGCATCCCTGTGATGGGAGAGCCTCCCGGATTTGTTCACAGGAATCTTACTCTGCAGGATAATTGCTTTAAACAGATAAAAAGAAGGTAGAATTAAGCAGTAATTTTTGTTATTTCACAGGGAGTTTTGATTGATGAAAATTTTTTGCACCAAGAACACTCAGCCCTCTTTTTAGAGGAGCTTTGAACATTAGACTGGCAGTACTAATTTTGAAAAGGTTTTAATCTCTTAAAAAAAAACAAAAAAAAAAAAAAAAAGGGGTGTTATTTGTGTAGAATTTAAGGAAACAAACAAACCAAAGCTCATCCCTCCTGTGCACCTAGCAGACTTCACACCAGAACTATTTGTTTTCACATTGTCTTTCCCCTTCTCCAGCACAGCCTTATAATGCAACACATCCTCTGACTGGATGTGCTCTTGTTTCCCTTGTAGAGAGATAAATCAATAAATCATTGTGTCAGCAGAGTACAGCTTGAAGCGACATTTCCTTGTGCTGGAGTGTTTTGAATTCCCTTCAGGTGGGAGCTCAGGTGTGCCCCCCCCCCCCCCCCCACACACACACACCTGCCTGCTGATAACATTGCAGGGCAGCATCCAGAGTGGCAGGGGGGTGACTGGGGGTGTCAGTCTGTCCTCAGGGTGTGCAGACACAGCCTGGAGCCTGATCCTGCTGCCAGAAGGGCTCAGGAGCTCCTTACTACAGCTTATATATGGCTGGATGGTTATTTAATGAGCTTCTGGCATGGATTTTTGCTCTGTGAGAGGGTTCATGTCTCCAGACTGTGTGGCTGTGCTGCTCATGTCCATGGGGTCTTTCAAGGCTGGGGATGGAGGAATCAGGGCTGAAATCCTGCAGAGAATGTTTGAGCCAGGACTGTGCCACCAGCATCCCTCTGTAAGACAGCACAGGAGGGATTTCTATCAAATTTCAGGTAGCAATGCTCCTTCCAAGTTAAATTCACTGCCTTTCACAGCAGGAGAGAGGAGTGTGGTGTTTGTGAGGGTCCCCAGGATGAGGTGAGAGATGGGAATTTGACTCCATGTTCTCAGAAGGATGATATATTATATGATATTATATGATATTATATGATATTATATTATTCTATATTATATTATTCTATATTATTCTATATTATACTGTACTACAATTATACTAAAGAAAGAGAAAGGAGACATCAGAAGGCTTAACAAGAGTGAATAACAAAAACCCTGTGACTCCTCAGAGCCTTGACACAGCTGGACCATGGTTGGTCATTAAATTAAAATAATTCACATGCTGAATAAACTGTCTCCAAATCTGATTCCAAAGCAGCAAAACAGGGAGAAGCTGGAGCTTCCCAGGGAAGAAATCCTGGCAAAGGGATTTTTCAGAAAATATCACAGTGACAGAAGAGATTGCCCCAAGCAGTTCCTCTGGGTGGATGCAAAGGATTTGTATGTGGGCTCAGCATTAGGTAACTGATGCCTCTGAAATACCTATTTGTTTGTTTTCTAAGCACAGAACATCTTGTTCATCTGTGCAAATGAGAGATGATGAGAGGGAAGGAGGGGCTGTGGATAACAGAGAGGACTTTACATAACTGAGGTGAAAAATAAGATGCTCTCATTTGAACCGGAGGGAAGGAAAATTGCTTATACATACTTCCAGAAGAATCCATTTAAAAAAAAAAAAAAAAAAAGAAAGCACTGTTTCCTCTCTCCCTTCTATCTCTTTATTTTCTAATTCTGCCTTTAAAGAGAAGGTACATGAGACCTACAAATGCCACAGTTCTACTGTGACTTAATTCTCTTTTCCAGCAGCACCTGTCCACCTTCTCTATGGTTTTTGGAAGAGCTGCTGCTGGTGGTGTTTGTCCAGGTGAATTGAACGAGCTGCCTGTCAGACCACCCTGGTTTTCAGACACCAAAATGTAGAGTTTTCGAGTAGGAGACCTGTTGGCAACACTTTGTGAATCACACTGTCTGCTGCCTGATGAATGCAGCACAGCTATTACTGTAGTAGAGATTGCTGCTAATTTTTGTTTGTACCAATTAATTTCCCTATGTGTTTCCTAATTAAATAAGGTATGACTGTAAAGCAGATTAACAGAATGATGCCAAATTCCTGTCGACAGCCTCCTTCTGAATGGAGCTTGTTATTTCCTCTATGGTTTAAAACTGAGCCATGTGTGCTGTCTTCATTTAGATTAAAGAGCAAGAAATCAGCTTAATTTCATACTGTTATTATTTAAGACTGCTTTGATTTTTCAGAGAAGGGAGATAGCCAAAGGGCTTAATGCCATTGAATTGATGTGCTGCAAGTTCTTGTCATTAGCATTTCTTTTGTGTGCAGCTCCTTTTAGATAAGGGACATCTTTTCTGCTTGGTGTTCTCACACAATCCCTTTGCCTGCCTGATGCTCCAGGTGTTCAGAAGTGGATAAATAATAGGGGGGAGGGATTTTGTTCTTCCTAAAATCTGAGAGTCAAAATATGGTTGTTGGCTTTTAAACACAGTGGTGCTTTTTATTGCCCTTTTCCCCCTCAGTGATTTGGCCTCCTGTTAATGGGGGTGATCTGCAGAGAACTTGGCTGAATTCTGCCTGTTTTAACAACAAGAGGTAAAGCCCTCAACACTCTCTAAGGAAAAGTCCAGAAACTCAAAATAGATTCAGTATAAGCAGTGCCTGGGCACACAGAAAGTTAATTGTTCTACTAATGAGGGATAATTCTGCCTCACTCAGCTGGGTCACTGGGGAATGTAGAAAAGCAAACATGATGACTCTGGGCCCTAAAGCTTCTGCTGCTGTCACTGCTTTTGTAATTCTTGCACTTGCAAGGAGAGAGAATGATCTGGAGTTTAATATTCCCTCTCTTTATGTGCTCTCATTAAAGCTGTGCTCATGGCCTGCAGGCTGGATCTGACATAACCATCACAGCTCCCCAGCTTCACTGGCATTACTTTCTGCAAGATGGAGGTTTCAGGGGGGAGGCAGGTTGTCCTTCTTTACCTTCTTCTTCCTTCTTCTTCATGGGTTTGGGTGATGTTTTATAATTGGACAGAAAAGTCCCCATTGCAGGCTTCCAGGGATCAGTTATTGGGTTAAAAGGGAAAATAATCTAGGTGTCAGCTCTTAATTGGATAGTTTAGTCTTAAAAGACCTTGTAACAAGAGATTGTTAGCCAATTTGTGCATAGCTATTGAAAAGCTGCAGAACTCAAGCTCTTACCAAGGTGTTAAAACCAATTTCAGCTCACTTGAGCAAGTTGTGAGGGCTTGCTCCTCACCTGCTGGAGCTACAGGCTTGTGCCAGCTTCAGAGAAAAGCTGAGCAAGCATCTGAGGTGGGAAGGCAAAGTTGGCAGCAGTGCTGGGGGAAGCACAGCAAAGTTATCATTGCTGGGGGAAGCGCAGCACTCCTGCACGGTCCTGCTCAGCACACTTATTCCTCAGCTAATGCAGGCTGTTTCAGTGCTGAGAGAAACACTTTTCTGTCTAACTTATGAGAAAGCAAGCACTGAGCTCTGTGGCAGCAGGACACGTCACTGTCATCACAGCGTGGCAGGAATAAAAGCTCCTTCCCATTGCTGAGCAGGTGACATGGGATGGGCAGGGAGAGAATCTGGTGCTGAGGATGGGACAGCAGCACCTGCTGGGACACCCCTCGGTGCTGGCTCCTTTTCCAGGGAGCACAGACCTGCCAGGGCTCTGCTGGGATGGTGTGAATTGCTGCTGCTACCTTGGAAAGTGCAAGACAGGCGCTGGTGGGCGTCAGGAATGCAAATCCCTCTGAGGCTTGACAAGTCTCTTGCAGCTTTGCCAAGAGGGAAGGGCTGGCTCCTGGCTCATCCCTGAACCTGTCTGCCAGTGCCATGGAGTATGGGAGCCACAGGGATCCTGGGGTGGTCTAGACAATCTGCAGGTGCTTCAGTGCCTGCCCGCCCTGCAGTTTGATGCAGTCATTGCCAGCCTGGTGTGTGGGATGGGGGACAGACAGAAGGACCTGCCTGGCAGTCGGCAGAAGGGGGATGTGGGAGCCATCCTTGAAGCACTGGCAAACACAGAGTGATGATGAAGTTTTCCAGCCTGTCCATGAGGTTGTGGAGGGAAGGGTGACTGCAGCTAGAATAAATCTGTCTGGTGTGGTAATTTCTGCGGTCCCCTGTGGTAGGAGGGAATGAATCTGACTCCATGTTCTTGGAAGGTTAATTTATTATTTTGTTATATTATATTATATTATATTATATTATATTATATTATATTATATTATATTATATTATATTATATTATATTATATTATATTATATTATATTATATTATATTAATTATATTATTAGTATAGTATATTATGGTATAGTATATTATTATAGTATATTGTATTATGCTATACTAAACTATACTAAAGACTAGAGAAGACTAGGATACTTACAGAAGGCTTAACAAGATACTAATGAATCTTGTGACTCTCTCTCCAGAGTCCAACACAGCTGATGGTGATTGGTCATTAAGTCAAAACAATTCACATGGAACCAATCAAACAGCCACCTGTTGGATAAATACTCTCCAAACCACATTCGCAGCAGAACACAGGAGAAGCAAATGAGATAATTATTGTTTTCATTTTTCTCTGAGGCTTCCCAGGAGAAGGAATCCTGGTGAAGGGATTTTTCAGAAAATAAGACAGTGACAGCCTGGTCAGCACCTCTGACAGCAAGCAGCGCCTGGTAGGAGCACAGCAGCAGGGCTGACATGAGAACTGCTGGAATTTTGTGATTTCACCCAACTTTCACAGCCTGCAGTTCAGGGATGAGCTCCTCTGTCACTATAGGACACAAAACAACACGAGCGCACACCACTGCTCTCAAGGTGAAGAAAAGGGAAGTTAATTTTCTGACTCCAACATTTATAGTTTTCCAAAAGTGCCACCTCTCCAATGACACTGGACAAACCAACAGTCCATCAAATTTCTCCTCCTCCATAAAAGAATGCAAAACAATAAGTTATTTACAGAAAGAGTTTGAGAAAGTTTGCCACAAGAATGTAAACATCAGAAGGCTTAGAAAATCTTAAAAAATCAGGGCAACACACCTCTGCTTCCAGCTCCTGCCATGCTGCTCCACCAGGATGCAGGGATGCAAACTGCAGGCAGGCAAGGTCACACTGCTTTCCTGTAAATGGCAGGCATGTGCAAAGTGTAATGGATAATTCCATGATGTCAACGACCAGAAGCAAACGTCTCGCAGGGTGTAATTGGTTTCTTTATAGTGTCAAGTGCTTTTATGTGTTCAGCATAAATATCTTTGCATTGATTGGGAGGAGAAGATAAAAATCGATGATTTACAACACTGAAGTGCTTAGAACATGACATTAAAATGACTCTGGGAGACTTAGCTCATAGGGGACATAGTAAATACTCCAGAGGTACAGGAAATGAAGAGACTCTTCCCAAGTCCTGGAACCAAGCAATAAATTTGATAGATGCTGTGTTCCTCTGCCTAATGGGTTTTAATACTGACTTTCTTTTTGTAGAATTGCTCTCTTTTTTGTTGTTTAGTTGTGGTTATTTTTTACTCTTATTTGTTTGGATGTTTAGGACCCCAGGCTAAGTGGAGACGTTATTTTCATGAGGAAACTCTATAGCTTGAGCAAAATGGGAAAAAGTCCTGTTTTAGCTGGCTTTGTACTAAGCACCGGGAATTTGTCCTGAATTATGAGTGCTGAGGAACACAGATAATCACAGAAAATAAAGCTGGGCAGGACCACAGATCCATCCCTTTGCCCCACATCCAAATGAATTGTATCTAACAGACTGCTGACAGATTTTCTTGCTGCAATTTAAGCAGAGATCAGATAATCTGCATTCTATCCATAGTGATTTTTTATTTCCCCTTTCTTTGAATCTCCTTGTGTCACATGTTTTCTACAGGCTTTTTTATTTGTTTCATTTGGGTTTTGGGGTTTTTTTGGGTTTTTTTCTTGTTTCTTTTTTTTTTTTTTCCCACTAGGCCTTTAAATTGTCCCCTTTTTTTACCTCCATTAAGCTACCAGACATGAGATGCAGTCACAGTACTTTGATTCCTCCCAGTCTAGAAAAAAAGACACAGTAGTGGTTTTTGATGGAAGTATTTATATGCTGCTTTGGTACTTTTGCATTAGTCAGGAGAATCCTAACTGTCTTTCCATGCTGGCAGCAACCTGTGTGATGAGCTGTTCCCTGGAGAGGATAATTCCCCTGAGCTTCCCAAGGACTTGCAGCCTCTTGTCTGGGAACCTCAACTTGAGTTTGGGCTTTAAATAAGAAGGAAAAAAATGACAAATTATGGCTGAAGGATTCCAGATCTACCTGGTGCAGGAGAAGTGTGCAAATGGATTGCTGGTGCGTTTAGCTGAAATTCAGATGCTGTGTGCTTGCATTTCTGTGAGGGGTACAAAGCAAGGTGTCCCTGAGGGGCTCTGCTGGCCCTGTGCATCAATATCAGCAAAAGTCAGCACAGAGCTTCACTCTGTTCTGGAAATATCTGTATGTAACAAGGGCAGGAAGCCACATGAAGGGAATTGACAATGATATTTTCAAGAATTTTCACTAAGATTGCATGCAGCTACCTGCAGACACGAGGTGAAGCATCAGCTAGATCCAGTGTCACTGTCTTCCTCAAGCCTAAAATGAGGAAGGAAAAACTGTTTGCTCAGGACTTTCTGCCTCTTCAGTGCACAGGTCTGACTTGACTTTGGCTGCCTGCTCTAATTGCTGTTTAATGAAAAAGCTGTAAAACCCCGTGGAACAGCCAATAAATCAGCAATGTGTACGGAAAATTTAAAAAGCGTGCGCACTCCCAAAGTGACACGAGAACAACAGGGGATGTGATAACCTGAGATCTTTTGACCTTTTTACCCCTAAATCTCTGTGGGAACTCCTGTTTCTCCACCTGGCTGTTGGCAGAATTGATGGTTTGTGTCTCTCCATCTCCTCAGCCTTTGAATCAGGTCCAGCCCAGCTCTGCTGCTCTGCCAGGCAAGGCTGCTGTGAGTAGTGCTGACTGCACACTCTGCCCAGCACTGCCAGGAAATTGCTGCCCCAGGGTGAGGCCAGGAATTGTTAAAGTTTTTAAGGAACAAGTCAAGGCTGTTGCTGAACTGAGGGTAGAAACATGCTGTGAATTGAAATAATTAACACAGCTTTGATCACAGAAGTAGGCACTGCTTTGTCTTTGGCTTTATACAACGTTAAAGGGAAAAGTGAAAGGTGTTAATGGCACCTCTTCATTAAGCTAATCCTTCAGAGTGGCAAATTAGGTCCTGGTTTCTGTCCCTGCCATCAGCATTGGTGTGTAGCCTCTTCCTGCGCCTTTCCCACTGTTCCTGCTACCTTTTGGTTTGGAACTGAGTGATGCTGGATCACTGGGTGCAATAAATTTATGACAGTTCAAAGCACAGCTTAGGTGGCCCAATGAAGAAAAATCAAGCAACAGTGACCTTGTGCTGGATGAGCATCGGGCACGCCACATCCCATCCCTTTGTGCAGCCACTGCTTGTTGTACCCTGGGATTGCCAAACACCAGCCCAGACCATGAATATCTGCTGAGCCCACGTGTTAATTCCCATGCCCAGGGCTGATCCTACAGGACATGGCAGTGGTGTGGGCTGCAGGTGTCACCTGAAGGCAGACAAAGTTCAGGTTCTGTCTGCTGCCATGCTAGATGTGCATGCAGCTGGAGGGTCACAATAAGGCAAAGTGGAAATTTTCCAGGGTAGAAATCCATCTTGATTTGGGTGAAATGTACATTTTTGAGTTGAGTCTGTGGTTAGAAACCGTAGCTATTTAGCCAGACTGCAGAACCTAGGCTCAGTGAAGTTGCATCAGTGAAGGACAGAGATAAGGGGGGGGAGACAGAGGGGGATAGAGAGAGACAGAGACTGCTGTAAGAGCAAGTCAACCTGACCTAGGAATTCTTTCTGATAAAGAAGAACTAGCAGCAAATGCCATGCGAAAATCGTAAAAACGTAAAAATGAATATGTATGAACCTATTGTGAAATTATATGCATATGTATCTGAGAGGGGGATAAAAAGGGACCTGAAGTTCCCACAGGTACACACCTTTTAAGGAGAGAAATCTCGGCATGTGTCTGGTGCTGTGATAATAAACGTACCGGCTTTACAGCTTGCACAGAGTTGTGGAGTTTTTGGCTCTCTCCGCAAAACAACACTGGCTCTGAGGGGGATTGTAGATGTGTTCTGCTGCTGCTGAGGGGTGAGAAATAACTTCTGCCCCCTGTCCAGGCACAGACCCAGGTCAGGAGCAGTGCTGAGGGCTCTGCAGTGCTCCAGGCTGTAGCAGGCTGCTCTGGGAAGGTGCAGGGCCTGCTGGTGTTATTGGGGCTGCTGTACATCCCAGTGATCCCCTTGGCAAGGCCCCCACCCTGAGTTGTGCCACCCCAGCCAGCAGAGCAATTCCTGCCTGGTCTGAGCAGTGACTGGGCTGTCACTGCAGCAGCAGCAGCTCCTGGTGTCCCTGGGGAATGTGCTTTTGGCTCTCTGCAGGGCAGTCAGAGGGGTCATACTGGTTCCTCCTTTCCTGCCCTGTCAAGGGAACTGCAAGGCCCATTCCTGGTGGGTATCTTGGCCATTTTAATGAGTCAGGTGTGCAGTGGGTTGGCTCATGTGTATTTGATTTAATGGAAAGAGTGGAAGAAATTCTTCTTTATCTCTGTGTTTATTCTTGCCTGTCTGTCATCCTCTGCTGCTCACTCCACGTGTCTTTCACAAGCTGTGGGTGGCCAGGCTGGGACCACAATCCCCACATTGCTTTCCTTTGTCCCCTCCTGCATGCCCTTGTATGAGCCCCAGAGAGGGAAAATCAGTGTGCAAGCACACAGCCCTGGCTGGGGACAGTCAGTGAGCAGATTTTTCTGCTCAAGCAAAGCAGAAACAGCAATTTTTGCAAGGCTGCTGAGGGTTTGGGAGAACGGGAGTGGCAGATGAGGACCTTGCCCTCAGTGCCCTGTTGCAGAATGAGGCCTTTGTCGGGGATGAGCCATTTGTCGGTGAGGGGAGACTCGGACACTCAATATGAGTCAACAGCAAGCTCCGTTTATTGAAGAGAGCATCAGACACTTATACAGCAAGTAATAAACTTATGAATATTCTGTAAGCCAAGCAATCCATTGGTTAAACTATACCATCAACTCTTCCTCATTCCTTTGGGCCTACATTCTCTATTTCCCACGTCTCTCTGTCCACTTGTTATCATACCCAGCTAGGCCCAAGGACACGCTATCTTGCAGGTGCAGGACTTGGAATTAGCCACGGCCTTGTACTTTTCCAGTCCCTAGTCAGCTAAATTCCCAACAGTGCCCCATGGTGGCTGTGTGGGGTGCTCTGGGGTGCCACTGCCCCAGGCAGAGCAGCCCCAGGAGCAGCACAGCAGGGCAGGCAGCATTCCCTGTGGGCACAGCTCCTGCTGTCCCTGCAGACCTGTGGGGAAACAGAGGGAAAAGTGGAGCCAGCGTCTGTCCCGGCTCTCTGCCAGCTCCTGCCAAGGGCAGAGGCAGCGCAGATGCTGCTGGTGGAGGGCATCTGCTCTGCAAGGGCACAGAGATGCTGTGCAGCATCCACTGAGCCTGTCTGCAAGGCTTGGCTGGAGGAAATGAGGTTAGCAGAAGCAGAAGTTTCTACAGCTTGCCTACCAAGCGACAGCCCAAGTTGGCCCAGGATGCTGGAAACCACTTTTTAGCCTAGGCACTTCTCCATCTCCATCCAATCTGTGCAGCAGCACAGCTAAAGAGCAGGAATGTGACTTTCCCTGGACCTGTCTTGCAGAAGGTAAAGCACCATATGGGAGCTGATAGCTCAACCTGCCTGCAAAAGGTATCTGGAGAGAGAGAGGAAGCACAAGGCCCACATCTTTAAAGATAAAGAGGAGTGTGTGGGTGCCATTTCCTCAGCAACTGAAGCTGTTGCAGTGTCTGATCTGTCTGTGGTTTCAGTCTCTCTTCAGCAGCATTTCTGCTAAGGGGGCAGCTGGGAAGAGCTTTTGCTTCGTAATAAATTTTCAAGGGAAATTAGACATGGGATCAGAATGTGGATTTTTTAAGTGCTTAGTTCATATTTTGTCACCACACGCTGATTTTTTTCAGATTTGATATTTTTTGTTTTGTCCATGAGATTTCTGCTTTGAACTCTGGAAACACATTCCTTATACAGCCTTAGGTGTGATTTGTTTTGGTTTGGTTTTGTTTTTGATTTTTTTTTTAATTTTCATCACTCTCTTTTCCTGATTAATGTTTTATTGTGATCCCCCCTCCTATTTTACAGCACCCTAATTTGAGGCTCTTTGGACTCAGCTACCTAACATAGAAAGCTTTCTGCAGGCAGAAATCCATGGGAGGTATGGGCACTTAGAACTTAGGAAACTTGAGTTTTGAGGTGGGCAGGGAGAAATTAAAGTGCTTTTAAGTCTGGAGAACTTCTGGAAAACGTTATCTCCCTCCCTAACTGTCTTTCTGTGATTTGCAAGACCGTGGAAATTCAATTACAGGAGGTAGCTGTGAGCACAGCGAATAGAGGTGGTCACTTTTTGTTCCCTTGCAATTCAGAATGACAATCCCCACCATTAAAACTCACTGCATGTGTACTTGATATTAAACAAATTGGATAGCTCTGAAATTGCTTATTTCTTCCAGGGATAGGAGGGTGAATTGAGCCAAAGCAGTTTTGCAGCCCGGCGTGTCTCAGCTCAAGGCTGCTAATGACGCATCCTGCAAACACAGAGCATCAGCAAGTCCTTTGTACTTTGCTAATATTTTTCCTGCAGTAACACGAGAGCAATTACAGCTTGGAAGGATGGGAGTTGGAAGGCTGGAGGAGATGAAAAAAATTCAAAGGGAAGAGAAGGATTTCATGAAGTGAAGGCAGGGAGGGTATGTGGGTGGGCGAGGGAGCAAGCATCTGTAAATAGTTGACACTGACAGCTGCTTTTAAAAAATATGTGGGAATCTGGAAAGAGAGAGGTGGAACAGCTGCAATTGTGTGTATGGTTTATGGAAAGAGGAGAGCAATGTGCAGCCTGTGAGGGAAGGAGCAAAAGAGCAGAGCTAAGCAGGAATCCGTTGAAGGGGTGAGAGAAAGTGGGGCAAAACCAGAGTGAAGTTGGGGAAGGAAGAGATTAATTCCAGGAGATTTCAGGAATGGGTAAAAAGTGTAGTGCAGCTGATGTAAGAGTCACTGTGGTGCTGTGGCTGCCAGTGGGGAGGGGGGAATTGCCACTGCCGCCTGCCTGTCCCAGCCTGTCCTCCCTCCCCGGCTTTATCTTTTGATTTATCTTAATAAGAAATGAGCCTTGCTAAGAGCGGGTCATGGGGCTGGGCTGAGGGATTAAAGCCAAGTCTCCGACCTCTGGGCATATTGTAATGCTTGTGAGCCATTGACTCATCCTCTTTATTGGCAGGTTGATGGATCCCTAACTAGGTTGTTAGTGGCATCTCAGCCTTGCTGCCTGAGATGTGCCTTTTGTGCTTAAACTCTGACTTAGACAAACAAGTTCATTTCAGGCTCTTTGTGCTTCTCTCCTCCTCCTTTTCACAGCTTTTACTTCTTTAAATGTAGACTTCTTTTGACAGATCATCTCCATGGTAACTAACAGGACCGGGCTGCCTACAGAAATTGTAGTAATAAAGTGGTTGGTTTTTACACATGATGAAAAGATGATGAAGCACAATGATAGGTGATAAAGACACAGGTAATTGCTCTAGAATAATATTGCTGCCAAGAAGATGACTGAACTCCCACACAGAAGATGAACAGATGGTGTATTTATTGAAATTCATAGGCTGAGGGAAGAAGATGTAATTGATGGCTGTGTAGGTTTTTGTTTCAGTTTACTATGTTCCGAGCAGGGCCGGGAGAGCGGCGTGCCGGCAGATGGAGCCCGCATGCAGAGCCTCCCTATTTCCTCACTGGAGACCAGAATTCCAATCAGAGCCATAAAGGCAGCAGAACCACTAATTGCTCTGATGCATTTTGCTGGTTTTTGATCTGTCACACAGCCCTGGAATTATTTTAGAAAGGGTGTAATTCCTTTGTGAGAGCAGTGATGGTAAATTGCGTTAGAAAATACCGGGAATGTGGAAGTAGAGCCTGGAAAAATGAGCACTTGCAAAACGTGCTAAGTAAAAGTTTTCCAAGACCAGATGTGTGTCTGTTTTAGTGAAGGGCAGCTGTGGCATGTTTGCTAACCTGATTGCTGATCTCCTGGTACAGCAGGTCTGTTGTGCAGAATCCATGGGAAGGCAAAGCTGGAGAGTTTTCTTCTGTTGCTCTCTGTGTGTTTTCAGGTATAAGTTAAAACTGTTAAATGTGATGTGGAAGCTTCAGTGAAAATGTTGTCTGCCTGTGTATGGCAGACCTGGTTTGAATGATCCCAACACAAGAAATGTGCTGACCTGTTGGAATAAGCTCAGAGGAAGCCACAGATTTGATCACAGGGCTGGAGCGCATCAAGACAGGCTGAGAGAGTTGTGGCTGCTCAGTTTGGAGTAGAGAAGGCTCCAGGGAGACCTTTGGGGCCATTCCAGTACCTAAAGGAGCTCAAAGAGAGCTGGAGAGGGAATTTTCCTAAAGATGTGGGTGACATGACGAGGAGGAATGGATTTTAAGAGAAGGAGGCTAGGTTGAAAATAGATGTAATTAGGAAATTTTCCTCTGTGTGTGGTGAGGCACTGACTCAGGTTTCCCAGAGCAGTGGTGAACTCCCCATCCCTGGAAATGTTCAAGACCAGCTGAGTGGGACTGTGAGTAAGCTGGTCTAGTGAAAGATTCCTTGCCCATGGCAGGGGGGGTTGAGCAAGATGACCCCTAAGTTCCCTTCCAAGCTAAGCCACTCCCTGATGGTGTGGCTGCATTGCTGCTGTGCAGCAAATGTGGGGTCCCAAATGCGGTGGTATCCCTTGCCACAGGGCTTGGTGCCTTCAGGTTCCCCAAAATATTACTTCAGTGCTGCCAGGAGAATATAAATGTCCATGGGAGTCAGTCTCTGAAGGGCTTCTCTCTGAGCAGTACAAATAACCACAAGGAGTGCCAGCTCTGGGGCATAAAGATTTTTCTGTATGGACAACAAATGTTGGGGGAGAAACTCCTTGGGAGGAGCTGGCTGAGCTAAAGTGCCGGTGGCTGTCTGTCCTGCAGCTCCTCTGTGTTCAGCAGCTTCAGCAGCCCTCTTGTGCCCCTGCTAGCCCCCACAGTTTTGGGATTTATTGCTGATAATGCCTGGCTGCTGTTTAGGACATGACAAGATTCTCTCTTCCTCTGCACTCTGGTGCTAGTTTATGGATTGTATAAACTCATTTTCTCATCAAGTTCTGCAACTAAACCACTTCCCACCTGGGTTTACCTCCAGTTGTCCCGGCTTTTATGTTGTGTTTGTAGCTCTTGTATGTAAGGAGCTTTGAGAAGGTGCACAAACACGAGAAGAAATAGATTTTTCTCCTTACAACGGTAGTGCCAATGAGAATGAAAATAAATACGTGGGTGGTAAGGAAGAAACTCTCTCTCCAGGACACTTTGCCCCAGTGAGGAAACGAAAAGTTTCAGGTTCATCACTTGACAGTGTTTGTGTCAAATTCACCCTTCCTTTTATTCCCTCCCTTCAGATTGTCAGGGCACCCACATCTTTTGCGGCACCTGAAAAACCTCATTTGCATGCAAATTGCTCCCGTTTAGGTTGAAACATTTCTGTCATTCTTCTTTCCAACTTCTCCCCTTTTTCTTGCAGAAAAGGAGGGGTGGAAAAAGTTACTTAAGTGATACACCTTCCTCATACAAGATTAAACAGAGCTGCTCTGGATGTGCTTTTTTGAGACCTGTCAGGCAGCCAGCAAACGGAGCATCGAGCTAGAGATGCCTGAAATACGCACTATATAATAAAAGAGAGAATTAGAGAAAGGAAGAGGGTGAATCTGAGGATTGAGAAGTGACTGACCTGCTGCTGTATCTGAGCTGTTACTTGAGTGATTTTTTTATCTTGGACACAGATTTGTCAGGTGCCTGGTGGCCTGAGTGCTGCCAGCTTCTCTGCCAGCCTGGCTTTGTTTGCTGCCCAGCTGCTGGTCTCTTTTCCTTCCTCGACCAATTCCTGCTCTGCCCTTCACCACTAATTGAGTGTTTCAGGCAAAACTGGTCAAAACATTTTTATTCAAAACTTATTTTGCTGGCAGCCAAGCTTGGCAGCATCAAAGAAAAGGATAAATAAAATATACTGTCATTTTTCTGGGAGAAAATTCTCTTTTAAAAGCTGGAAGCTGAACTGTTGTCACCCAGTTGAGGGGGAATACATTGCCAATTGCTTTTCCTTTTGTAGTTTACCTTCTCACCTTTTTCCTTCCATCCCCATTCCCCTCCCCATCTCTTTTTCCCCTACTTGGCTACGTTTTCCTACTTGTGCCATAAAGGTCAAAGGAATCTAGGCTGACATGAAGACTTTCTCTCCAAGTTGAGTGTTTTTCATTCAAAAAATAATCAGATGTTTTCCAGCTTCCCTTCCCCCACATTCAATGGCCATTCTTGGACTGGTTTGAATCATAGAATGACACGAGATGGAAGAGACCCACAGAGGATCAGTGAAGATGGACCAAGGCTTCTGTGGTTTCCATGCCCATCAGGGCAAGTACCAGCCAGTGGGGCAGGGCTGAGCTGGTGATGAGGTCTCTGGTGTTGAGATGACCCCAAGGTGTTGGAAAGTCTCTTTTTTCCCAGCCCTGAGACCAAAGAAGAAGTTGAGATGCGTCGGTTCTGGTTCTCAAGGTTGTTTATTTTCTCTTATCTATGACATTCCCTCTCTGGTCTGCTGAGATCTCTCCAGCAGGTTGGTTTGTGGCACAGTCCCTGCCCTTGGGGTGCTGTTAGCTTTTTATACTAAAAACTACGTGTACTTTATTTACAGTAATTTTCCAACACCCATCACCTATGTTAGACAGTCTGTCTCTACTCTAAACCAATCCAGAAGTGTCACCATCCCAGCAGAAGATGGAGGACAAGAAGAAGGAGAAGAAGGACAGGACAACACACCCAGATTCCTCCATCTTGCCTCCTGAACCCCTATTCTAAAAACCCCAAAATTCTACTTTTTCACCCTGTGATAAATTCACTATCAGTCTACTCAAACTCTTGTGGCTTGTAAATCTTCACACAAAGTTGGTAATTGTTTCCATTGACTAAAATCAAAGGCACAGGTGTCTTTGACTCCATGCCAAAGTCTCTGAGCCTCCTGCCAGGGTCTCGAGTCCTCCAGGGCAGCCAGAGGGATGTCCTGGGCTCCAACAGAGTGGTGCTCCATGCATGGTTCCCAGACCTCTCCATCAGGCAGCAAAGCCCATCCAGGAAACTCCCTGTGTCTCCTGAGTGTCCCGGTGCTCACAGGCACATGGGGAGCCTGAAAGAAAGAAGTTGTTTTGCCAGAGCTGGAGTGATGTTACCTGGCCAGGAGAAAAAACAAATTAAGTGTTTATCCTTGGGATGGAGGAGACCCAGGCTGGAGGAGAGGATTCTGGTGTCCTGGTAGATGGGAGCACAGGATGGGTCAGGTTGGAGGGACCTCAGGGGGTCATCTTGTCCCACCTTCCTGCTCCAGCAGGGCCATGCCAGAGCACACAGCACAGGATTGTGTCCAGATGGTTCTGGAATATCTCCACACCCTCTCTGGGCAACCTGTTCCAGTGCTCAGTCACTGCACAGGAGAGAAGTTCTTCCTCACGTTCACGTGTAACTCCAATGCATCTGTTCCTGCCTGCTGCCTCTGTCCTGTTGCTCAGCTCTGAGGAGAGCCTGGCCCATGCTCTTGGCACCCACCCTAAAGATATTTGAATACAGCGATGAACTCTCCTCTCAGCCATCTCTTCTTGAGGCTGAGCAGGCCCAGCTCCCTCAGCCTTTCCTCAGAAGGGAGAAGATCTGTGACAGTGATCACAGGGGTTCTTGGATTGGGGAAGAGACGAGGATCTGACTCCATGTTTCAGAAGACTGATTTATTATTTTATGATATATATTACATTAAAACTATACTAAAAGAATAGAAGAAAAGGTTTCCTCCGAAGGCTGGCTAAGCATAGAATAGCAAAGAATGATAACAAAGGTTTGTGGCTCGGCTCTCTGTCCAAGCCAGCCGGGCTGTGATTTGCCATTAATTAGAAACAACCACATGAGACCAATCACAGATGCACCTGTTGCATTCCACAGCAGCAGTTAATCATTGTTTACATTTTGTCCCTGAGGCCTCTCAGCTTCTCAGGAGGAAAAATCCTAAGGAAAGGATTTTTCATAAAAGATGTGTGCAACATCCAGCGCCTTAATCATCCTTGTAGCCCCTGCTGGAACCATTCCAGGAGCTCCCTGTCTCTCCTGTGCTGAAGAGCCCAGAGCTGGCTCTGCCCTCCTGGCAGAGGATCCGTGACCAGCGTGCTGACCTGTCCCTGAGCTGCCTGGCAGACACTGAGAGCACCGCAGGAAAACCAGCATGAATAAAGAAAATGCCCCAGATTAATGCCTCACCCTGGCTTAGGGGTGAGCTGGAATTACGGAATGTGGTTGCCAATTGTTGTGGTGTTGCTGTGGGTCCCAGGATGAGGTGAGAGATGAGAATTGACTCCAAGTTCTCAGAAGGCTGATTTGTTATATTATGATTTATATTATATTAAAAGAAAATGATATACTAAAACTATACTAAAGAAAGAGAAAGGAGACATTAGAAGGCCAGAAAAGAATGAATAATAAAAACTCATGACTGACTCAGAGAGCCCGACACATCTGGCTGTGATTGGCCATTAATTAAAAACAATCCACATGCTGGATAAACAATTCTCCAAATCAGATTCCAAAGGTGCAAAACATGGAGAGGCTGAAGCTTCCCAGGAGAAGAAATCCTGGTGAAGGGATTTTTCATAAAATATGGCAGTGACAATGGAATATCTGTGGTAATCTTGTAAAGGTGAGTTGCAGGGCCAGTTGGGTCGTGTGGTCCTCTGTTTATTGCTGGGTGATGAGCAGTGGAAATTATCTTTCAGATACCATTCCTGCTGGGACTGCTGCCCCTGAACCTAAAGCAAATGCTCAGAAAGGTTTATTGGACAGGTAAAGCTACTGAAGAAAGTTATTTTCTTTGATTTACTGAGTGAAAGCTGCAAACCAAGCAGTTCATATTTTTACAGTTTGTTAACTGTAAAAACAGCTTGCAATCCTATGGGTTTAGATTATTTTTAAATTTAAAAATAATTCTAAAAGTGAAACAGGCAATCTGTGGTGCAGTGCCAGAAGAGTGGTTGTGCTGTGTCCAAGCAAAGGTCCCTGATGCTGGCTGGTAGCAAGTACCTGGGGAGAATATTCAAGAGCAGAGTCTGCCTTTGTGCTCCCAGTTTCTGCCAATCAGCAGCTCGGGACTTTCTAACCCAGAGGTCATGTTTGATGGCTTATGGTGAACCCATATATCTGTTTGCTTTTTGAAATACTTATGCTTCCAGGCCATGCAGCACCTGCAGCAGTGAGCTCCATAGTTTTGTGTTGCATGAAACATTATTTCTGTGCATTGTGATTTGTACCTGGTACCTGTTCATTTTGTTGTTTGCCCTCTAGCTGTTCTCTAGAAAGGTGTAGCTACAATTTTTTACTTATTTGCCACTTCCATAACACTTTTACCCCTGTTTTGTTACCTCTCCATCTGCTCTGATCCCATGATTACCTCTTTATTTGACAAAATGAAGTTTTTCCCTTGAGCAGAAGCTGTTGCAGACCCCTCATTACCCAAGTTGCCTGTACCAGCATGGTGCTATAACGTGATGGGGCTATTAAATCTTTTAAGTCTTTTAGGAAGTCTTTTAAGACTTCTACACTCCAGTGAAGAAAGGGGAGCAGTATGAATTTGTAATGGCAATGCTTTTTGTGGTCTCACTAATTTTCATAATGTTTCTGTATTTGCCTTGTTCCTGAGCACTGAGCTATTTTCAAGGAACTATTTGGGCAGTCACCAAGATCCCTTTTCTGGGTGAAAATAGTCCTGAATTACATCCTTCAGCTTCTCTGCAGGTAACACTGGTGCAAAAATTGGTACTCTAGGCTTATCATCATCAATGTTCCTTGTCCACCATCACTGGTGACCTCACCAGCTTTCAGAAAAGAGTCCAATTTCTGCTACTCTTGAAAAGGAGCTGTAATTAAGTTTTTTATGCCACTAGAAAGTTGCTGACCACAGTTGCTTTTTCGGTCTGTCCTCCTATGATTCCACATTGAACTTGACAGAAGTTCACCATCTGTTTTTCTTTTCCTCCTCTGAACATGATGTTCACATTCTGAAGGATAGTTGTTTCCTGGTTTTGGCATTACTACCAGTAATTGCCTTAAGTAACCATTCAATCCCAATCAACTAATTGATTTTTTCGGTCCTTTTATAATATTTTGAATTAACAAGTGTCTTGATGCTTTCCTATAGTACCTGTACATGGTCTCCTGAAGTATTTCTGCCTTTCACCAACTTCATCGTAATGCTACACTGATTTTTATGTAGTTCTCCTTTTTCAAATCCAGGTTTATTACTTAGATTTGTGTGGGCTTCTTTTTTTTTCCATAGGGTGTTGAAGAATTGCCATTCTCATGTGTTGCTGGGGACAAGTTGCTCTTCTATTACAGGTTTTTAACTAGTTATTTATAATGTATAAAAATGCAGTGTTTTCAGCACCCTGTCAAGACCATTTCCCAGTCTCTGTGGAATAACTTTAGTTCCAAATCATTCCTTATTTCTGTCTCCATACCCAGTCACCCTGTGGACAGTGTCACAATCTGGTAGGTTTTAAACTAATCTTTATCTGTGGAGTTTTTTAAACACATTGCACCATTTCTGACATTCTCCTGCTTCTCATATTCAGGGATTTACAGCTTCCCACTGGGTTTTGTCTTCCACTGAGCCTCTTCTTGCTGTGTCTCCCCTTTGTCTCTCCTATCCCACAGCAGTTCCAGCCTCTCCTGTTTGGAGGTGGCAGCACAGTGCGTGCAGCCTTGGATGTAGTGACAGGACAGGAGGGGAATGGCTTCAAACAGAGAAAGCAGATTTAGGAAGAAATTCTTGACTGTGAGGGTGGTGAGGCCCTGGCAGAGGTTGCTGAAAGAAGATGTGAATATGTCATAATGTTAATATGTACTTCTGGAAATGCTGCAACTCTGTGCTTAAAAGAAAAAGGGGGAATTGTAGGGGGATACAGTATGGGTAAATGAAGGTGATATAGAATGTAATCTTATCCCCCCAATGAGTTGCAGCTGGACCAATTGCTAAAGATTAGGAGCAGGCCTGATCTTAACAGGCCACACCTGTAGCCAATAAGAACAGTGGTATAAAGGAGTGGATTGGTGGGATCTGGAGTCAGATGGCTGCTGCAAGGACCAGAAACAGTCAGTGCTTAGAGGAGTTGCCTATGAGAAACACTGAGAAGGTATGAAGCTCTGGTGGTATGGAATCCTTGTACTATAATGATGAGAAGTCTTGATATATAAGACAACCAATGGGGACCCCGACTTGGGATATAGGATATAGGACTTGACTACTAAACTATATTGCTCTGTGGATTCAGGGAAGCAGGATTTAGACCACAAAGGATTTGACCATATAACCCTGTGGATCTGGGGAAACAGGACTTGAATACTAAACTAGTGGCAAAATATATCAATTACAGCTATTAGTGTTTGTTAAATATGAAGATAAGCACTTTTAAAACTATGGAATGGAACTAAAATTTAGAAATATACATATCTGTACTATAATATGCTGTTTGAACACTTGTATAACTCTTAGTTCTAAATGAAATAGATGAATATGTCATAATGTTAAGTATGTACTTCTGGAAATGCTGCAACTCTGTAGTTAAAAGAAAAAGGGGGAATTGCAGGGGGATACAGTATGGGCAAATGAAGGTGGTACAGAATGTAATCTTATCCCCCAATGAGTTGCAGCTGGACCAATTGCTAAAGATTAGGAGCAGGCCTGATCTTAACAGGCCACACCTGTAGCCAATAAGAACAGTGGTATAAAGGAGTGGATTGGTGGGATCTGGAGTCAGATGGCTGCTGCAAGGACCAGGAACAGTCAGTGCTTAGAGGAGTTGCCTATGAGAAACATCGAGGAGGTGTGAAACTCTGGTGGTATGGAATCTTTGCACCATAATGATAATAGAACTCTTGATATATAAGACAACACGCCACCCCTGGAAGTGTTAAAGGCTGCATAGATCTTTGAGCAGCCTGGTCTAGTCAAGGTGTCCCTGCCCATGGAAGGGGTTGGAATGGGATGACCTTTAATGCCCCTTCAAACCCAAACCAGTCGGGGATTCCATGGTCCACAGCTTTGGCTGGAGAGCAGCTGCCGGGGGGACACAGGTCCTTGCAGGGAAGAAAAGCTGCTGGAACATTCTCCTCTTGTGCTCAAGCCTTTGCTGCAGGTTCTCATCTCTGATCTCCACCAGACATTCACCTAATTGAGTAGATTGACCCTGGCTCTAATGCAGCAGGCAATTAATCAATGGCTGACTAATCAGCTCTCTCCATGGCTGGCACCTTGCAGAGAGTCTGGGAATCACTTACAGGCTACTCTGCAAACCAGTTTTAGGCTCTGAGATTTACAGCCAGTTAATTCTATTGAACTCTGTGAATTTACTGTAAACTTCAATTACTATAATCTCTGAAACATAATAAAAATTCCTTTACTTAGCTACATTAAATGGTAATTTAAAAACTAAGCTTTGTAGCTCCTTTAACTAGTTAAACTAAGGAGTTTGACCACGGTATTAAAATTTAGCTGAAATCTGTCCTCTTTCCTTGGATTTAAATACCTTGAAAACTGATTGGCTAAACAAGAGAGTTTAAACCTATTTTTCAGTGTTTAAAAGTATTTTTTTTCAATGCACTTAATTTTGATCTAGATAACTTCTGAAGTTTGATACTGCTGGAATGTAGGACCTGATTTTTGAGCTGAGTTCTCATTTGCCAAGCTGCAGCAGTTAACAGCTGTTCAGTGATGTTGACTGACATCTATTAAGAGCTTTAAATTGAAGATGCACTGTGAAATAAGATGAAATTAAAGCAGAATAAACATCAGCAAGCACTTGCTCCTCCTGCATAGCCAAACTCATTTAAGTGAGTGTGTTTTGTGCTGGGGTGTTTTGAAGCAAAGGGCAGTGCAGGGATGCAGCTGGAGACTGTGGCACCATCCCAAGGGCAACAAAGCCACTGCTGAAATCCTGTCAGGAGTGACATGGGGGTAATTGTTTTTTCTTTTTCTCCATCCAGGCCTATTTATGAGCTCTCTGCTGGTCCTCTGAGCTTTATTCTGACTTCATTTTTATGCAGGAAGGGGGTAAGCAAACTGCACTTTTCTTGTTTGGTTGATGCCGAGTTTTTCTGATGCTCCAGAAAACCACATCTGTTCCCTTTCTTCTAACAAATGTTCAAACCTCTTATTTACCAGTGTTAACTCAATTAAATAAACCAAATTGCTGTGGGCAATGTTGGCTGTCTCTTAAGGTACCCCAACTTTATTTTAGTTCCTTTTCTCACCACCCTGGATATCATCAGCTGACTTTTTCCATTGCTTCCATATTGTTTGATATTTGGAGCTCAGACACATTCACCTCTGCTGTGTTCGTTGTTTATGATCCTTGGTGCTTGTATTGCTGAAGCTGCCTGCTTTGCTTGGCTTTCTCTCAAAGACCTTTCTGTCATTTCAATGACCTAAAGCATGTTGCTAGCACTGAAAATACAACCTTTGTTTGTCTTCCAGTCAAATCCTGAATTGAACTACCTGTGCAACTGGTGGTGAATCCCCCCTGCATGTTTTTCTGCAGTATTAGTCTTGTGGCTGTCTTTTCACTGTTTTATTTTCTTTTCAATGCTGTTGGATAATAATATTGCACCAGCTCAATATAAGAGGAGTTGCACCAGCTCTGGAAGAGTAGTTGGTCTCTCTCTAAAGTGAGGACTTATTGTATTTGGGTTCCCCCCAGATGAAGGAAGGAATGATGAATCTGACTCTGTGTTCTCAGAAGGCTAATTTATTATTTTATGATACTATATTATATTAAAGAATACTAAACCATACTATACTAAAGAATTCAGAAAGGATACTTACAGAATGCTAAAAAGATAATAATGAAAACCTGTGACTCTTCCCAGAGTCCTGACACAGCTTGGCCCTGATTGGCCAGAGAGTCAAAACAACTCACAGAAATCCAATTAAACAATCACCTGTGGGTAAACAATCTCCAAACACATTCCACATGTGAGTACAACACAGGAGAAGCAAATGAGATAAGAATTGTTTTCCTTTTTCTCTGAGGCTTCTCAGCTTCCCAGGAGAAAAATCCTGGGCGAAGGGATTTTTTCAGAAAATATGACTGCCACGAGGACTCCCTGTGTTTTCTGGGGTGTGAACATTCCCCAATGCATCTGAGTCTTTCTTCAGCATTCCTGAAAGTTTTTGAGAACTGTTCTTTAAAATCCATTGTTTAGGTATTTATTTCCCTGCTCTCTTCCTGTCTTGTTCAGAGCAGGCTGGAGCTGGGCTGGGTTGGCATCCTCCTTTCCCCAGCACCCCAGGTGCCAGTTTTATACTTCTTTTTTCTGCCTCTGTTGAGACTGGGATTGAAGGCACTTGAGACAATAGTTCATGTTCAGGCTTAGATGTTTATTTTTTCTTATCCATGTTACAGTCTCACAGCAGTGAGTTCTGCAGTCTTTCACCAACAAGGCACAAAATGCCTCACTATCTCTTGTTATAAGGTCCTTTAAGGCTAAACTGTCCAATTAAGAAATGACACCTAAATTATTTTCACTTTTAACCCAGTAACTAATCCCTTGTGTCCCACAATTTGGACTTTTCTGTCCAATCACACAATATGACCCAAACCCATGAAGAAAAAGGTGAAGAAGAAGGAGCCACCATCCTAAAACCTCCATCTTGCTCCATATATATTACTATATTTGAAGCCCCCAAATTCTAAGTTTTCCACCCTGTGATATTACACACTTCTGGTCAAACTACACACCCACAATCCCAGTGCTATCACTCAATTTTTGAAGCCTTCTCCATGGCCTCAGGTCAAATGCAGTACTCTCCTGGGAATCAGAGTCTGTCAGCACAGAAAGTCTCAAATTCTCAGCATCCAGAGCTCCAGCACCCAGGGTGTGCCCCAGGCAGATCCCTGGCTGCCCTTCAGGAGTGCAGAGCATGGACAGGTGACAGTGCTTGTGCCATATCAGAGGTTTGCAATGACAGTCCTGGTTCTTTGAGCTCCTTCTTGGCTGCCTGTGCTTGCTCTTGCATCCCCAAATGGTTTCACTGTGTATTGGAGCAGCTGCTCCTTTTCCTCCAGCCTGACACTGCTGCTTATCAGTGTGGCTGGGATTAGGCTGCAGTGTTTGTACAAGGCAAGGGCTCTAATTAGCTAAAGTCACTCTGGAGGCATTTTCCTCTTATTTGGTGATGTTCCCAGTTGGTGCACATGTTGCTGTTTGCTGGTTCCTCTTTTTGTTTTTCAATTCCTGGGGTATTTGGGTCTGTCTCCCTCATGTCTGTCAAGAGAGCTGTCAGGAGGGCATTTCCCTCTTGTATCACTCTCCATGGTGGAGTGGTGGCTTTTGCTGTATTCCAGCTCTGTTTGTCCCATCTCTCAAGCTACATTGCTTTAACCCACGTGCTGACTCAGTATTTGTGTTCC
This sequence comes from Ammospiza nelsoni, assembly GCF_027579445.1. Lineage (NCBI taxonomy): Eukaryota > Metazoa > Chordata > Aves > Passeriformes > Passerellidae > Ammospiza > Ammospiza nelsoni. The sequence goes on along the minus strand of NC_080638.1, from coordinate 58,670,351 downwards.
TGTTGGGCTCCTGATCTAAATACAGCCATTGCCTGTGACTTTGTTTGCATTTTTGGAGATTTAGGTCTGTTCTTGTCCATATTCTTGCTTGCAAGCTGGTCTTGTGTAATTTACAGTGTTTCTGTTTAGCTTGATGTTGACACAGCAGTTTGTGACTGGCTGTAAGGTGAAGAGCAGTGATAATTTCTTTCTTGAATTTTTTTTATCATTACTATCTTGATTTTTTTATCATTTTTTATCATATTTTTTTATCATTTATCAAAACCTACCTTTTTCCTGGGGAATTCCAGCCTTCTTTCATCTCCTTTGCAACTGCAATAGTTTTGATTGCATTTCTGTCAATCTCTTTTAATGCTGAATTTTTCTTTTTATATATATAAAAAAATAAATCACTCAGTTTAAATCTGAAAGTCAAAATCCTTGCCACTCATTTTCAAGTCTCTAAGTAGACTTGAACCACCCTTGTGTACACTGACATTTTTTTGGAAATCCACCTCATGTGGAGTTTGAATTGGCCTGTCTGCTTGCTTTGTTTTTAGGGGCTGATTTGCCAGGAATTTGTAATTCCTGGGTATCCTCACTAAACTGAGTGCTGCTCCAGGCTTTCCTTCTTCCCACCAGCAGAATAAATGCAGGTTGTGAGAGAGACCCTGAGGTTCTCCTGAAACTTCTGTAAATTCCTGTGAACAGGACCTCTTAGATGCATTTCAGAGGTTGTTAAATTAGTGGGAAACTGTTTGATTGGAATAAGTGAGCTATGAGGTCCAAGCCTGGGGTGAAAGTCAGAATTGGATCTAAAAATCCATTTGTGATGTGTACAGAAACACAGGACAGTGAGTGCCTGGCCATCAGGCAGGACCTACTAGAATAGCCACAGGGGAATTATTTGACCAAATCACTGCTTGATAATCTACAATTACTTTTTTTGCACACTTCAAGCCAGGTCAGATTTCTCTACTACAGGCTTAGTGGCCATGTGGATTTTGTTGGTATTTTGGACTCTAGGTGAAGCTAACCCTTTTGTTTGTGGCTAATGGCTCATTTCAGTTAATTTTCGAGTGTGGTTTCAGGCACTTGGTCTGTGCTGCTTCATGGAAATTTTAGTGAGGAAATGCTGTGGTGCCCATACAAATGTTTAATTGAAACACTGCTTCTGCTAAGGCAGTTTCCTCCTCCTCTGGACTTTAGGGCTTTGTCACCTGTACCTGCCAGCAGGTGAATATGACTTGGCCAGAAATGTGCTGTGCAAATATTTCTGCCTCCACACCCATCCAGCACAGGCACATTCCTTCCAGCTGGCCCAGAGGAGTGGAGTATTGGGAGACCCTGTCTGACCTCAGCAAGATGTGCCAGAGATGTTTCACTCAGACATTCATGCCTTGGCAGGAGGAGTTCACTCCCCTGAGCTCTGTTTCATAAGCTTTTCTAGTTTTGGGGCTCCTGACTCAGAGACCTGACTCTGTTGCATGCAGTTTGCTCTTTACTCCTATATTTATTTTGAATAAGACTTGGGACTGAGAAGGGAGAATAACTGGACCTAAAGTTCAAGCAGTAGATGTATTTGGTTTTTTTGCAAGTCTAGAGAATGTTGAGGAAGGCTTAATGTACTGAACAAAGTAGAAGTGTGAGTTGCTGCTGCTTGTGTGCAGTTTTATTGCCATCCTGCCTTCCCTGCTCATTCATGCTTTGTTCAGCCAAGTTTACCTCCAGAAAATGCTCCAGCAATAATTGTTTTGCAAAGAGCTACAATGAGAATGGTGCCTGCTAAATATCAGGTCGGTAGCAGGTATCCCATGGCTGCTGCTCTACGAGGGAATTAAATCAGCCACACCAGCATTAAAACTCTTGGCATAACTGGGCTGTGTCAGGGTTGATCTCTCATCCAGACTCAGGACAGGAGATGCCTGAGAGGGATCTCAGTGCTTGGCCAAGCCAGAAACACATCCTGCTGCTGGGGGAACAGCCATTCCAGTGGCTCCCAGGTGAGAGGATGCTTGATCTTTGGAATAATGGTGTAAAGGTTTATGTGAAATACATTTCCTGGGTTTTAAAAATACCAGCTTGACATTTAGTGGGACATAAAGGGAGTATATCTACAGTTTAGCTGGTGGTTGACAAAGAATAATAAAAACTGACTACATCTGAAAATGTGTTTGAATTCCTGCCAATTGTGCTCTAGCTCTTTTAGCACAACAGTTCAGGATAAAAACAACCACAGAAAGGGCAGTGTTGAGGTGACAAGGATGAGAGTTTATTCTCTTAACATTGTTGTGCTATTATTTCTGGATTACATTTTTTTCCACATTGCAACTTCGTAAAGGAAGGTTTCAAGAATAAAGGAGAGTAAGAACTTGATGTGGGAGATGAAGAAGGGCAGCTGAGCACATGAGTGGGAGACTTGTATGGTCTCTCATTTCCTTCCATAAATGTGACCTGATGAATTCATGACTCCTGATTAATTCTGGAGAAATTTGAATGGAAGAGGGTAAGCATCTTATTTCCACAGAAAACATGTTAGGGGCTCCAGAGAAAGTTGAAAAGGGAAGAATTCAAAAGTAAGGGAATAACAAAACAATCATTGGGAAGAAGTCTAGAGTAAGCAACTACTCTGGTGCAGTAAACCTGGGCAAGCCTTATTGGACTTGAGGCCTTATTTTCTCTTTGGCAACTCATTTCATAGCCTCCCTTCTGGAGTTTCTATTTGAACATTTATTTTCAGTCATGCAGCATTGGAAATACAGGGAATGAGGCACCCACAGACATGTGTGCCCAGCTGTGCAGGCAGCCTGGCTCTGCTCATCTTCATTCTAAATCAGCAGGGCAATTTCCCCTTGGCTTAGCAGATCACACAAATCTCCTGGGCAATGGGTGGATGAAAGTGGCTCACATAAACCTCCTAGACAACTGATGGATGGATGAAGTGGCTCACTCAAGGCTCCTGGGCAATGGATGGATGGAGTGGCTCACTCATCTGGCTCCAGTGATGAGTCTGACATAACAAGATTTGGTGTTTCCCACGTATTTTTTCAGCCACAACTTGTGATATTCACATGTCCTCTGAACAGAGAGAAGCTGTGAGATAAGCAGAGAAAAGAATGATCTGAACAATTATGTCATTTGCTGCTCCTGTGTTTGTGCCCATGTGGAATGTGTTCTGGAGATTGTTTACCCAAGGTAATTTCTTGGTTGGATTCTGGTGATGGTGTTTTGGATTTATTGACCAATTGGATCCATGTGTGGGTGTTGGGATTCTTGGGCAGATAGTCACAAGTTTTTTAGTTAGTTAGTGATAGCTCTGGTTAGTGCAATACAGTTATAGTATAATAAAGTAATTAATTAGCCTTCTGGTATCATGGAGCCAGATGCCAATTATTCTTCCCAGATTCGGGCATTATAGCACCAATAACAGACATTATTAGCACCAATAACAACTCCATGGCCATCACCTCCTGCTCTGGCTCATCAGCCAGGCCTGAGTGTCACCATGGGGACAGGGGACAGCCTGAGAGTCTGGGCACAGCCCTGCTGGAGGCACATGTGGCTCCTCACCAGAGCTCTGCCCAGGGAACCTGACCCTCTCCAGCTGGGATCCATTGGGATTCTGCATGGCCAGACTCATGCAAGTCCAAGGGATTGAGGTCTGCCCAACAAGGACTTTTCTTCCTCCTCTTGAGCTCTTTCTAAAAAGCTTTATTTTGAAGATGCCAGTCTGGACTGCTTTTGGGGGATGGGCCAGGCAACAGCTTTTAGCAACAAGATCATCAGAACACCTTTTCTTTTTCCTTTTTTTTTGGGGGAAAAAAGAGCTGCATTAGGAACACCTGCAGAAAATTGCTTCAGGGAGCATTTTGCCTTAGAAAGGCAAGACACTGCTGAGAGCAGATTAGAGCCAGCTTATAAATTGCTGCAGGCAGTGAGGCCAGGAGCCTTTTGGTTGTGAGCAGCCACCTCTGTGTGCTCCCTTCCTTCCCCTCATTTTCTGTCCACCTTCCCCACCCTTTCTCATGTTTTGAGCATTGTGAGCAGCTGGATTCAGGTGTGTGGTTTTATTTTATCACTTTTCCATGCTGTTTTTGAGGAGCATCAGGTATTCTAGAAGCTGGAAACAATTTTTTTACAGCAATAAATGAATTGTTGGGAAGAGCTTCAGTTTCACTACAGAGAGACCTTTTGCAGGCAGAGACTGAAGAGAGATTTGCCCTGAATGTTGGAGGAAAATGACCCTTCTCATGCTGGGATTCAAAATTACATTCAAAGTAGCAGTTGTGTGGAGAGGGAAGACAGATAATGTGCTGTCATGGTATATGAGGCTTACACAGAGCCTTCCTCAAAATTAAGGTTAACAAGGGCTGCACTGGGATCAATGCTGTGTCTACACCTTTTGCTCCAAACCCAGCTTATACCTCTGTGTAAAAACCCATTGGGAAGCACAGAGCTGCTGGCCCAGCTTTGCCCTTCCAGCCTGGGATGCCCCAGAGATGGAGCAGGGTCTGGCCCCAGGGTGAGTGAGCAGAACTCAGGGGAGCAATGACTGGCTGAGCATGGCAAGGGCCAGGGGCAGGCTGCTCCCTTTGCTTTGGATGAATGATCCTTACTTGACCCTTTTACTGCAAATCTGTGAGAATCCAGGATGGGAAAGGTACATTTCCAAAGTGGATCCAAAATACTTATTACCAGACTGTGAATTTAAGCCCAAGTAATAAATGGTATCTCTGTGCAGGAGAGAAAATCACTTCCAATTTCCTGATAAATGAATTACAATTTTTTTTTTTTAGGTAAATTTGTTAGCAAGATAACTGTTTGAATAAAGACCTAGCACTCATAAGGTGAGGCAGTAGTATTTAAATATCCCCTTTAGGAAGTGGCATAGGCTGCTTTATCTCATTTCCCTGGCTCACATTCCTTTGGTGGCTGTCACATGTTTACCAACCAGCAGAGTTCCTTCTTCCTTGGGGTGTTAAATCAACAAGCACATGCAGAGAAAAGGGCAAGAACACCAGCACCACTCTTGTTTCTCAAACTCAGGACTGTGCCTCTCTTCAGCTTTGCCAAGCTTGTGTGAGTACTACAGATTCTAAGGATTTAGCAGACTGTCCCATGAAGACTTTTCTCATAAACAACATATTTTAAAGCTTTCTTGGGAAATTCCATTTCTGGTTTGACTCATCTTGCTGCTTTATGTAAGTGTGATTAGGTAAGTCTCGTGTTTGGAGTGCTTTGGGGCTGTTTCTTGGTGAGAAGACAGCTTCCCTAGTTTGTTACTTTTGAGATAATTGCAGTTTGAAACGAAAATCCTATGCTACCCTCACTTCTAACTTTGGATTTGCATGCTGCTTTGGCTTTCTTAAAATACAAAGACCTTGGAAATGGCAAGGAATTAAATAGGAGTAAGCCTTTTCTTCTGTTTTCTACTTTGACATTGTTCTGTTTCCTGCTGTTATTCCAGATTTTATTTTAAGGCAGTAGTAGACTGTAATTCTAGATCCATAATGAGTAACAAAAGTGCAAAGTATTTGCATTCCTGTTAAGCAGAGGGCACACCTGATTGCTGTGCAAGGGAAGCCATGGGTGCTTGCAGGTGTTTGTGACTGAGGTTCAGAGAAAAAAAGGAACTTAATGGTGTCTGGGGGACAAAACAGCTGAAGGGATTCCAATAAAATAGTAAATAGATTCCATAGCTTGGCTCAGTGAGGCTGAAAATATCCCAGGTACAGGCTGCACTTTATTCCTGTGGTCCTTCATGTCAAGTGTTCTGCAGAGTGTGTGTGTGGATGTTTGCTCACGTGGGCTGGAGCCTCGGTGCTGCAGAAGCCCTTGGAGTGCACAGAATCTATTTTAGTCCATCTCCATTGCATCTGCTCTGGCTAAGAGCTGCTCTATCTGCCTCCCCTCTTCCTTCCTCCTGGCTCTGAAGTGGCACAGCTCTCCATTTATCCCTGAGAACAGCTGGACATCACAGCTTTTGCTAGAAAGGAACTCTGGGTAGATGCTTTGAAACCTGTTAATGCAAATGAAACCTCTGAAACAACTTTGTGGCTGCTTGCATCTGGAGAAGGCCCTTCCATCTGGAGAAAGCCCCTTCCCAGGTTTTGAAGTGCTGGGGTCCTGCCCTGCATGTTGTTTTTACACGGGAATTATGGAGGGTGACTTACAACAGCTGTTTTCTCTGAGATTGTTCCTGCTCCCCACTAAATCAGTGGCCACTCTCCTTTTGGTTTTCCATGTCCTGTAGAGACAGATATTTCAGGCATAAGTACCAGAGTTCATCTTTCATTCAGTTTGGCTGAGCTTTCCAGTTTTTGGCTGAACTCAGGTTCAGTAAAACTGAGGAGTGCCTGGACTAGAAAAGAATGAACTGGGAAGGCACACACAGGGAATGAGCTGTTCTCCAGGCCATTTAAAATGAGCTCTGCTTCCCTCTTCCTTGTGCCTGCAGGATTTCATTGCCTCCCCTTTGTCACAGAGCCCTGGGTTAGCTGAGCAATGATTTAAGTTCCTTCCTTTCTCCATGCAGCCCTAGTAACTGGCTTATACCCATGTGGAGAGAGAAACATGAGAAATGTTCCCAGGGCCATGGTAAAAGGTGGCAGTAATTGCTCAACTCAATGCATGACTCTAGAAACTGCTGACAATTTTTCTCCCCCCACAGGCATTTGTTTAATGGCTTTTGTTATTGTTAGAACATATTTTCTCAGGGTGTGGGTCGCTTGGTCCATATCAGGCCTAGAAATCTTCCACAACACTCTCTCTCTTTGAAATCACACCCTGCTTTATGAGCAGCAGCCTTCTGCTTCAGGCCTCTCTGTTAAATGCCAACAATTCCTCCATCCTGCTCCTCAAAAGCCAGAGCCTGAGGCTGGTGGCTAGTATTTTGTTCTCAGGAAGGTCCCAGAAAGCTGTGGTGGAGCAGCTTCTGCTGTGAAGACATCCTCTACATCCTCTGTACCAGCTCAAAAACCACCTGAGGATCCCTCATCCCAATTGTAACTACACCAGAAGTTAACTTGGCAGCAAATAACCTGTGTGGAATGAAGTTCCATGCAGGATTGTAGCCACATTTCTCTTCACAGAGAAAAGCAAGGCATAATTCTTCTCAAGAATATTTCTGGGATTCACATTCTCTGAACCACAGAGAAAGAAAACACAATTCTTATCATTTGCTGTGCCTGTGTTTGTGCAGAAGTAGAATGCAATATGGAGATGGTTTACCCAAAGTGATGGGTTTTGGTTTTGTTTCCTTGGCCTATCAGGTGTGTGTATTGGGACTGTTGGCTGACAATCATGAGATTCAGAGCAGTGTGTGCAGAATTGAGTACTTGGCAAGTTCAGTTTTAGAAGTATAGAATAATATAGTATAATAAAATAATTAATTAGCCTTCTGGTATCAATGGAGTCCTCCTCATCATTCCTCCTTCATCAGGGTTTCTCGGCACAGCTATGCAGGATCTGTGGCTTTTGGGTTTGGAGAGTTGTGGATTCGTGTCCTCCGAGGTGCTGTAAAGAATGATCCAGGGAGGAAAGGAGAACCTGAATGCCAAAGCTACATCTGCTGCCCAAACACTGATTTATTTTGGAAATAACATGGAAAGGTCACATTCAGGCCACCTTAGGTGATGTAGCTCTGGTGGTTGTTAGATGGAAACTGGTTTAGTTGTTCATGGGTGTGAATCTTATCAGCACCACACAGAATTTCTTGTCTCTGCAGGACTGTGGAACACTTCTTTCTCCCCACTGCTGCTCATGTCTCTTTTTATGTCCCCTTGGTTTGCTAAATGCCAGACTGATCATCTGGATTTGTTGCTGGGCTTAAATGCAGGGGCCAGAAACCTTTAAGGGGAACTTTATAAAGGTTGACCTGGCTATTCCTTGGAAAAAATAAAAATCAATGGCTGGTCATGCTTTGAAGACAAAATTAGCTACCAAAGCTGCTCCTTTAGCCCTGCCAATTAGAAGTTTTAGAAAAAAGCAGGTGTTCTGTGCTGCAGTTTGACTGCAGCAGCCCCTGATCAAGGAAGATTGAGAGGCACATGCTTGTCTCTCCTTTTCATTTTGGTCAGCAGTCTGCCACTGCTGCTGCCTGGATGTATTTAATGGGAGCTGGAAAAGGGATGGAGCAGCTTCAGAAGGCTCAAAGCAAGCAGCACCAAGGGGGTGTGTGATGCCAATATTGGAGAATTCACTTTAATTCCCAAGGTCAGGGGTTGAGGCATGGATACTGTGAGGGTCTGGCACCGTACCTGGATGTGCTGAGTGCAGGTGTGAGGTTGTGGTCTCTTATCACCTTTCTGCTCCTTTGGTACCTGCCAGGAGATGTCTGTGGCCTACAAAGACCCAACAAATAACAGGTCAAGGAGGAGCCAGGGCTGTGTTCAGAGGGTGCCCTGCTTTCCATTGGCACCTAGCCCACTCTCCGCAGATGGGAAATCATCTAAATATTAAGAGATTTGGTTTGATTAGCTAAATTATCCTGTTGGCAGCACATTTCCAGTCCCTGGAGCAGTGGAGATCAGACAGGTTGCCAAGGCAACACACAGCCTTCAGTGAGAGGTTTACTGTGGTGCTGTCCTTGGTCAATTGATGGAGTAGGGTTTATTTAGGTCTTTGGAAAAAACCCAAAGCTGCTGTCCAGCCTTTTGCTGTGATGAGTCATTGTGCCTTGGGTCAAATTGGTGAAACTAAGAGCAAGGTTTTGTGGATGAGAGAAATAAGAACATGAGAGCATAAAGGTCCCAATTAGGTTCCTCTTTGAAGAGGTGAGAGCACTTCAATTCCAAGTGGAGACAACTTGTTCTTTTTTATCCCCTCAAGTAAGTGAAACAGCAACTAAGATCCCCCTTTCTCCCCCCTCTCCTCCCATTTCCTCTCTTTCCCAAATGTAAAATACTTATTTTAATTCTCTAGAGGACTCTGTGCTCACTGTTTAATTCTTGACTCATATCAGAGGTCCTTCCAGTTTGACCTTTTGTCACTGCTTTGCTTGTTGCTCTCTGCTCCCTTCTCTGCTACAGAAGCCCTGGCAAATTCAGCTTGTGAAAGTTTCCATTTCATTACATTATTCCTCCTTTTGTAGCAGCTGGGAGATGAAAATCTCATCAAGCCACTCTGTCTCCTGTTGCCTGTTAGTTGATCTGGATCCCAAATCAGGGAGTGCATGGGGACAGGAGCATTTCTCACTGTGGCTGTTCCCTGGATTTACTCACACAGCAGAACTGTGCCAGTGGTGAGCACAGCCACCTCTGAAATTTTGAAAAGGACCTGATTCAATGTTCTCACAAGCCAAGGAGGGAAATGCCATTGTGCTGAGTGTCAGGCCTTAATTTGCTAAGTTATTAAAGGTTTCTGTTTTGAAATAATTCTGGCAGTGATAGAAAAGGCTACAAGGCTACAGGATCACAGGAAGCTAAAGCTGGTAGTGTAGAAGACACCATCAAAATGCTCCTTTATGTTTCTCTCACTGTGGAGATAAATGTGAGTTATTCTCACCAGTGGATACCCTCTTAGCTCAGGGAGAAATTAGTTACAAGCAAGATTTGCAAAGAGTCACTGCATGGTTTGACATGGGGAGCCAGGCTGGCATTTTCTGAACATGCAGGTGCTGTTCTCTCTTGAGTGCTGGCCTCAGCTGGTGTCATGTAGCACAGGGAGAAGAGAAGGAATTGTGAAATAACTCCAGACACTCCTTGCTGTGAGAAAAATTCTGACCTTCTCTATAATAAAACCGAGGCATGAACTTTATAGACAGTGACTTGTATGTGAAGGGAAAAAAAAATTAAAGGGTGGAGGAGCCTTTAAAAGTCTGCATTGGCATTCTTATTTATCCTTTTTGAGAGGATGGCAGCTGATAGATGTGTCACTGTGATGCTGCACAGTTATCTTCTTTCCCTGTCTCAAAATACTGCATTAGTGATACCATGGCAACAAAGAAGTTGTCTTAAAGAAAAGAAAAAAAAAAAGGCGTGACTTCAGTGTTCAAGAAAGGTGGCAGACTGACAGCCCCAGTCTTCCCTTCCTACCAGCAAGGCAGTCTTGGTGTCAGCTGTGACAAAAGGTATCAGATTGTGATCTCTGTGTTGCACTGTGACTGAAAACAAACCTGGGACACCATCAAAGACAAACCTACTACAGGGAGAACAGGCTGAGAACCTTCTGAGAAAAGGTGCTCTTGTTGGACAATTAAATTCTGTTTAAATGATAGTTTTTTCAAGATAATGCACTTCTAGAAAAATTTTTCTTAGACCCAGGTTGTGTCTTCTTTCAGGATGGAGTTCTCCTCTGAGCAGCCTGTGACAAAAAACAGCCTTTCACCTGCTACTGTGTAGTTTTTCCAGAGGATGGAAAGTCAAAGGATATGTGGAAGGGGCAAGTTGAGACCTCTGTCCTGTTTGATTTATTTGCATTTGAATACAGCTCTCATCTCTAACATGACAGCCCTGAGCAGCAGGAGATTGGCTTTTAGGGACTAGATTCTTTCATTTGCTCTAATTTAAGTAGTATTTATCATTATCACCACAGCCATTTTCTTGCTTTTCTATGCCTTAGGTGGAGGTTTGACCTCCAAGGTAGCTCACTGCTTTCGGTCATAGCTGCTTTTACAATGGAAAATAGTTCCACAGTGCAAAACTGAGAATTTTGTCACAGCTCAGAGATTAGAGTGAATGTTGAGATGGAGAAGAAACTACAGAGCAAACTTTTGAGTGTGAGGCCATAGATTGTGGGCTGGGAAAGTAATTTTCTACCTGGTTCTAATTTTTCTTCCTTGGTCTGGAGAAGAACTGAGATGAGCAGTTGTGAGGCTGCAGGTTTCACTTTGATTGCCTCAGCTGTGGGCCCAGCCCTGGGGACAACCCTGGCAGGGACCTTGGGCCAGGAGGACCAAGCCTTGGATGGGTGTGAGGTTCCTTGTGGCAGTCATATTTTCTGGAAAAATCCCTTTGCCCAGGATCCTTCTCCTGGGAAGCTAAGAAGCCTCCAAGAAAAAGGGAAACAATAATTGTCTGATTTGCTTCTCCTGTGTTTTGCTGCTTTGGAATATGTTTGGACATTGTTTACCAACTGGTGATTGGTTCGTTGGTTTCATGTGAATTGTTTGGCCAATCAAGGCCAAGCTGTGTTGAGGCTCTGGAAGGAGTCACAAGTTTCCATTATTATTGTTTTGGCCTTCTGTAAGTATCCTTTCTGAATTCTTTAGTATAATATAGTTTAGTGTTCTTTAATATGATATACTATCATAAAATAATAAATTAGCCTTCAAGAATGTGGAGTCACATTCATCATTCCTTCCTCTGTCTGGGGAACTCCACAAACACAAAAGTTCCTCAAGCTGTCCCCATCGAATCTGTCCAGCCCTGACATGGAGGGGCCCAGCTTTCAGCTCATGAATGACAATTCAATTTCTGTGCTGCTCAAATTCTCAGTCTCCCTGGCCCTGTTAACTTCAAAGAATTTTGAATTCTGTGCTGAATTGGAGCCATTTTTATGGTTATTACTAAAACTGATGATGGAACCTCTGGATCACCCTGGATGTCCACCAGACATGTGAATTGTCCCTGTCCATCAGAATACATTTCTGTTCCATCTGTGTTTGTGGTGTGTTTGCTCACAGATGGAGGAATGAGGCCTCTACTGGATGCAGAATTTCAGGTGCCATTGTTTGCAGAGGCTGTGGACTTGAGATAGTGCTCCACACTCATTTGAAACACACCCAGCAAAACGAATACTTCATCTTTTCTAGCTGAAAAGTGCCTTTTGTTGAAGGCATAATGTTTCACAGAACCCTGTGTGCTCAATTACAAATGTCATCAAGAGCACTGCTCAAGGCCAGGATGGGTTTTTTGCTGCTGGGAAAAAAGTCCTGCCACAGGGTCATATGCAGCAAAACACAGAGCAGCCTCTGTCAGGTGGAAAATGTGGCCTCCGGGAAAGCCTTTTTGAAACTGGGCCTGTGGCTCTCACAGGTTGGCTGCTGGGTGCTTTGAGGCTTGCCCTCTCAGTGTCTGTGTTTTGGTCATTTATCTATAGCATGTTCTAAGTGAAATCCAGACTGCATTCTGAGGATTCAACTCTGAGTCTGACTCTTATGAGCAGGCTGAGAAAAATCAAATCTGCTGCTACTTCTGGCCCCAGTGCAGGCTGCACAGCTGAGCCTGAAGGGCAGAGGCTGCCCTCCTCTAGTCTGCACCTTGGACATGGTACTGGGAAAAGGAAAATGTGGATTTAAGGCAGAATTCATCTCAGGCCTTCCATTTCCAAGGGGAGAGCACTTGCTAAATACCTCAGTGTCTCCTGCTGTGCCTGATGTGCCTTCAATTCAGTGTGCCCTGAAGGTTTTGAGCCCCTCTACTGGATTGCACCACTTAGACAATCAGAGGATGCAGCTCCCCAGTTTTGGGGAAAAAATTGCCAATTCTGAGGCTTTTGTGTGACTGAGGAGAGATGCCTGGAGTCCTGTGACTGTCACCATGATGTCATCTCCAGATGAAGCCTCAGCTTTGGGGTGAAACATGACGTAATTCTAAGCACTGAAATGCCTATATAGATGGATGTAACTTGATTGTTCTTTTGGGTCTAACTTCCACCCTTTGGGGTTGTGCCTGTGCCATGGCTCTTGTTCTGTGGGGCAGTTGTGTTGGTGGTTCCCTGCTTCAGACACCTGCTGGGGGGATAAATGCATTGAAAGCTGCAAGGTGTTTGGGTGGCTTTGAGGTTGATAGAAGAGAGGGAAATGAAGTTGATTTACTGTCATTGAGTCCTCTAAAATTGCATGCCTATGTCAGAGGCCATAAGGGCAGCTTAAATCTTTGAAGATGACCTGCAAATACATCAACAGCAGCTACAAGTGGGCCCATTCCTCCACCCTTTGAGCAGAAAAAATTGGCAGTCAAAGTAAAGAGAGGCATAGTCAGGTCATAAGTGTCTTTCTGTTCTTCATATTCCTTATATAAAAGGACTGGTGAACCTCCTCATTTTTGCTATCTGTAAATCAGCATATAAAAATAAAGTGTGTGAAACCCAGCCTCTATGCAGGGCAAGTCCTCCTGCCTTGGAAGGGAATTTCACTCCTGCTACAGCAGGGAGTGTGGTCTGATTGCATTTCTGATAATGTATTTGTGGATCACCTTGACGAGAAAAGGGGGAGTTATACAACTGTTCCCTCACAGTGCTGTGGGAAAGGGTTGGGCTTTGTCTCCTTTGAAATAGATATCAGGAGAGAGCTGCAATCCTGTGAAAGCACACATTTATTTCTGAAGTGTTTGTGTATTGTGTGTGTGGTGCACATGAATAGAATTGCCACCTGTCCAAGGCTGATAAGGACAAGCAGTGGTCATGTTCTTGCAGTTTGCTGTGTGAAGAATTGGCACCTACAGCTTCCCTCAGCCTGAGTTTATGAAATGCTGCATGCAAGGAGTTGCTTCACCATTTGTGGCACTTTCTGGATTTGCATAAATGGGGATTTGTTGGAGATTTTTCTATAATGGATACAGCATTAGCCACGGCTTCTGAAAACCCCTTACCTTTTTCTTCTGCCCTGCTGTCTCAGAAAGATCCCATTAGTTATCCTGCTCCTTTAGGAACCTACATATGGCACTGCTTTCCTTGATAACCTCAGATTGTGGGTGGGCAAAGTGACAAGATTCTGATCCCCATGTGCTTTGGGCACAGAGTAGAGGAAGTGACTGAGAAAGCTGCTTGGTGTTTCCATTGCACCCAGCAGGGAACTTGTCCTTGCAGTGGGGCTGCTGCCATCATCCCATCCCACATAACTTCCTCTCAGTGTTTGCTGAGCCTTGCCAAGCACAAGGATGGACTCCTGGGCTTTGCTGTGACACTGCTGATAGGGATGAGGATATGTAGATATGCAAGTAGGTGGAAACTCTCTAATACATCATAATAGTAATAATAATAATGTACACTTGTACTGCCTTGCAGCTTTCACTGGAACTTCTGCCCACGCACCAGCCTACTTGGTTCACAATGCAGTGTGCATGCTAGACAATTAGTGGCTGATAATGAAAAATGTCATGGGAACCAGCAGGAAAATCATAGCTTACTCCAAATATATAATGAAATGTAATTAGCACAGACAGCAAAACAGACAATTTATGGTTTCTTTTATTTTTCGTAATTAAAAAGTACCAGTAAACATTCCTTTTTCAGGAAGTTTGATATCAAATGAAATTAAAGAGCTATTGTCTGGAATGGTATTTTATGCAGAATTTAACCCTTGCACGGCAGAATGGATTAAGGTCTTGCTACTTGCAGGTTCTCCAAGTGAATCTACTGTGGAGCTTCTTGTGTTCATTCCCCTGGCCCTGGTCCCTCAGGAGAGGCCAGCTCTGGTGGCAGGATTGCTGTGAAACCAGCTACAAGCCCAAAACCCAGCTGGATTCAATAGATGTAACACTATGGCCAGCACTTTTCTCTTGTTCTTCTGGACACACTCTCCCTGAAGTCATCTTGTAGTGTGGATGTGGCTTTGAGGAGAGGCTGGAGCAGGAACAGCATTATAATGCATTGTGCTCCCTGTGTCCTCTCTCAGATTTCTTCTGCTGACCTCACCTCCATTTCTGGTCCCTTTTCTACCTCAGGGCCCTTCACTCTGCACCTCTGGTTTGTTCTAGAGCAGCAGGCAAAGAATGTGTGGCCTCAGCCTGCCAGGAGACAAACACCATTTCTTGCCTTGTGCTCTCAACCAGAGCAGCAGAATGAGAGGACTCACTGTGGCACTGCACAAAGGTGTCCATGGAAGTAATTTCTTGGCTTAAAAATGGGTAGATGGGGGAGGATCCTGGCTGAAAGTCCCAAAGCATGTGGTGGTCAGCACCTCCCAGGGTTTGGACCAAGAGCTGAATGCCTTACTGTGTCACATTTTGTCACTCCAGGCACAGTCTGTCATGCGTTGGTGCAAGGATGGCCATTTTACCTGTGAAAATTCCAGCAATGTGGCACATTCCAGCAATGTTGCAGCACAGAATTGTGTGGAAATGTGTGTGTGTGTGCATTTCTGCTACTTTTCCTCCTTAGCACCACTCAGGCCCAGACACAGGTACCACAAGCCAGAGCAGAGCTCTGCTCCAAATCAGTTTTGCAGCCATTTCCCAGGCACAGCCTTAGTTGAGAGTTTCAAACGTGCAGAGAAAGCCTCTCAGCTGAGGGCTGGGAGGTCTCATCAGGACTGCAGGCAGGTGCAGGTGTTTTTCTCTTGATGGTGGAGAAGCAAATTGCCAGCATGTGCCCCCCTCCAGAGGGATTTGAGCTTCCAGCTGGAGCCAGCTGCAGTGTGAGGCAGTGCTCAGGTGCAAACCCAGCCCTCCCTCACAGACATTGTGGCACAAACCTCTGGTATCTGGCATGAATATTGTGGCTGAGAAAAGAGGAAATTTGTGCATAAAGCCATGGGACAGGATACATGACCTGTTTTGCCTTGTGCTGTAGAAGTCCTAGTCACCTCCTTGTATGTGGACAGACTGATTTTGGGAAGGATGGGAGAGCTGCTTGGTGCCCATATTGGAGGGAGGTGAGGGATCTGAGGCCTTGCTGGTCTTTTCCATGCAGGAAGAGTCTGGGCAGTCCCTTCTTGCCTATGTTCCCAACTCTCCCTCTCTGTGGACAGTTTTTAGTACTTGGCTTTGAAAACTTCTTCCTGGAAGCTGATGCTGGACCTTTGGTGAGCTCTGATAGGTGTTGCCTTTTATATTTTTGCCCCAGGCAGTAGGGGAAGCCAGAAGAGTTGTTCCAAGTCCTGTGTCACTGAGCTACTACTTTCTTGTTCCTCTGTATCTGACCAGGAAACAAGAATTAGAAGGGCAATAACTCTGTTGTGCCAGTCTGAGTTACTTCAGAGCAAATATATGGCAGGTGATCATTTGTCTCCAAGCTTTCCTTCAGGATGCCTGTCTAGTCAAAGATCTGATTTTTCTTCTGTGGTTTTGCCAGGTACTTGAAGGTCTGTTGGGGAAAAGGAGCACTTTGAGGATTTTCTCTAGATGAGGCTTGTGTAGCATTTCAGAGCATGTGTTGAATAATTTATATTTAAAAATTCTGGTGGCTTGCTTGTGCCCTGTCTGAGAAGGGGAAACTGGTATGTCTTTGGGCTCACTGAAATTTTTATGAAATAAAATAAATGGTAACAGTGGTGTCCTTGCTGCACACACCCTCTTGTGTGCTGAGCAGTGGGGATCCCATGTGTTTTATATATAAGGTAGAGCATTATCCTTTTTCCTGCTTATTCTATGCTCAAGAACAGGGCAAGTCCATGATGGGATGCAGCCAGGCTTTAATGTATATTCTGGGGTTATGGCTACTTTGATTTGTACCCATTTCCTTTGATTTATCCTTGGCTCCAGCAGCCATTTAATGGTGACTTCAGCAGCTGAAAATAGCCAGAGTCAATGTTTCACTCAGCCACTCCCACCTCCTGCTCCCTGGGTTGAGGTGTGAGGGGAAAATGGGTCTGAGATGTGCTGTAGCTATGATATTTTCTGAAAAAGCCTTTCCTTAGGATTTTTCCTCCTGAGAAGCTGAGAGGCCTCAGGGACAAAATGTAAACAATGATTATCTGCTGCTGTGGAATGCATCAGGTGCATCTGTGATTGGTCTCATAGAGTTGTTTCTAATTAATGGCCAATCACAGTCAGCTGGCTTGGACTCCGAGACACAAGCCTTTGTTATCATTCCTTCTTTTTCTACTCTTAGTAAGCCTTCTGATGAAATCCTTTCTTCTATTCTTTTAGTATAGCTTTAATATAATATAATATATATAATAAAATTAATATATATCATAATTTAATATATATATATCATAAAATAATAAATCAGCTTCTGAAACATGGAGTCAGATCCTCGTCTCTTCCATCATCCTCAGACCCCTATGAACACAGTCACAATGTGCTGGCCAAATTATCCAGGGAAATTGTGGCACCAGATGCTGGCAGGCTCAAGGAGAGGTTGGATGGGGCTCTGAGCATCCTAGGGGAGGATGTCCCTGTCCATAGCAGGGAGATTTGAACTAGAAGATCTTTAAAGTGCCTTCCAACCCAAACCATTCTGTGAATTGTCTGTGCCCGTGCAGAACAGAGCAAGGGAAGTGTAGACTTCACCTTGTTGTCCCTTCAGCTGCTGTGATTCAGTGCATATTTCTGCTCCTTCCTCAGGCTGGGATGAGGAGGGTCAGAGCCACCTCCAGAGTTTGTGCAACACGTGTTCCTCTGGGTTCAGTCCCAGCCACTAGTTTGTTTTGCATGTGGGCTGCTGCTATGCATTGCTGATTTTTGCTTCCAGTTGAAACATGCTGGCTTGTATTCATTTAAGGTTTTAAAATCTCTTTAGTAGCAGTCATACAGTGCACTGTCAAGGCTGTAACTCGGGTCAGTGTAGCTCTTCTAGCCCAAGTCTTTTGCTGAGTCAAGTCTTATAAATTCCCTGCTGGATATTCCACAGGCAGGGCTCTGTTTACATCCTTTCATCCTGCTCATCTGTGAGCTGCAGCTTTGTAATCACAGGCATCCCTGGTGTGCCACTGATGCTGCTGATGTTTCATTTTTATGGGGTCTTTGACTTGAATTGAGCAGCTGAACTTCACCCCTTCTTGGTGAAGTAATTACCAGAATAAAAACCAATTTTTTTTGCAGATGACGCTGAAAGTTTTTGACACGTGTGCCCTTGCCATCCACATCAAGTGATGTATGTAGTGTTTGTCCGTTGTTTTGGCATTTTGATATGTGTGAGAGAGGTGAAATGGCTTTAAAAGCTTTTTGCTGGCGCCTGTGGTTTGTTGCAGACCCAGTGGTACAGGCAGAACATGATAAATTGAAACCAGACTGTTTCTTTACAGTTTGACATAGGGATGGTGATGTACAGGGCTGGGACATCTGCTAGTGCAAAACCACTGTGCTCATCACCTGTGGCCAAACCTGACACCCAAGGAACTAAACTGAATTACCTGGGCTGGAGGCTGATGATTATTTTTCCCCCCAGAAAATAATTATGTGGTACAGTAATATACTTCTTACTTAAGGGTAAAGAAGCTGTGAATGAGGATTACAGGCTATACATTAACCTGGTTCTTAGTCAATGTAATGAAGTTAGTGAGTACCATTATGTGTAATCTGATTATTTTAAAGAAAATACATAAATTGCAAAGGAGGTGTTGGGGCCTTAGTGACCAACTACCCTTTCTTGGCTGGATCCCTGTTGTAGTACAGATGGAGAGTGCCTCTCTTGGAGCTGGTGGAATTCTGAATTCCTACAAAAGTTTATTAAAATCAGCTGGTGTCTTTCCTGCGCTGGAATTCATCCTGTGACAGAATGGAACCAAGTCTGTGTGATGTACATCCTTAGCAGGCCAGATCAATGTGTTAAATGTATGTAATATCCAAGCCCAAGTTCTGGTGGATTTCAGTTCCATTTCTTCTGCAGAGAGGATGGGGAAGCAGAGCCATGGATACAGCTGTTCTGAACTACATTTTCCCAAGGCAGTTTTTCCTGGTTGTGCCCATGATTTATTTTTTGACTTTCTGTCCTTCGTTACTCCTGATGCCACTGGTTTTTGTCTGCAGTGGGAGCCTTCATTATCCTCCCTGCAGTCCTCTTTCACTTGATCAACAAGAAGCTCTGCTGTGAAGAGAGAGCTGAGCTCCCATGCCTGGAACAATAAGAGTGAAGAAAACACTGCAAAGAAAAGTCCAGAGCTCATGAAGGCCTTGGTGAGTGTCACAGTATTTATTACACTGCCTTTGGTGTACAGAGTCTTCTGGGAGGAGAGACACAGGCTCACTCGCTGTTTCTCAGGTTGTTTGTGTAGAAAACAGTAGGGTTTTGGGTAATAACCTCGCAAATTTGATCATGAGGATATGCAATTACTGCCATGTTCCCATTATTCTTGTTGTCTGGAGTAATGTCTTGAAAAATGAAAGTCAACACTGGGGAAAGAAGCCCACTCCCTGCTCTGTCTGTTGTGGGAGTGTTTTGTTTATCCAGGGAGGAGCAAAATGTGAGTGTTTCTGAGTAACAGTTGTGCCTTTCTGCTCACGGAGGATATGCCTGTCCTCCTTGTAGGAGCTGTTACATGCTCCTTCATGTGTTTGTTGTGTTCTGGAAATGTTATGTCTTGGGTAAACCCATAAGTCCTGGAGTCACAACAGCTGGGAATTTTATTATGTTAGAAAAAGAACATTTTAATTTTTCTCAGCCATCAAAAATGCATCTGTTCTGCTAATGGTGGTCACTCTGAATTTGATAATTTCTCCCTGTATTCCCTTGTAAATTTGCACGTCAGAATTGTACAATCACTGAGATAGCCAAGAGGAGGCCTCAGAAGTCTCCCAACTGAAGGGTCTGCTTCTCAATGGTTCAGTCTTAAATCCAATGGCAGAAGAGCACAATCCCAAAACACAGAGCTCATACAATACTTTGTTCATTTTCCCTTGTGTCTCAGCCTGGCTGAGGACATGATCTGGCTGCACTTTGAGACTCCAGGGCTCATGGGCAGTTGAAAGCTTGGATGCCATCTGTGGTAGGAGCTCAGTGGGACTAATTCTTGCTAAATTCATTAGTGAGCCAGGGACAGGCACCAAAAAGGTACAAGTACAAATGGTACTTGAAATGAGTCCAGCCCACACCCCTCTCAACTGAAAGTCCTAACTTCAGTGTTTCTAAACAAAGACTATGGGGTGTTTTTTTATAAGTTTCCTTCATCAATATTACTTTTAAATCTTTTTCCCCTTCTCTTTGCCTCCCATCAAGTGGTGTAAAAATGTGGCTTTTATTTCAGTTTTTAAGATGACACATCTCCCAGGAGCGTGTGGGTGTTGACATTCTATGGAGCTGTCACAGGCTATCATGTAAACATGTATTTGCAATGCTTTTTAAAATGTGAATTATTAATAAACAGAGTGGCTTGCTTTTTATTTTTTTTTTGGTGTTTGTTGCTTCCAGGTTTTGAAGGACAAGAAATTGCTTCCCAGCTGACACTCTCGATGGTAATTTCCATTTCAGACTAAATCTCATGTGTCTGAGTGATAAACCTTTGAAAACATGGGCTTATAATGGAAACACTAAGTCAACTTTAACTACAGCTGTGCAGTGCAAGAAAAATACCACGTACCTTAATTAGGTGCTAAATCTGATAAGGCAGAGGAATGTGTTGTAATCATTAATTACAATGGAAGCTTAGAGCTCGAGTCTGCTTTTCCCCTTCAAATAAAATCGGCTTGGCGAGTTGGAGCTGAGAGTTATTTAAAAATATCACCTCTATATTTAGTTTAAATTTCACCGTGGTGTCTTGGTACTTGTAAAGTCAATATGGAATCTGTGTGTAGGAAATGCCAATGCTTTTAAAGGACAGCAGCATGAGGGAATATATTAAACCCTGGGCTAACTCAGTGTGTCATATGGCGAATGTAGAAACCTGGAGGCTGAGCCTGGGCAGGGAAGCCAGGGAAGGCTGTTTCCAGCACCCTCAGGGAGCTCTCCCAAGAGGAGTGTTGACAAGCAAGAGTTTGCTTCAGATTTGGAAATATGGCTTTGGTGGTTAGGAAGGAGCAGGATGGGGGAACATTTGCAACATGCAGTTCATTGGTTAGCACTCACTTTTCCTCTTTTCAACTCCTTTCTTCTGAGCTGTGCATATTGCAAGGAGATCCTGATTCCAAGGACTCTGCTGCTCTTTAACATGCAGCCCACTAAGGGTTGCTCTTCCCAGTTCTACGTTCTCAAATTGTGGAAAGATTTTTGATTCTCCACATCTGGAATTAAGAGTGCTTAGACAATATCTATCTAATTAGGAGAGAAGGCATTTTGCATTACTTTTTGTGACATCTGCTACAGGATGAACACCCAAATGCAATAGCACAGATGAATGAAGGCTGTGGCCTGGGAAGGGGTGCCTGGGTTCAGTGCATGAGCTGCCCCTCTTGCCCTTGGATCCAGCTGAGTTTTGAGTTATCTACCAATGAAGAAGAGAGTTAGTAGAGATACATGAGGAAATCTGTCTACTTTGCAGGTGTGCAGGGTGACATTTAGAAAATCTACTGGAAAATGTCAGAGCCTTTTTTTTGTTGTTGTTTTTGCTTTCCTGTATAGAGCCTGACCCCAGAACAAGGCAAGTGACAGAATGAAATAGGCGCTCTCATCAATGTGGCTCTAGGATACATCTGGCTGGTTTGTTCCTGATTTAATTTTAATTGCACAGTTTGTGTCTCTATGGAGGGAGAAAGATAAGGAAAAGATCATTGTGAAAATGAAGATTTCATTGAAAACCTTTTAGGAGACTTCAAGACAAAGACTCTTAATTACTGGGACAGAAGGGATGGCAGATTTTTGGTACTTTAGATTTCTGTGAGTCCTGTTCTTGACTGTTGATCTCAATGATCAGTCCATCTCTGGAGCAGGGATGTGCTGCCTTGGTTTCTTCTCACTCAGCTGCAGGAGTCCCTTCACTGGGAGGGCTGGAACTCATCTGGACACAGCCAACCTGCATTTAGGATGCACTTGGCCCTGCTCAGAGCAGGCTGCAAGGGTAGAGAAGCTGGTAAGCACATACCTGGTAGGAAGGCAGCACAGAGCATATCAAGCTTGCTTGGCTATGCCAAAGCATGTGCAGAAGGAAGAGGGGGTGGCATGAAGCAGTCCTGGTCTTTCCAGAGTGATGTAGAGCCTTTATAGAGGTCATGTGCAGAACTCCTTAGTGAAGGAAAAACGAACTGCCTTTTCTTTAGAGTCAGCTGGAGTGGTTCCTCACAGCACTGGGGTCTTTCAGGCACTGGGACAGAGTTTATGGGAAATTGCTCCTTGAATCATCTCTCCGCATAAGGAAGGAGCAATTTCCCTTGAGCAGAGGCTTGAGAGAAGTCACTGAGGTCTCATGGGAGAACTTTTGATGTTTTGATGGTTTGGTGTCCCTGTCTATAGTGTGGATTTTGAGACTGAGAGGAGGTGGTGATGTTCCTATACATGGTGTTTATGGAGTTGGGGAGCCCTTTACTTCAAAGGTTCATGGGTGAAGTGAATTTCACAGGTACCTGTGACAATGCTGGGCAAACCTTTGTGCAAAGAGCTGTAACCAACCACAGGCTTCAGTGCTGTGGCTCAAGAGAGTGAAGGTTCCTCTTTGTTCTACACGTTAGTCTTTTCATAATGATGTCACCTGAGACTGGGAAAGAAGTTGTAGCTTAGTACACTGTGATTTATGTGAAAATATTCCAGTTGTGCCTTGCCTTGAACACTTGTTGAAGATGTACTCATGATGTGTGAAAACAGCATAAATATGATGAGGTTGGAAGGTAGGTTTTTCTTTTTTTTTCATTTTTCCTTTTGTTTTATCAGCCTCAAGAGCACTTTCAGTTCATGTTCTCAAGCTGTTCTGCACAGCCACTGTTCCAGCCTCTAGGGCTAGCTGCACACTTAAAATAAATAAATGGAGATGCAGTTCTTATATAAACCACTCATCTCCCTTAGCCAAGGCTTTGGGGAAGGCATCAACACCTCAAACACTCAGCCAGGGATGGAATGTTAGCAGGGCTGCCTGGGTGCTGCCTTTCCTTGTCAGTGCTGCCTGGGGCCAGGCGGGCCCTGGGGACCTGTCACATGCAGTGAGTGGGACTGTCACATGCAGCAGAGGCAGAGATTCATGTTTAGAAATAAGAAACGTGGGTGAGTGTGACAGCACCAGTCTGGCTTCCTCCAAAGTTGTGGAAAACTCAGGGGTATACTTCTCCAAAGAAACACAGCTGTGGCTGGTCCTTTTCTGATGCTGAGTACCCAGTAGCTCCACTGTCCTCAGCAAGGGCAGATTGAGAGTGAGCCTGAGGCTGTTCCTGTCACCCAGCTGGGATATGTAGCTCAGATTCCTTGACCAACCTGTGGCAGGAAGGAGAGAAGGTTGTGAAAGGGAAATTTCTCAGTGCCCATATGAAGCTGCTCTCCTAAGTAGCTTTTTCTTCCAACTGCTACAACAGAGGCACGTAGGAGGAGTGAGTGGCCATGGGACAGTTGGATTGTTACTACTGATGTTGGATGAGCCTGGTTTGCAACAAGCTGAATTAAATGGAGGATTAGAGTAGCTGAGGGAGCAGTTCCTAAGTCAGTAGGGACAACTGCCTGCTCAGATCTATGGCTCCAAATTCCTTTAAATTTGGGCTTTGCCAGTGACCCCTCAGCCTCCCAGCATTTCTGGCTGGACTGGTGGTTGACTTAGAAGTGAGGGGAGTTGGAAACTACAGACTCAGTGTCCTAGGGTGACGTTATGATGTTTGTATCCCCATTCATGTGTTCTGTTTATGCTGGATATTATGGTCTGTGCTTTCAAGACTGGCTCTGAAGAGTGAAAGCTTTGTTTGGGTTTTATCAGCCGCTCCCCCATGGCTGGCAGGACACAGAGATGGGGCAGTACATGGTGCTGCTTTTGCTTTTTGCTTTGCTTCTGCTTGCTCTTGCTTCTGCTCATTAGCTAGTTTAGCTAAACAGTCCAAATTTCTTCCTGGACTGTTTCTCCTTTCCTTTTTTGCCACCACTCGAGCCTGCTCCGGGCTGGGCCCTGGCAAACCCCAAGAGTTTGCACCTTGTGGCCCAGCGGGGCCTACTCTGGGCAGCAGCTGCCCCAGCGCTGAGGGACTGAGAACAGAGCGAGCACCCCCAGAGAGACTTTCTGAATTTGTCATCTTTTTCAGAGTGGTGACAGAGTGGTGTCACCCAGTATTGTGCATTTTGTGTGCTGGGGATGCTGTGCCTGTTAAATAAACAGGTTCTTTCCACTTCTCTCTGAGGAATCATTTCTGACCTGGTTGTGGGGGCAGGAACTGTGTGGGTTTGCTTTCTGGAGGGGCCCCATTTGGAGGTTTTCTCACAGATTTGCCCTAAACCAGGACACTCAGCCACATGTGCACACAAAGATGGATTACCAGGAATCATCCACTGTGTTTTTGTCTCCCAAACTGCCTGCACTGCTCCTGGTGGTCCACACAGAGCAATTCCCACAGGCTCTGTAAGGGTGGAGTGTGTGCGTGGGGGAAGGAGTAACAGGAACTGGGTGACTCCTCTAAATGTTTCTAAAATAACTTCATTTTGTTAAACAGCTAGACATGCTCTCCCACTGCTCATTTCCATGCAAGTAATTGCTCTGATTGACCCTGGTTTGTTCACTTGCTGCAAACTGGGTAGCAAAATTGCAGGCAGGGTGCAGTCTATGGGATCTGCTCTAGGGAGCAGCTTGACAGCACAGGTGGGTGGGTTGGAGTGCTGGTGTAAATTGGTGTTTCTCCAGCCCTTTGAACTTGTGATTTCCTTTTGGCTATTCTATCTTCATGCAAGCTGGAGAATGGCAGCAGCTCAATTACAGAACTTGCTGTAATTTCTGACTGCAGGTTTCTCCTTTCATTCCCCTAATCCAGTAATTACAGATGTTTCTCACTCTTTCAGCCTGAAAGAGCACAGTTGCCACTACTAACACCACTTTTCTAATACTCCAACGATTTGTGAATTTCTTTATGCCCTTTATGTAACCCTCGGCTGGAGAAGTATAAATGAAGTTATTCATTGCTGCTTTTTGTGCAGCCATGGAACATCTAGGGGCTTTTTTGTGCCTCTGGTGACAAGTAGCTCTTTAAATGCAAAGGGCTTTATTTTGATTTGAAGGATGTGACTGCCTTCATGGAGTGACTCCGGATTTATCACCAGTGCCAAGTCAAAATCTGGCTCACCTGAATATCCAAACAAAATATTATGGCCAGGGAGATGTTGCCACCTTCTCTCCTGAAATTCCCCCAGGTTTTGCATTAATATTTTGGTGGCAATAATATCTATCTGGGCATTCACAGATCCTTTGCTCTCTGGGTGCCCTGGATTTACAAGAGATGAACACCTCTGATTTCAGTAGTTCTTACAATCTAGGAAAAATGGAGTTATGAAGAGGTCAGTGTAGGAAATCACCATCAGCTCCTCATCCCCACAGCTGCAGGAGCTTTTGAGCAAAATATTTGAATCCTGGTCTTCCAGAAACTTTTTTTTTTTTTTGCTTGAATTTGTCATCACATACTCTGTATGATGGAGAGATTTGGGTTTTTGAAAAAAGCTCCACAATTCTGAACGATAAATGTCACATTTGCATAATTCCTTTTTTCCTTCTACCTCTTTCCTCTTCTCCCCATCCCACTGAAGCAGTGAAGATCAGTAAATTTTTGCCATTGTTATTGACAAAAGGAGAGCACTGAACAAAGGAATGAAAAGAAAGTAGGAGACAACGTGGGGCTAAATATCCTGATCAAAACCACTTTTGTCATTTGGGCATCAATTTTTACAACTAATTTGGCACAGCATCACTAGCGAGCTGCCTGCAAAGAGATGAGATGATTTGGGAGTGAGAAATAAGTCTGCAGGCTTCCTGTGCGTGGGCTGAGCCCCGTGCAGCCGGGTACATTGCTGTCTGCCTGAGCTCATCTTTGTTTTCTCTCCCCCATTCTGGGGCTTGCAGGACCAGGGCTCTGCAGCAGTGGCTTTATTGCTGTGTTGATTTGTAACCCGTGAATGTTTCCAATGAGATGTGTCTAATTTATTGGCATAAACCATTAGATTTTCCTTCAGTGCCCTGGAGTTTCTGATTCACCAGCTGAAAACTATTATCACAGAGCACATAATCACTTGGAAAGTGCCTCTGTCTTCTCTTTCTTTGTGTGTTAAATCCAACCACATAAATAGCAATTTTATAGCACAAAATAGGCCAAAAACGTACCAGATGTTCTGTATTTGTTTTGTTTTTCCCTTAGGGCAGTTTGGTCAGTAGTGATGCTCACAGCTGAGGTGAACTCTGGGCACTGTCTGTGAACTTCCCTCATAACACTTCTGCAAGAAGCTCCAACCCTCTGAACAGTTTCAAGTGCACAGGCTGGGCTTGGCACTGTGACAATTTCAGCTGGAAATACATTTTCATCATAGTAATGTTTGGTGAGAGTGTAAGGGCTTTGCCACCATCTTGTTAGATACAATTCTGGCAACTGCAAGGGGAGCAGAGAGTCCAGATTGTTCCCAGAACCAGGATAGAGGATTTCTTGGCCCAGTGTTGCTGCTGCCTGCCTTCATCTGAGTACATTTCTAATCTACCCTCTGCTATTTTATGTGTGTATTTTAATTGGTTCTAGCCTGAAAGGAACATCAGGCTCATTACAGTTTTCAGTAGCTCAAAAAATCTTCTCTCTCCAAGGCTTCCTTATTTCCCCCTTCTGTGAACAGCAAAATGTCCTTACCTTTAGCACAGATCCTTGATGTTCTGGGCATCAGCTTAGATTCACACCTTGTTTCAGGTTGTCCCCCTAAATTTGGGCAAAGCTTCATGCAGGGTCAGTCACACTGCTCTTCTTCAACATCCACACAAATAAAGCTCCTGCTCATGGATAGAACCCATTTTCAGCCTGTGTTCTGCCTGTAAGTGAGGGGTTTGGTAGAAAACTTCTCCAAGGGCCACACAAAAACAGAGTGAAGAAAAGGAAGTTTGTGCCTACACCCTGCAACAGCTTGAATAAAGGAAACATTAAGAAATGCACAACTGATGGCACTTTTTTTAGGAACCTACCTATCAAGAAGATTGAAAGACACTTTAGGAATATTACAAACCTCTTCATTGTGGTCGTGTCTGAAATTCTGGTAATAGTCTACTTTTTTTAGCAATATAGTAATTGCACCTCTCAATGGGAATGCTACTCAGGAATAATGATCTTATCAAGACAAGGGAATATAGATTGTAGTAAAGGTTATGATGGTTTCTGTGAGAGGCTTAACATTGATCTTTTTAGCTATCTGATTTTCCAGGAGAGGGAAAAAAAAAGAACCCTAACCACTTTGAGTTTTGCATGTGATTTGGTGTGAAAATTCTTATGGGTGGTTTTAGAAGATGGAACTTGAAGTAAATTTGCTAAACTGCTTTTTTCCCTCTCTCTTGTTTCATGAATACTTTTAAAAAGAAATGGATGTTTTTTCCTATTTCCCACACATTTTATGCTTCTCTCAGTTCTTTAAGGCTTTTATTTTTTTCTTCTTCTAATGCAAGTCAAAACTGTTAGAGAAATCAAAAGTAAAAATCCGTTATGTTGAAAAGGCCATGTTGTGAAATATATCATAAACATGCTGTTGGAGCAGTGTCTCCTAATTAGTGGAGAGAGCTCCTGGGAAACAGCAAGCCTGTAACACAGCGCAGCCCCCTTTGATCCTCTGGTGAATTTGTGAAATCGCTGCCCGCCTAAACTTGTCTGCAGCTTGTTACATGTTTTACCCATCTGCTGCAAGAACAAAAATAAACCATTTATAATTCAGCTGAACTCCAGTTGTTCAGCATATCACTGACTCTGGAGTCTTTAGTAAGAGGATGGTAGGAAAAGCAAAGCAAAGGTGAAGCAGAGTCAGGCACCCTGGAAAAGACATTGCTTTTGCCTCTAGAGATTGTGTAGGCACTGGGTTGCAAGTTGCACGCGTGAGTTGCAGGTATTACTGCAAAATGGTTTACATTTTTTGGTGAAATACACATCTATTGTCTATAAACTGAAATCAAACCACTTGTTGGGGTTCCTAGGATTCAAAGAAATGTCCCAGGCTTGGTAGAGTTGTGCATGTGTGTACATGTGCATGTATCATGTTTCCCCACAACCTACAGGCAGCTGCTTGCTATATGAAAGTTCATGTTCAAGTTCTATTTGCTGCTTCAGTTGACTGAGTGACCACATCCAAGCCCTGCAGGTGGGTCTAGATCACTGCTCTACTTTTCTTACTGAAGCAAAATCTTGCCTTGAAAGCTGCCTCCAGCTTTATGGTTATGGTACCAACCTCCCTGTGTCACTCTGTGATGCAGCCATCCAGAAGTGGGGTAGCTCTGTTGGAGCAATCAGGTGTTAGCTCCAAAATCTAATAGCAAGAAGAGCTAATTATTGCCCATGCAAATATCAGAGGGCTATGTTCTGTTGATTTTTAGAACAGATCAGCACCTAATTTCAGCACCCATATGTTTTATCTCTATCACTTCTGGATGCCTGCATCCCTCTGAGGGCCACTGCTGCCATGAGACAGAGGGAGAGCACTGTGAGGTTCTCCTTTCAACAGAAACCAGAGATTCATTTGCTCTTGCCTGTAAATAAATGCCGGGTTAAAAATGTATCCAGTATCTAGCACTTAACCACCAGAGCTCTTCCATGCCTGGGAGAATGTCCCTGTTTAAAGTACCATCTTCTCCCAGTGACTTCTCTGGTGCTGTGATTTACCAGTAGCCAATCCACATTATGCAGCAAATGGCTTGTTTGGAGCCTGTAATCTCTTTTAGTCTTTGAGAAAATCAATTGCACAAAGCAGAGAGGCTTTGCCAAAGGCAGAGTTGGAAAGAAAAGGGTCAGAGAAAGGAACTGCTCACCTGGGAGGTGAGGCTGTGGCACTGTCTGCTCCTTGCCAAAGATTTAATGCATGGCAGGGAGCTTTACCTGGATCCCAGGGGCTGAGCTGAGGGCTGGAGCTGCCAGATGGGTGCTGGAACAGTCTGTGCCCTGAGCCCAGGGAGTTTGTGACAGCCACAGCTCTTAAAATGCCTTTAGTAACCCACATTCATTTACTGCCCTTGTTAGGGCTGCAATTCAGAGCACAAGCTGAAGCTGACAATAAACCTGCTGGAAGTGTCTGCAGCATAAATCAACATCACTGAACAAAATTATTTGGCACAGGTGTTTTAAAAGCTAAAGTCTTTCTAAGTCACTGATCTCATGTCTAGAGGAGCTGCTCACCAAGCAAAGTGGGATCTCCTTAGCTCCATTTAAAATCCACAACACTGAAATTCCCACTGCATTTCCCTGGAGATCATTTCAGAAGGTAATGCACATTGCTGCTGAGCTTATTTTCTTGCTGTTACACCATATTTACCCTTTTATACTTTGATTGCTTTTAGACCTCTCAATTCAACAAGACATTTATATTTATTTTGAAGTTTCTTTTTAGCTGTCTTCTAGTCTAAAATCTGCACCTATTTAATTCGTTCTTCCTAAACCCATCATCCTATTTGAAGGTTTCTCCTTCTCAGAGTTCCTAAAAGAATGTCTGTCTTGTGATGCTGTGGGAAGATGTATATTGGGCAAAAAGGCATGCTAACTTTCTGCAAGTTATGTTTTTACTTAGAGTTTAGATGAATTTTGATAAAGCATCATATTGAGATGACACCAGTGCTTTTGTGAACTTGCTTCTGTTCTCAGTAATTTTGTACCTGTAATATTACACCTCCTCTGTTTGGCTTTTTTTTTTTTTTTCATTTCTGTGAATGGCAAAACAGCTCTGGGCTATGGGCAGAGAGAGTTTCTTCATAGATTTTCTGGAGCAAAGCTTTTGAGATGCTTGTCTGCCATGGGCTGCTACTGCAAGCTTTAGGCCTGTCATTTTCATCATTCAGAACGTAATTCTCCCCAAATTATCCTCCCTTCAGTTTTCTCACCTGTTCATGCTGATGCTAAGGAAATTGGGACAGGAGGTTAATTGAGATTTTTGATTACAGGTTTTTTTTACCTTTTTTCCCCCAGGTCTGTTGACAGCTGTAACCAGAGCATGTGCACTTCAAAAAGTTACTTGTGTTCCAAGGTTCTGTGTTCTTATTTTTATCTTAGGTTTAGCAATTGAATAAAAGCTTTCCAGATCTCTGCAGGAATATGGGCAATTTGTCCATCATTTCTGGATTTCTGGTAGCATTCTCAATGGATAGAAGTGCTTTTTCCATTTCCCCCTCTCAGTTCTAGTCATCTCACATAGATAGTGTGTCGACAGGTGTTGATGGACAAGCAATTTACAGTAATTTCTTATTCTGTAGCTCCCCGAATTGTAAGTGACATGCTGGCAAAGCTGAACAACTGATCACCAGACACTGGCATAGTGTTAAACATGGCTTCTGAGGCTGCTCACAATTTCCTCCAGCCACTGTCTACTTGGATGTCTCAAGTATATGAAGCAATCCAGCAAGCAGGAGACTCCATATCTGCCTCTCTGCTGAATCTGAGTGGAGTGGGTCGGAAGCCAGAAGGAGAAAGGACCCAGGACTTGGAGAATAATGGAGGAGTTTATGAGGATTTTTCTGAAGAATTAGATGATGAACAGGACCTGGACCTTTGGGATGAGGACTATTTCTACCCTAGAGATGACAGCTACATTGGAGGCCCTGATCTTGCTTCACAAAACCTCCCTCAAGGCTCTGACATGGATCCACAGAGGCACAAAGGGGTTAAAACCACCAGCACCTTGCCAGAGCAGTGCACTGAAAGCAGCAGGACCTTGACAGCCAATGGATCCTACTGGATGAGTGAGGATCTCCAGCCTCCTGATCGGCTTCCTCCCATTGCTGAGGAAGAAGGTGAGCCCTCCTGGAGGATGGGAGCCCATGAGCACAGCCTCAGCTTGGGGGGCTCCTTGCACAGTGCCAATGGCACGGCACGCTGTGCAGGTAAGCAGCTGGCACCACCCTGACTGCATTACCCAGGCCTTTCTGCTGTTGGTTTCATTTAGTTGCTAATCTGCTCAGTGTGTTCTGTATTGTCTCTGTTTCCCATAGCTAAAATAAAACTCCCCAAATCCCAAAGAAAAAAAAAATCCTAACCTTTCCAACCCTTCCCTTGTTTGTGAGACTAATCTCACTGAAAGAATTGGAGATCTCTGGGGTGAAATGCTGTGTATTAGAGGACAATCCTATGTATTAGAAGGCAATCAGGCCCTGCTGCTGTAGCAAGGAGTATTTTGCTTCCCTCCCTGTTCAGTTTCTGGTAGCAGGACCCTTCAAAGGGAATGTTTAGCCTTAAGCCTTCGCTTTGAGAACCATCTGCCTTTGCGTCATTGCTATTAAAGATATATATATATATATATTTATATATATATGTAATCTCAAACCTTGTTTCTTTGTGCCAGGAATCTCAAGATGTTACTGTGCCATGTGCTGTGAAATGCTGTACTAAAAAGCCAGCCGTATCTCATGATTTTATGGATGAAAGGCTCCCAAATCACTTTCCTCCCCTCCCACCGCCCCCACAGGCTTTTCAAACAAGACTGAAGAGACAGCAGGCAGGAGATTATGGGAAGGAGAACGGAGTTTGATATTTTCAGTTTTAAATAGGCCTAACTATGACTTCTGATCTTTAAATGACAGCAGGAGTGTTTTCAGGGGATTGTGCCCAGGACTGAGTGTCAGCCACATGACTTGTGCTCGCTCAGTGTTACCACAAGCGTTGGCTGGAGGTTTCCTGGCTCACAGAGAGAGGTCTGATGGTGGCACAGGTCCTGACTACACCCAGGGAAACTGCAGTCCTGCTGACACCATCCTTGGGTCTTGTTGGCACAAAGCTGCTCTTAACAAACATCCTAGGAATGGGAATGAGGGTGGAAGGAGGATGGGGGAACTGGGTTCTGTAATGTGGAACTGATGAAGAACTTGAGGCTCACTGAGGATCTACAGAATTTGGCTTCAAATATCTAATTTTTTTTTTAAGCAGGTGGTAAATGCTCTTGAAAATGTCTGTTTTATTATGACCAGGAGCTTTTCTTCACTCTTGGCTTCTAGGGAAGTCTTACATATTTAGCCTTTTCTGTGCAGACTGTGGAAGATCAGCCTGTTTGTTTTTGTATTTAACAGGAGTATCAGACTGAGAGGGTATAAACCTTGATGGTGCTCTTTAATGACTGCAAAATTAGCTCTTTTCTTTATTGCTATTTCTCACTCTGTTATGGCCAGGGAGTAAATAATTAAAAAGCTCTTTTGGTCTAGCTGTTCTGCCTCCCAAACTGGGACTGCTTGTTTAGTATTCCAAATGAAAGATTGCCAGTTCTCAGAGTTGAATCTCTTGGAGCCCTGTCCCTCCCTTCTGGTACCCCTGTGCATTGCCTGGGCAATATCCTGCCCCAGGGTTTATCCATGGGCACTGAGCCAGTGCTGCAGGGTGGGTTTGTGTGTGTGCTTGGACTGTGTGACCAGTGTGGCCACAGAAATCATGGA
The DNA here is from genome assembly GCF_027579445.1 of Ammospiza nelsoni. Taxonomy (NCBI): domain Eukaryota; kingdom Metazoa; phylum Chordata; class Aves; order Passeriformes; family Passerellidae; genus Ammospiza; species Ammospiza nelsoni. Next base: position 58,638,376 of record NC_080638.1, on the reverse strand, counting down.
GCAGGGCACAAAGTGTCCATTCAGGGGGTGCTGGGGCTGTGGATCCTCCTGGACAAGTGCTGCCCTGTGGTATTTTGGCATTCCCAGGATGATGGAGGAATTGATGAATCTGACTCCATGTTCTTAGAAGGTTTATATTAGATTAGATTATACTATACTATATTATACTAATCTATACTATACTAAAACTATACTAAAGAATAGAGAATGGATACTTATAGAAGGCTTGACCAAGATACCAATGAAAAACACATGACCTCTTCCAGAGCCCCGACACAGCCTGACGGTGATTGGTCATTAAGTAAAAACAATTCGCATGAAACCAATCAAACAACCACCTGTTGGATAAACACTCCCCAAACACATTGCAAAGCAGCAAAACACAAGAGAAACAATCAGCTAATTATTGTTTTCATTCTTCTCTGAGCCTTCTCAGCTTCCCAGGAGAGGAAATCCTGGCAAAGAGATTTTTCAGAAAATATATGACAGTGACACTGTCCTAGGCCACAACCTGCAGAGCCTGCAGCTCTGAGCCTCAGGAGGGGCTGTTGGAGCAACCCACAGCAAATCCTGGGGCTCAGCGGGTCCAAAGGCAGCATTCCCAGGGCAGCTCCCTGTCCCTGTCCCTTGCTCACAGTGGGTGGATGAAAGCTGGCGAGCTCTCAGGGAAATGGAGCCCAGGAAGGAGCTGCTGTCCTGGTCAGAGCTTTTGTCACCTGCAGGGACCTCTGAGAAAAAGATTTCTTAGGGGTAGGTGATGAACCAGATGGAGTTTCCTGATGAGAGACTTAGTGACAGACAGATGTGGGAGTGACCCATCCCTGCAGCTCAAGGGAGGGTCTCTCTGGACATCTCTCCCAGTGAGAGCAGGTCCTGGTCAAGCTGCTGTTTGACTCTCTCCATATTTTTTGGCTTTCCTTCTCCCTAACCTTCCTGGAGCCACTGTGGGCTGGAAGGTTGGCCCCATGGAGCCCCCAGCACCTACAGTGCTGCTTCCTAGAGCTCTCTGCTTGCACACCAGGCACTTCAGGGAGCACTGCTCAGCTTTTTGCACCTCAGGGAATGTCATTCCAAATGGTCTCAGACAGAGTTTAATCTTTTTATCTCTGCAATGTGCTGCACAAAGGGCCAGCCAATGGTCTCAAGACTTCATAGTCACAAAAGTTGGCTGTTTGAGGGTTACAGGGTTGGGAACTGATACCTTTTTCTCTCAGAACGAAGTTGTATAATGGGAGAGAAAGTGCTGAACTGTGATTTGAAAATGTCTTCCCCACACCCTTTGATGTGGAAGAACTCGTTTTGCTCTTCTAAGTGAACTTTCACTTCCAAAACACACGTGCTCTTTGTGTTTTATTTTTCAGCTCTTTATTTCCTCTTTTTCCTTTAGATTCATTCTCTAACATCAAGAGTGTGAACTCTTCTGATGGTAACCTAGACATGCAGAGAGGCTGTAATACCCTGACAACTTAAAATTTCAGTCATGGATTAAAATGATCAAGAGAAGATGTTCGAGGTATCCTTATTTCTGTTAGCTTTTTACCTAACCCTAAGTGACAATGTAAGTGACACATGGACTTGCTGACATTCAGCAAAGCTGTTCAGTAGCATCAAAATGAGCTTTGAACATTTTTCCTCCCATTTGGCAGGTTTCTCCCCCCTCATTTCTGCAAAATACGTATTTCCTGTTTATCCTTGTATTCTTTTCAGAACATTGCATCTTGACTTTATTTCACTTAATGTACCATATTTCTCTCCACAATAGAATATTTTAAAGCTAAATTGGCACAAAACAGTAGCAATGCTGAATGCTTTTTGTTGCCATGGAAATATTTCTGGGCACTTACTGAAGATCTGGTTGCCAATAGTAATGTAACAGAGAAAATAGATATGCTTCATTTAGCAGCCTCTGGTGATTAAAGAGCCACAGAAACCTGTTACAAGGTCATTCCAATATATAGTTTATTTGGTTTAGGGGGGAAAAGCCCTGCAGCCCTAGGTGAGAATAATTTTGTGTTAAAAGAGATGCAAAACAAAATCCAATAGATGTTCCCTTCTCTTAAACTGACAGCATGCTTCTGAGATGAAATACAATAACACTATAGTTAAAAACCATCATTACTCCTTCTCCTTTTTATCAAATATGTTTTTGATCCCATTTTTGCCTCTTAGGAAACGTTTCCTGGCTCCCAGAGTAGATTTTCTTAGGCTCTGAAGCAGCACACATATTACTGAAAACCTATTTTAGGCTTAGGGACCTAATAAATTGCTTGAGCAATGAAATTCTTGGGTTTTGAAGTCAAATGTCCATCAGACACCGTGAGGCAAGTTAATCATGGGGTGCAGGTTTGAGTGCTGCCCTGTGCTGCTCTGCAATTAAATGATGGTAGTAAAGTTGTAGCAAGTTGTCAAACAAATGCAAGGAAGTTTGGTTGTTTTTTTCTTTTTTACTTTGTATGCTTTTGATCCACAGTTTAATACTGAGAAGGTGGCTCAGCAGGAATTATTACAGTGCCAGGCGTTTGGCTTAAGAAGTCAATGATGGCAAGGCAGAGCGTTCTGTGTGTGCAGATTGCTGCCACCAGTGGCAAACCCTGTAGCTGTGAATTTTGCAGAAACAGATGAACTCAGCCTCTCAGAGCCTTGTCCATTGTTTAACCTCAGTGTTTTAACCTCAGTGTCTGTGGCAGAGGAGCTGTCTCACAGCACAGAGCAGGGAGAGAGCAGCCTTTGCTTTGCATCCCCCTGTGGCTGGGATGCTGCTGCTCAGCTGACTGGGGGTGGCTGCCAGATCCATCATTGCACAGTTGGCTTGAGAATGGAAAAAAATTCCAAACCAACAAACAGAGGAGCAAGAAACCACATCTGAAAGTAGTGCACTGCAAGTAGAAGGGTAGAGGTGGCCAGTGCTTCTGCTTCCCAGCATGAATCTAAAAGGGAAAAACAGCAATAATGGAAAAAGCAAACAGCTATGAGTATGCACTGAAAGCAAGGGCTTCAGCTCACTTCTCCCCCTGGGGTGTTGTCCTTTACAAACAAAAAGCCAAATGACCAGTAAGTTCTCATTTTCAGCAGACACTGCCCTGAAAAGGCACAGGGACAGGCAGAGCTGAGCCTTCTGAGTGAGAGCTGAACTATTTTTGCAGGAGTGAGTGCTGGGGTGGAAGTCTCCCAGGCTGTCTGGCACTGCTCACAGCCCTGCTGTAATGGATAGGTGAGCACAGCACTTCCACTGCAAAAAGTCCTTAGAGATTTCTTCTCCTCCATCAACTGGACAACTCAGTGCCAGCTAAAGGCTGCATTCCAGTTGCACTAAAATAATTTTTGTGGCCTTGGAATGCTAGGAAGTGTGACAGCCCCTGTCTGGATGGCTGGCTAGTTTTCCTCAGCACGTGTGTGAGGGGAAGCACACCTCTGAGGCTCTGGGAGTTTTTAAATCTAGAGAGCACTATTGCATTTACTTACCTTGGCCTCCAGCTTAACAGGGGTCATTGATTTTTGCCAGTAATTTCTGTAGTAAAGGAAATTATTCTTTCTGCTCTATATGAATACTCCTGACCTCAGTAAATGACCCTTCATACAGGCAGGAAATCCTAGGCAAGAAGTGAGTTTTTCATTAGGTCCTATAAACCCATACAGCAAAGAATTCCCTTAAGAAGGTGATGTTGATTATGTGATAAATTAAATTTCTGCTTGAACTTGAGACTAAAATAGATAGATGGCCAGTCTCCACATTGAGAAGTGAAGTGTTTATGAATTTTATCACCTGTCTGGGTATGGAGCCAGCCAGTGTTCTAACCAGAATGTAACCCTATAAAAATCACTGCCGGTACTCCAAGAAGGACATTCAAAGAGGCTACACTGAATCAATACCACCCTGAAGAATAAGGGGGTGAAAGCAAAGGCAGACAGTGGACAAAAACACTTCAGAGAAAATGCTCCTGGCAGCTCGAGTGGGACGAAGCACAAACGTGACTGGGGACAGCATCTGCTCTCTGAAGAATGTGATGCCAGCCCTGGCTTTCTGAAGTGAAGTGCAGACGTGAGTTTGCATTGAATTCTCTCTCTCTGGGAAACTCAGAACCACTCCAAGTGTTTGTGCACAGACTTTTGTCCTTGAGAAGGTGGTACAATGTTCCTACTTGTATTTAGAGTATTCCTTTGCAGTTCTGTCTCTTCAGATTTTCAAATTATGAGGGATCTTCATGCAGGATGTGGGGATGAGAGTGTGTGGGGGTGAGAAAACACAACAGCCCCAGAAGGAGGGTGGATTGTGGCCTGTCAGCTTTACAGCTGGGGAAGTGAAGCCAAACAGTGGTTCAAACCACAATTTCTCAAATGTGGTACCATTGCCAGCTCTGTCTTAGGCCTGTCAGCATTGCTGTTCATCCTCAGTCAGTGATTTTAGACACAATGTCTTTGTCAGGCCACAGGGGATCAGGGGTTTGGGTTTTCACTGGGACTGTCAGCATTGCTGTTCATCCTCAGTCAGTGATTTCAGGCATAGTGTCTTTGTCAGGCCACAGGAGATCAGAGGTAGGTTTGGGTTTTCACCAAGTTCCTTGTCTGGTGGGCAGAACTGCCTTGTGCCCATCTCCCTCTTGGGGCATGGGGAAGGATGCTCTGCTCAGGAGCACTTGTCATCTGCTCTTGTCATCTAGAAGGTTGCATAAGCTGTATAGAGAAGGATTTATTTGAGAGGATGAAATGGCTTTTGCCATTCTGTGCAGTTACAGAACAAATTGTGTGTGAGCGTGTGTGTTTGTGCATGTATTTTCTGATCCATTTCGCTAAGTGACATCCTCATCCCACTCTCCATATGGCAGTTGCGACTCTATCTTCCTCTGGGAAGGTTGTTTAGGACTCAAGAGACTTCATTTACCAATAAACAGCATCTTGGCAGTATCTGGGAAATGCTGCCTTTCTCCTAGAAACCCTGCCTCCTCACCTTCCCTCTCCTACTACAGGCGAGGCAGGTGTGAATGATCTCATTGTGTTGTGGTGGAGGTGACATGCAGGCAATACTAGCAGCATTCTGTGCAGAGCTGGAACATAGTAATTCTGTGTGCTGACACAAACAGTACTACTGTTTGTCTTTTTTTTTTGTGTGTGTGTGGTTTTTCTTTGTTGTTGCCAGCTTGGCCTGCAGGGGTGTTGTATTTGCAGGGAGGAATGATGAATCTGACTCCATGTTCTCAGAAGGCTAATTTATCACTTTATGATATTATATTATATTATATTAAAGAATACTATACTATACTAAAGAATACAGAAAAGATACTAAATGCTAAAAAGCAAAAAATGAAGAGTCTTTACTCTTTCCAGAGTCTCGACACAGCTTGGCCCTGATTGGAGTGAAAGAGTGAAAACAACTCACACCAGAATCCAATGAAACAATTATCTGTGGGTAAACAATCTCCAAACATATTCTACACGAGCACAACACAGGAGAAGCAAATGAGATAAGAATTGTTTCCGTTTTTCTCTGAGGCTTCTCAGATTCCCAGGAGAAAAACCCTGGGTGAAGGGATTTCTTCAGAGAATGTGAATGCCACACAGAGGCTTGGTGGAAGCAGAGGTAATCCATCCCTGTTTCCTCCTTGCAATGCTTTACAGCACAAAACCCACTAATAATAATATTAATAATAATAAGCTTACAGCTTATATAAGATGGGGTCACTCTGCCAAAAGGTGAGCTGGTGTTGATCTTCACCCTTTGTCAGACAGGGGTGTGGATATGACTTCCCTGTGCCCAGGTAATTTTTGGCTGCTGTAATGACCTGGAGTGGCCTCACAGACTCCTCAAGTAGTTTTAGTAACCAAGAGGAAAATTAATTTTCTGCAATGAAAGCAAATATGGAGATTACAGTCATGGGGGTAAACCTGTGTAGTTTTAAAGTGTGGAAATGTCACTGTTGGGCTTTGGGGGTCTTGCAGGTAATGAGGAAGGTGTGGTTGGGCTGTCCCTCCACACATGCTGTTTGTGTGATTCTCATGCAGTTTCCACAGATGGACTCAGGGACACTTCATCAGTATCCATCTGCAGACCAACAAGAATGGCTTGGGTTGAATCTTAAATCAGTACATAGCCAAATCTATAGAAAATCCCTTCCCCTGACCATGAAAATAGCTGCTGGTCTCATGGCATCACTGCACCACCTGAAAGTTCCCTCATGTCCAGGCAGGTGCTTCTCTGACTCGAGAACTCAGAACCCCTGTGAGATGAAGCATCTCTGGAGGGACTCATGAGGACTTTGCCCCCAAGCTGGGTGTTTGGAGGAATTTACCTCCTCAGGCTGAGAGGGATTCAAACCTGCACAGTCCATACAGCATAATTGTTGTGGGAGTATTTGCTAGCAAATAATGAGACTGGTGGTGCTGGAGAGAAAGCCCTGAGTTTGGATTAATGAGAGCCCTGTGGTTTGCTGGAGTTCTGTGTCTCAAGGTCAGTTTGGGGGTTAGAATTACTGCCATAAATAATGTAACTACAAACTCCTTGGGCCTGAATTTTGCAATTGCCACTTATTGAAGTAAAACTGCAGCTGAAATAGAAGAGGATGAAATACAACATCCTTCCCCTATCGCACAGCTGAGCTGTTTCCATGAGTCAGCCCAGCTTCTTGCTTCCAACAAGGGCCAGCGGCCCCTTCCCTGCTACTTTTGAGCCAGGTGAGTTGGCCATGTGATTGCTAAAACCAAAATAAAAGGAAGAGGGGAGGGGCAGAGGACAGGATTGTGCCTTTTGGGGGACAGCTTCAGTCCTGAGCCCAGTGAGCCTTGCTGCACCACATCCCCACCCACTGCTGCTCCCAAAACTGGTGATTTTCCCAGGAGTGCTGTGGTGTTACAATAAAGGGGGGGGGGGACTCTGGTGAATCAACACTCTGGCAGCAAACAAAGTTTCAATTAGAAAAATCAGTGGGAAAATAAATATCTGCCTTGTTGCAGTGCAGTTGTTTTCTGTATCAAATCCAAACAAATATCTTTTGGAGGGAGTTCATTTCCACACTGTTGATCAGCAAACAAAGCCCTGTGGGTGTGAAGCTGATGGTTTAAATGCTATGTGCATACTCTGGGTCTTGTGTGGAGTGGTGAAACTGCTTTAGAGAGGAGCAAAGTCAGTGGCCTGAGTTTTCTGGATATTTCTTTGACCAGTTTGATTTCTGCTAGATGAAAGCAATGAGTCCTAATCCAAAGAAACTTCCTTAAACATACTGGAGGAGGTTTAGGAACTGACTGACTTGCACTAGAGGAAGTTCATATCCAAGCCAAACAAACAAAATGAAGAAATGATGGAGGGGTAACCTGAGGGAATTCAACCCATTGTGGCATGAAAACCACCAGGAAAATGGTTATGGAAATAATGATGGTGAGGGGAAAGTTCTTTTTTTTTTTTGTTGGAAGGAAAGGACAGTGCTTTCTACTTCAGCATCCAGCAGTTTGTTGAGTTTCTGAGCCCATTTCCAGCCCCACACCCCAGAGCACACTCAGCTCCCCCTGTGCCCTGCAGAGTCCCCAGTGCAGCACATCTGCTGACAGAAAGGGATTTTCTGCCTCTGCAGCTGCATGTTTCCTGCACACCACCCAACCTGAGCTCTCAGAGACCTGCAGGCTGACTCATGGATGTAACTGCATCCACACCAGGGATTTTCCTGGCTTAGCACTGTCTCCTACAGTGTGTAATCTCCTTTTTTCTTCCACTTTGCACAAATCCTGGGCCTGTGCTAATAGAACCCAGTAGAATAAATAAAGCCTAACTCATTTTTGCTCCACATGTAAGATGTAAAGTAGGTGATTGGGAAAATCAGGGATGATTGTGGTTCAGTCTCTTGGCTGCCATTTCCTACAGCTATGGAAGAACCTTAGGCAGCACAGTGAGAGCCAGCTTGACGTGGAATCCCATGTTCCTATTTTTAAAATCCAATTTTGGGAGTAGGAAAGGAACAACAGGGAAATATGCTGGTTTTCATGCTGTTTTCAGTGGGCAGTCCTCTATTTCTTTGCACAGCTGTGTGCAGAATTGGGGTGTAGTGTTCTGACTGCTGTGTTGTTTCACTGTAGAGGTGGTTGGAGCCAAAAATTTTTTTTTTTTTTTTCTGATTACTCTCTTTTTTGCTGTTTTGTTCTCTTTTCTTAAACATTATTTTTGTTGTAAATATCCCTTGGTATAAAGGCTTCCAAGTTGTGTTTCTCTCCACCTGTATCACATGCAACACCCAAATAAACTCACCTTGGGGAGCTTCCTAGTTGGTTTGGTCATGGAGTGAGGACAGATGGAGAGGCAGAAGCAGGGCCCTGTCTGTGGACACTGAGCAGAGGGGGGAAATCCTCCCCTTCAGCACTGGACACCAAATATTCCCTGGCTGTTAGACGTGGCAGGAAGGGCTGAATACACACAGGGATGGTGCAAAGAGAAATCCAATCCTGCTCATCAGTAAATGACCACTGGGTGTTTGTCAGGGGTGTCCTGCCATTGTGTAGAAGTGTGGGTTTGCTCCAGCATTTTTTAACACATTTGGGATCTAAGGGAATGGCTTGGATTGGGTGCTCTCCTCCTTAGCCAATACTGAATCAGGCAGGTTGATGCTTTGTGCATTTGAATTCCCAGTTCAAGGGGCTGACAGCAAGAGCAGGATGAAGCTCCAGACTGAAAACTCCTACAGAGCTGCAGCCCCCCAGGAATTGATAGGAGCAGCTCCACGTGTGCTGCTGCACAAAATGTTCCTCCCTGAACAAAATGTTCCTCCTTTTTCTGAGAAGCTTTAACAAGTCCCTTGTTTGCCACAGACCTTTTTTATTTTTCCAGAGAAAAGCTTTTCTTTCTGTGCACAGTTCTGGGTTTTGCTGAGGTAGGAGCTCTGTTCCTCTCTGTCATCCTGATCATGAAAATTTTAAGGCCAGGCCTGTGTGACTGCTTCTGCAGGAGCAAAGAACACAGCAATGAGTGCTCCTGGGATGCTCTGAGTGTTTGCATTATGCATAGATGTACTGATATTGTCTTGGTTTTGTGATCAAATGCATTTTTTTGTTACTATCCCTGCTTCCTTCAGGGCTTGGTGATGTTCCCATTGAAACTCTCTACTGACTTCCATAGAGCAGAATCAAAAATCTCTAAGAAAAAGTGGATGCCCAAAGGCAGCATTAAATGTATAGGAAAACCAGAAATTTGGCATTTGGAAGTTTCCATTGTTCAGACAAAATGAGTCTTGTTTGTTGTTGTTGTTTTTTAACAAGCAGGCAGACAGGATGTGTGCAGTACCTCTATATTTCACGCCTACATGATGTATTTTATTCAGTAATTTCTTTTTTTCTTGGGTAAGCTTGGAGCAAATGATAAGTTATTCTTTCTACTTGGTAACACTGCAGCAAATTCTTGAATTATTTATTTCATGCATTTTAGCTTGGTGTATTTGGATGCCTGTAAGCTAACTTTGTAACTGACTGGGTGTTTGAAATTTCTAAATAAATAGTGGTGGTTTGAAATACCTTGCCAGAAAAAAGAGGTCACCCTTCTTCTTCCCCCACTGTCTCCTCTGGGAAAAAAAAAATTAAAAAATCCCACATGCCTCATTATGAGCAGTGGGAAGTTGATTTGTAAAACAGATGCTGCATAGAAGTAATTGAGTTGAAGTTGCTAGAAATACGTATATGCTGCACAACATCTGCAGATCTCAAGATGTATTCATTATCTTTCCAGAATTTAGATTGTAATTACGGGCCCTTTATTTAAGTTTCCATGGTGATGCAGAAAATGCTTCCCCCTTGTCCTTTGCTAATCAGGCCACTTGTGTGTTTGAATGGTGTTCGTTTTCCTCTCCCCTGGGTTAAGTTACTGTTATTAATACAGAGATATTAAGTTGACAGGGAGCTGTCGCTGCTCAGGCAGCGATTCAGCAGCAGCAGCAGCAGGCACATCAGGCAGATTTGCTGCACATTCCCCAGTGCCACAGTTTAATTAGCCTGTGTGCTTCCAAATGTTTGTGAGGAATAGCAGCCTCTGTCATAACAAGTGATGCACTCGTGCCTTGGGGATTGGGGAAGTCGAAATCAAAGTCAAGCAGCCAATAATGTATCACACCGTGCCAAGCTTCTCTCCTCCATCCCTGCACCCTCCTCCTCCTCTCTTGGCAAAAGGGCTCTGCTGTGTTTTATAGGAGGCTAATGCCCTGACAGGAGCTGTCCAGGAGTCCTGCATCCATGTGGCCTTTGCAAAATTCCTTGTAATAATCGGAATTTCACATTATGTTAAGGCACGTTTATCGAAGTTTACAGCCTCACACTCATGGACAAAGGGTTTTAATGTTACAGTTGTTTGAAAAAATGGTGAAAGGTGTGGATTAATTACTAAAGATGTTGTTTTACTCAGGATTTTTATAAAGTTGACTGAAATGTGGACTTTTGGTTAAACTGGGATAATTTTTTATTTTTATCCCAATCACCCAAAAGATATACACATATTAAAAGAATTTTATAGCATTTGCTAAGCAATTAGATACATTTTGTAGAGCTTCAGGTAGAAATGCAGGTATTAGGCTTAAAAGGAATGTTTATTTTTATGTGTTTTGATTATTTGACTGGATCACGCCCATGGATGCAGGATTTTAATCTTACACGTGTTTGAGAAAATGGTGAAAGGTGTGCATTAATTACTAAAGATGTTATTTTACTCAGGATTTTTATAAAGTTGAGTGAAATGTGGACTTTTGGTTGAACTGGGATAATTTTTTATTTTTATCCTAATCACCCAAAAGATATACACATATTAATAGAATTTTATAGCATTTGCTGGGCAATTAGATACATTTGGTAGAGCTTCAGGTAGAAATGCTGAAAAAGAATGTTTATTCTTATGTGTTTTGATTATTTACTGAATCATGCCCATGGATGCAGGATTTTAATGTTACAGTTGTTTGAGGAAATGGTGAAAGGGGTGATTTAATTACTAAAAATGTTATTTTACTCAGGATTTTAATGAAGTTGAGTGAAATGTGGACTTTTGGTTAAATTGGGATACTTTTTTATTTTAATCCTAATCACCCAAAAGAGATCCACATATTAATAGAATTTTATAGCATTTGCTGAGCAATTAGATACATTTGGTAGAGCTTCAGGTAGAAATGCAGGTATTAGGCTGAAAAGGAACGTATATTTTTGTGTGTTTTGATTATTTGACTGCATCAAATTTAGGCCATGGGCTCGTTACAGCTTGAAATAATTTTTATCCAAGAAAATTTCAAAGAAGGTTGTTTTTAATAGCTTACATAAATGGAATCAAATTTTATCACAGCTGTTCACCGACCATTTACAAACTAATGTTTAAAAGTTTTTCACTTCTATCAGAGCAGGAACAGAGCTTTTTTCCTCCAGTTGAGACCACTTTTCCATCAGAAGGAGCAGGCTTGTGGTCAAACTGTGGCACAGCAGAGGGTCAGACCCACCAGTGTGGGGGCATGAACGGAGCTGGGTCCTGCTGGGCTCAGCTGGGCTCGGTGCTGTGTCCTGGGAGAGGAGTGCTGCCTCCTGGGCAGCAGCAGGGACATTTATGGAGCTCTGACAGCACTTGCCATTAAATTTATCCTGCAGATTTTAATAGACCCAGCAGAGTGTGTAAAAGCAGGTCCCTGTTTCCTCGCCTGAGGCTGATGTAGGTTTGAGGTGGAGGAAGGTGCTTTCCCTCCCAAAACAGGAGAGGCTCCCTCTCCCCCTGTTTGCTCAGCTGCTGGGGTTTGCCATGGAGATTATCAGAGTGAGTCTGGGCAACCCAATCCTGCCCTTGGTGCTGCAGAACGAGCTGTGGCCTGACCCTGCTCCCAGCTGGGCTGTTCACACACAAACCCAGGTGTGCACAGTGACTGCTGTGTCCCACTGCTGCTCCCAGCACCCTGCTGTGCTCCCCTGGGGCTGCTGGCAGGGACATCAGCAAAATGTCTCTGTGTTCCCATCCTCACCAAGCCAGGCCAAGAATACAGAGCAGGTCCTGAGCCCTCCTTTGTCACTGTCATATTTTCTAAAAAATCCCTTCGCCAGGATTTCTTCTCCTGGGAATCTGAGAAGCCTCAGAAAGGAATGAAAACAATAATTATATTATTGCTTTGGAATGTGGTCTGGAGATCAGTTAGCAACAGGTGCATCTTTGATTGGTTTCATGAGTATTATTTTAACTTAATGACCAATCACAACCAGCTGTGTCAGACTCACTGAGTCAGTCACGAGTTTTTATTATTCATTCTTGTTAAGCCTTCTGGTGTATTCTTTCTTTTTCTTTAGTATAGTATTAATATAATGTAATATAATATAATATAGTATAATGTAGTGTAATATAATGTAATATGATGTAATATAATGTAGTATAATATAATATAATGTAGTGTTATGTTAATGTTATGATGATATGATATGATATGATATGATATGATATGATATGATATATAATATAATATAATATAATATAATATAATATAATATAATATAATATAATATAATATAATATAATATAATATATCAACTTTCTGAGACATGGAGTCAGATTCATCTCTTCCCTCATCCTGGGGTCCCTCACAAACACCACACTCCTTCCCCCACCTGCAGGGTGCTGAGCACTGCTGAGGGTACAGCCATGCCCCATGCATGTGATGGCAGCACAGGGATGTGCTCAAGCACATAATCCTCATTTTTAAAGGCTATAATTTACATTGGTCTCCAGAGCTCGTCTGCTGCTGGCAGATGGAGCCAGCAGTTCCTGTTAGCCACGTGCCATGTTTTTGTGTTCATGATGCTACCCTGAGCAGGTTATATCTGAGCTGCTTTTTTTGCACAAAAGTTCTCTCCCCACCTTAGCAGGGGCTGAAGGGGAATGGAAGGAGGAAAAATTTTTCCAGTCCATTGTCTACTACTTTGTCTTAGCACAAGCAAATGATTTTACAAGGTTCTTCTGTGTCACTGTCATATTTTATGAAAAATCCCTTTGCCAGGATTTCTTCTCCTGGGAAGCTTCAGCTTCTCCATGTTTTGCTCCTTTGGAATGTGATTTGGAGAATTGTTTACCCAGCATGTGGTAGTTTTTAATTAATGGCCAATCACAGCCAGCTGTGTCAGACTCTGAGTCTGTTACAGGTTTTTTATCATCATTCTTTTCTAGCCTTCTGATGTCTCTATTTCTTTTAGTGTAGTTTTAGTATAGCATTTTCTTTTAACATCATGTTTCAGAAGGCTGATTTATTATATTATGATATTGAGTCAAGATTCTCATCTCTTGCCTCATCCTGGGGACCCTCAAACACCACCACACTTCTGTGTGTTGTGATTTTGTGTTTTTCTCTGTTCAACATCTTCATTAAAAAAGAATAGGTTAACAGGCAGAGTTGAGCAGGGTCTAATAACATGTAAATGTTGCTGATACAATATGACACCATCAAACTTTCCAGAGGTTTGAAGAAGCCGGTGATTCTCATGTTCATGCTCTTGAAATCCTTGGAGACTTTTTCTCCCCAGAGGATGCACCTGAGGGTCAGAAGTGTCCTCTGGCTTCTTGGCCAGGAGCAGCAGCTGGCTAAAGCCTGAGTTTGTGTTTTTCTCCCAGTGAACACATACAGGGGGGAGGATGAACAGGCAGCATCTTCAGGCAGTAACCACAATGTAATCAGGCAGTTTGAGACCTCTGTGTCATGGTTACATGGTTTTTGATCAGAAGGGTCTGAAAAAAAATCAGGTGTGGAGTGCAGACCCAAATTCAGGCACCTGCCCTCCAGCAGGAGCACAGGACAGAGGTGTCTGGATGCAGAGGTGCTGCTTGCATGGAAAAGGGTTCCAGAAGCTGGAGTCTGAGATCTGTAGCCTCAACACAGAAAGGTTCTTTTGCTGTGGAGAACAAGTCCTAGTTCTTCCATTGTCTCTTACTAAACTTGATTTCCTGATTTTACCTGCAGTTAAAACACTTAGAGGGAAGCATCCAGGTCCAAGACTTTTTGAAGTCCATTAAAATCTTTCCATTAATTGCATATTGTTATTGAATTCTCTTTCCTTAACCCACAGAGGTTCTCATGGATTTTTATTGGAAATTTTTCCAGAGTAAAGACTGCAGGACTTGGTTGTAATTATTTTTTATCTGTGCCACATAAGTCATCTCTTTAGCGTGCTTTTCAGCAGAAGCTGAATGTCTCCTTTTGTAACAACTTCACAAACACAAGGTGAACATTGGATTAATTATGCTGTATCATTTGCCAGCACATACACCAAATGTCAGGCAATGACAGAAACTAAAAATTTATGGCACAGAAGGGAAGAATTTTATGATCTTCCATGGACTAATGTAATGACTCTTTTATACAAACAGATGAAATGCATTTAAAAACATAGCTATTTAGAAAATTGGCCTGAACACATTCTAAAATCCAGAGAAGTTCATTAGAGGGAAAAGCCATAAAAGTGCCCTTTGTTTTTAGTTCAATAGAATGTTTTAATTTTGAAATATAATTGCTTGAATTTAGTGCACCCCCCAATTAGATCATTTGAAGATCTCTCCATCTAGCTCTTCTGGTACAACATGGTGCAGAGTTGCTCTTACTTTTATTTTCAGAGGAACCTAGCTGGTGCCATGATCACAAAACAAAGATTTGTGGGTGTAAAGCCATCCCTGTGCCCCAAGGGCGTATCACACACTGCTCCAGCTGAGCAGATCCTCTGGGTGGGAAGGATGAAGGACTTTTGGGGAGTGCTGAGTCCAGACTGCAATCATGGCATGTTCAGACTTTGTCTGAGGCTTCTCTTCTCCTTGTGTACTCTTAACAGACGTTTTACACGTATTGCTGGTAGTTTTCATTTCTTACATAATCCAAAATCTATAGCAAACTCTGGCACAGAGCAAAGCTGAGCATCTTGGAGAACCCTGAACTTCTCTCGCACTCAGACTTGGCATGGGGCAGTCTTCTCTCGCTGTGTTCTTACAGGAGAGTTTCCTTGACCCTCTGGTTCTGTTTTCACTGTTGTGACAGTCTGCACTTTGGGCTCATTTAGCTTTAACTTTTCACCTGTTAAAAAATCTTTGTAGTAACCTGAATAGATCCTGGAGTGCAGACAGCATGAAGGAAAGGTTTGGAGGGTGCTCTGGGGAGCTGAACAGGCTGGAATGCCAGCTCTGCCCACAGCCTCTCTGCAAATCACCCTGTTAATAAAGAGCCTATTTCAGCTCTGGAAACATGGAGCCTTCTCAGGCTATTACCCAGCATGTGGTAAATTAAACAATCTTGGCCTGATTGCATAATGTCACTTGAAATTTAAGATCCTTTTTCTCCTTAACCCCTAAAATTTACAGGCCATTTTTGTTTAGATTTATGGTAATTACATAATGGTTCTGCTCCTTTGAGGCTCTTCTAGGAAGTTTTTTAGCACCCTTTTGGTGGCTAATCTCCAAATTACCAGGGGCAGGAGCACTGCCTGGTCTCTCTGTGGGTTTATCTCAGTGCAAGGGGTGCAATGGCATTGCAGGTCTGGAACTGGGGCTGTAGCAGGGGCCAGGCAAGAGAATTGCTGCTCTGTGGGGGCAAATATTCCTCAGACCCACTAAGCTATAGCTCTGCTGTCTTATGGGAAGAGGGGTTTGAAAAATCACTGCTGTAGCTAGGAGGATTTCAAGTCCAGAGGTACCCAGGTCCATACTGAAATCCTTTCTTCCTCTGGACTATATTTAAACAGGTTCTTAACTTTCATCATGAGTTTTTATATAGTTTAAAGAAAGGATCTAATTTCTTTCAAAGAAAAGACATGCTTTTTTTTTTTGGTAATTTAAATTTGTTTTTTTGCATGGAAGCAAAGTGATTCCTTAGAGTTCACATAGCAAACACTCCCTTGGTCAGCATAGGTAACAAGCACACATAAATTCTTCATCTGTGTTTCTTGCTGGTTAATGAACTATGTGGTGTTAATTTAGTAAGATCTTCCAGTCCCCATCTTTTAACTCTGGCAGTGGGGTTCAGGAAGTGTTGAGATCTCTCAGGACATTCCTTTGGCACAATACAATGATTCATAGAACTGAGAGATTTTGTGTCATTGAAAAAAAAAAAAAGACAGATACTGTAAATTAGCCAGAACATTTGCCTGCCAGAGTGAGGAGGGACTGCACAATATTTTTCCAGCCTGGTTTTCAGTGTTTGATGTGCCAAACATGCCTTGTATTTTTGGAGAGAGGCTTCCATATCCCAGTTCCTGTTAGGGTTCTACTGGGAGGTCATGCTCATCCTTTCATCTGAAAGTTGTTTTGTTTTTATTTTCACACCCAGTTCTCCAACCCTGAACATAGACTTTACTGATTCATTGGTGATTTCTGCTACCAGTATTCCACTTGCCTCCTTCCAGGATTGTGAACATGTGACCTGAAAGGGAAAGTTTGGGAGATGAGATTCTTAAGAAAAATCACATTTTTCATTGTACAGTACTATTTGTCCTTAATCTTAGAACTGTCTGCTATTGCTCTGCAGGGACTCTTGGCTAATTAAAGTTCAGATAATGCTGTCTCAACCTCTGTCCCCGATGCTGTGCTGTTTATTCATGTCAGGTATTCATAAGACGGTTGACATTTTCTTCCTTAAAGATCTCTCAGGTAAATTACAGGCATTTTACTGCTCTGACCTTTTCCTTTACAGGAGGAACTTTTGTTTTCAACATTTATTTTGTGAATATAATGTTGGAAGGGAAGTAATTGGAGAGGTGTAGTTGTTCTAGTCTCTATAGTTGGTCTATTACCTGTAATGATAATCTAATACTGGTATTTATACATGATTATCTCTTACCAAAACTGCTTTAAATTTAAAGAAAAAGCCAGACTGTTTCACTGATTGGTTTAGGTGAATCACCTTTTTCCTTACTTCCCCTGAATACTACATTTTTTGCTTTCCTAACACATTCATTTTGTGCCTGAGTCTCAGGGAGGTGACTTGCTTTATTAATATATTTCTGGAGTTCTCCTGTTATGGGGACACTTTTATGGCTTTAATGTAGTTTTTGAAAATTCCTCTATTATTGATCTAGATATTATCCCAGCAGGAGTCAAACCCACAAGACAATTGTGTGAGGATAATTTCTTACTACAGAAGCATTTTATTCTGAAAGCCTGCTGTGTGGTGTGTGCTTTGATGGATGACCCACTGTTTAAATGTGTATTAGACATTGGCTTGCTAATTAAATGCCTTAAGGAGGGCCTGGATCCATTCAGACTCAGTAAATGTGTGGAATTTCTGTTATTTTATTTCTTGCTTGTGCTCCTAAGTTGAGTTCTTTCTGTTTCCTGACTTTGTAGAGAGGAAGGGGAGTACTGGAAAAAAAAAAATAAAATAAATTACTTTCTACCCTCACTCAAGACTTTTTGCCCAGGGCAGAGGTGAGACAATGAGGGCTCTCAGTTCAGAATTAGGTCTGCCAGGTGGGAGGATGAGGAGCAGGAGAAGAGATGGGTTCTGCATTTCAGAAGGGAGTGAGAAGAGCACTCACCTGGAATTTGAGAGAGATGAATTTGGATCCCTCTTTGCTCCTGAAGGACCATCTCCCATGAGGAAGAGGACCATAATTATGAAGCTGTGAGATGCTCTCAGACTTGTTGGTTGAAGTGCCTGTGCTTGAAGCATTTTACTGGGAGGGAGAGTGGAGATCGTTCACAGTTGAAGAGAGGGGATAAAGTTATTCTCCTAATTTCTGAGTTCTTAAATTGAAAGAGCAGCCAAGGACAGGAGCAAGGACTGCTGTTCACCTGCAGGAAATGTTTCCTGAGTATAATCCCCACTCCTCTTGTTGGAATTTTGTGTGTGTGGAGCAGATAAGCATCAGAAGCAGTGCATTTGCTGCTAAGGCCAAACATAGAATTTCTTCTACTCAGAAAGATTTGGGTTTTTTGTTCTAAGACAGAGGGATGTGTAGAGGATCATAGAAAGGCTCAGGTTGGAAGGGACTTTGGAAATTTATCTAGTCCAGTCCCCCCTATCTTGATTAAGTTATTCAGAGCCCCATCCAGCCTGACCTTGAACATATCCAAGGCTGGGGTACCCACAGCTCCTCTGATCGACCTGTGCCAGTGGTCTCACCACCTCACAGCAAAGAATTTCTGCCTGATATCCAACTTAAATTCACCTGTTTCAGTTCAGAACATTACCCTTGTCCTGTCACTACAGGCCTTGGCAAAAAGTGTCTCTCCATCTTTCTTGTAATCCCTCTTCAAGTACTGAAAAGCAGCAATAAGTTCTTCCTGACACCTCTTTTCCAGGATGAACAACCCCAAACCTCAGCCTGTCTTCATGCAAAAGGTGTTTCGGCCCTCAGCAATTTTTTTGTTTTGGACCTGCTCTAACAGATCCATGTCTCTCCTGTGTGAGTCAGTTCCCTCAAGATCCTGGAAAATTTGTGGCACCTCATCAGGTGCCATGGATTTGTGGATTTTCAAGTCCCTCAGAGGGTCTCAAACCTGATATTCTCCTGAGATTGGTGGGACTTCATTCCTCCAGCCCCTGCCTGGAGATTGATGGACTTGAGAGATGTGAAACAAGCAACTGGCAGTGAAAACTGAGACAGAAAAAGTTGTTGGGCACCTCAGCCTCCTCCATGCCACCAGATTCTCTATCTCATTTATCAGACAGGGCATAAAAACATTGATTCACTGAACAAAAGCAAGCTAATTAAACACAGTAATTAATAATATCTTTTAAAATTTGAATTTGAGACCAAATTTGAGAAAAAGAATTGTTCTTTAGTAGTGACCTTCATAGGAACAAACAAATGGCCCTTCTTGAGCAGGGGAGTGGACAAGATGACCTCCAGAGGCTCCTTCCAACCTCACCTCCTTCTGTGAAACCTTCAAACCCCAAATAGCTCTGTTTGCAAAGGAAATTGTTATGTTTTCATTGCTGTCATCAGCTGTCTGGAAGCACAACTCATTCTTTCACTGCTTTCACTGCTTTTTTCCTTATTTGAAAGAGATGGAGGCAGAATTTTCTTTCCGTGTTCCTGAAGCAAGGCTCATCATGAGATGCATTAGGAGGAGGAATGTCCCTGTTTTTCTTCTGAAAGTGCTTGCAGAACACATCCAAGGCCAAATCATGATGTTATTTTCATCTGTGTCCTGGGCATGTAATTATCTGTGCTGCTCCATCCAGAGAGCTCTTACTGGTGCTTTCAAGTAGAGAAAAGCACCCTGTGTTCCTAACAGAGATTTCAGTGGTGTAGGAAAGGAATCTGTGGTGTGAATTATTTTATTCTCATTAATGAAGCTTACTCTAGCCCATGTGTGTAGGACAAGATGAATTAAAACTAATAAAAGCAGTTAGGAAATTAAGTAGCACATCTCCCCTCTGTTGTCCTTGGGAGGAAAATTCAGCCCAAGCATGAGATTTAGAGATTCCCAGTTGGTTTTTGGAGCTGCTCACTAAGCTCTCAGGGATGGGTGAGAGGGTAATGCTCTCTGTTCTGTCTGTGAAGCTGCCTTCCTCACCAGCACCATGCTCCTGAGGACAGTGCTAACTCCTGTCACTCCTTCTCCTCCTGCACAGGAGGAAATTGTGATACCTGTTCATCAGGCCTCTGCTGTGCTTTTCTGTGGTTTGATTAGTGTTTTCATAGAAGAGATTCCTTTGGGGCTGCACTTGAATATCCCAAACACTCCACTTGAATTTTGTGGATAACTTTTTCAAATAAAGGCAATGAGTTTCTCAATTCAGTAAGGGGTGAGAAACAGCCATGTCCCCTCCATCAAATGCTGATTTAAACAGGATTGGTTTCTTTACAGGTTCAGTCCTGCAGGAAACAGAAACTATCTATTGTAAACACTTGGGATTAGGGAAAAGTTAAAAAAAATAAAAGAAAGGAGAGAAAAGCACATTTTGGAAGGGGGAGGAATTTGCTCTAATCCCTCTGAAATTATTTTCTTGCTGAAAATTGTTAGATCTGGATAGACTAAGCCAACTGAGTTACCAAGACAACCTCTCCTGTCGTGAAGATGACCATGCATCTGTTGATTCAAGAACAACAACCAGGAGTAGGGGCACTGGGCAGCACAAAGGGCCCAGGATGGAGCCCAGAACTGGGGATGGTGTCATCCAGTCACACAGGGAAGGACGCCTGGAAATGGACACAGCATTTGCCAACCAGGGATTGGAAGTAAATGATGCTACTGACAGCTCATCGGCTTGGAGCCCTGAGGTATGCTGGATTGTCATTTATCACACACACTGAAAGCTTTCGAAGGGTATTGGGGGCCAAAAAAGGTTAGAGGAGAAATGAAGTGAAAAATTGATCAGCACAGCACAAGGTAATGGTACTCCTGTGTGCTTGTGTGCATGACCATACACCTCTTCTTTGTGTTTCTCCTTTTTTCTGGTATTTTACCTCTTACTACTAACACTAATTCACAGAAAGGCTTTCATTGCTTGATTTCTGGCTGCAGTGTCTGAACTGAAACTGGAGCTTTGGCTACCCAGCAGCATTTACTGGCATTTATCAAGGAGCTCTCAGTGGTGGCCCGGGGCTCGGTCACTGGCTGTACGTGCAGGGTGTGTGTCCCAGGACAGGGTACGTGGTCACTGGGTCAGATCTGTGTCTTTTTCCAGGTATTTTCTATGACTTAGACAATGGGAATAATCTGAAAAGCTGGAGGTAGCTGCTGGGGGTGGCCTGTGACCTGCTCAAGTGACAGTAATCATGTCCCCATTGATACCAGGCAAACTTTTAGGGAAGGAGAGAACCTGAGTCTGCTTTCCTTTAGTTCTGCATTTTTATTTTGAATCCTCAAGGAAACATTTTGGATTTTAAGGCATTATAAACACCTGACGACTTTGCATCCCCCTTTTCTCTCCTAATATCTCTGCATGATGTGTTGATTTTCATTATCTTACCGCAGGATTAAATTTCTGGAAAAATATCAGCTTGCATCAGACATATTAAAATAACAGCACAAAGGTCATATCTTCTGCCTGAGTTAAAAGACAGGTGTGGAAATCCATACCTCCATCAGACTGTGAGCAGCAAGGCTTTGAGGGAAGGTCCTTATCCTTGGAGCAGCCAGTTCAAAGCTGGAGAGATGCTTCAGCCCTTAGGGGTGTTTGGAGCAGCATTTTGGCTTTCTGCACAACCCAGTCCCACAAAACACTACACCCCACATGGGAACTCTGTGTGGCAGCAGCTCTGCCCTCTCTTTGCTGTATTTCTGACACTGCCTGCCCATTTGAGGCTCGTTTCTCCTTTTCCATGTTTGATTTGCTTTGCCACGGTTCACGTGTGCTGCAGTGTCTCCAGTGTCCTCTTGTGTTTCTTTGAAATGCATGGCCCATTTTACTCCTGGTGTCTACATTTTAAAAATGCAAAGAAGGGTTCCAGCATACTGGAGCAGAAATGCCCAAGACACAGTTTATCTTTTACAAGCAGCTTCTCATTCAAAGGTATTGTGTAGATTAATGAAAGACTTTTTATTGCAGGAACTAAATGTTCTGACATGCCAGAAATGTCCAAGTGTTATTATGCTCCACTCAAAGGACTTCTCTTTACAGACAGAAATGGTAATTTTATGCCCCTGCAGTGGAACCACAAGTACCATTTCAAGCCTTGTCCATAATTAGCTGCTCTTTCAGGTTTCTCTGGCAGAAATGGACTTATTTTACTTAGTGAAGTGGATGTTGGCTGTCCTGAATGACCGGGTTAGATGTGCAGTATCAATCAGGATTCTTGGCTTAGCTTCTCAATAACTGTGCTGGGAAGAGGGAAAAAAAGAAATTCAGATGAAGTACCTAAACCCCAATCTTTGCTTGCATTTCAGTTCAAGTGTCTGTATAACCAACACATTCACAAATCACTTGTGGCTCAGCTGGGCTCTGAAAGCAGGGGGGAATTCTGTCAATGACTCCCACAGAAGGAGGATTTGTAGGCATGTAGCAAACCTCCATGGGGATGAGTCCTGGATAGCACAATGCTCTCAGAAAGGGCCAGGCTGTGGGGTGTCCAAAGCTTAGTTTCCCATGGAAAGCTTACTGAAGGAGTTTGGCATTTCTTTTTCACTCTTGCTTCCAGTTCATGCAGTTTTCTCTGCACTGGGTCTGGCCACTGCTCTAGTAGCACAATTTGAGCTTTCCTGAAATCCAAATCTTCTCTAGCTGTTCAGTCAAAATGCAGATATCTGACCTTCAGTCTGCCTTACACACTGCCAGAAGGTGATGATATCAGCCCTGCTGGGGCAGGAAAGTGTCTACTGGATTTTCATTCCTGTGGGTTTGTGCTGATGCACTGGAGTTCACATTTTCCAGCTGAGACATGTAGCTGAAAGCCAAGTTTTGCCTCAAGCATGGTTTTCTCCAGACCTTAGCAGCAGTCCTTAAATGTGCCTTGATTCCATCTCCTCAACAGCAAATGCACAGATAAAAGTGTGGAGGGAAATATGAGTCAAGCCCAACCCCATCACGTATTGAAAATTATTTCATCAACCAGACAGAAATAACTTGACTGCTACACAGGAGCACTTAACATTTTTGTAACACCATGCTCTCTCCAGGCAACCTGGCCTGCCTTGCATTTTTGTTTTTAGCAGCCTGCTGTTTATACAGAAAGATGTTTCTGTAGCCAAGCAAGTAATTTTGTGTGTTGTTCTCCCTTTGACATTATATCTGCAAGACATGCAACAGCAGGTCTCTAATCTGCACACTTGGACTTTTGTGTTCAAGTCTTAAACACCTCTGAAAATGTGAAAATCTGGAGCTTTGCATGTCATGGCAGATGAATCTGGGCACTTCAAAAGTAGATTGACAGGAAGTAAACAAAAATTTTGATGTTTATCGGAGGCCCTGTTTGAGACACCCAGACGCTTCTGAAGGGACTTAACACCAGACGTCCCATGGCCCATCATCTGTTCCCTGAACAAAAAGACTCCTGTGCTGGAAAGAAGTGTTACTTGAAATGTGAAAAGAAGATAAATGTTTGAGGAGGAGGGTGACTCAGATGCTGGTGACAGGCCTTAATTCACCTTCTGGCTATTAACTGAAAATCTTTCCCTAGTACAGTGTATACTCATGTTTAAATACAAGCCATTGATCACTATAGCAACCCCTTTATCATATGAAGCACATTCTAGCTCTGAGATAAAAAAGCACTGTTGAACAGAAACCCACACACCCACTCAGCAAAAGGTAAGGTGAGCATCCATGGTTTTATCTTGCTTTATCAAGATGGTTTTTGTTTTAAAAGTAGGTAAAAGACTGTGTGTGAATTGGTCTGCACATGTTGCGGTTGTTTATTTTGAATTTTTATTCTGAATTTATTAGTACCCAAACTGAACAGAAGGAACAGATGCTTCTCTTGGGAGATTTTAGAAGGGTATAAAGAATCAATATGTATTTAATCAGACTGCTTATCCCCATTATCATTGCTTTAGCTGTAGGAAAAGTATTGAATTATGGGTTAGCATCTAGAAATGGAATTTCCATTCTACAAGAAATTCTGACATGATGATTTCCTCTTCATATTAAACATAGTGCCTAATTTTTAAAAAATTTCTAGCAGAACAAAATATCAAAAAAGTTAGCAGGTTCAGCTGAATTGTTTGATTTTAATAATGTAAAAAATTTTCCACCTTGAAAAGCAATTCCAGTGTATGTTCGAAGTAACAGGTTAAAGTAGGTCAAATTGTTTTGCTAGTGCCTCAATATTGACATGAATGAAATGTAAAAATCCCTTTGTTTAGTTTTTCTCTATGTAGAATGTTTGCCAAATTAACCATCTCCTGCAAAACACTTAAATATTAATGAAACTTTTTGTTGGAAATGTTTCAACAAGTGCTGCTGCTTACTAGAGCGTATGGGAACTATTACTCAAAATCAGGCAATTAACTATCTTTGGCCCTTCCAGAAACAGTTTGGATCCATATTTCACACAGCAACTGCATATACTAAAGTGAGGAGAACAATTTTGTTTTAATTGGAATTGGAACCACAGAGGCAGTTGAACTCCACTGGAGGTTTTACTCCTTCCTTCCCTTTGCAGGAACACAACGAAGTGAACAGTGTGCCAGCTCACCATTGTGCCCACGAGCCCATCTGCAAATGTGGTGACCTGGATGTCCTCTTCACCTACAAATCCGCAAGCCAGAAGCTGATAGCCACTGTCCTGGAGGCCAGGGACATCCCAGACAAGGACCGCAGTGGCGTCAACACCTGGCAGGTGCACGCAGTTCTGATGCCGGGCAAGAAGCAGAGGGGCAAAACCAGTGTGCAGAGAGGACCCATCCCCATCTTCCAGGACAAAATCACCTTCAGCAAGCTGGAGCCAGAGGAGCTGAGCAGCCACGCCGTTCGCTTCCGCCTCTACGCCGTGCACAAGGTGCTTGGGGAGAAGATGATGGGGGAGCAGCTCTTCTACCTGAGGGGCATCAGCCAGGAAGGGGAGGTGAAGGTGACACTGCTCTTGGAGCCACGGAGTAACCTGAGTGTAAGTTTGGTGAAGGATAGGTGGACTCCATAAAACTGTTTGTTTTTTGGTGAATATGGTGTTCCTGGAGCCTTTCATTCATTCAGGGCTGTCAGTGTGTGATTGGTGGGTCTGACCTGCTGTCACTTAAAAATTATCAGACAGGGGAAGCTCAGGGTGTTTCCTCCCTGTGCAAAGCTGTGTTTTATTAACAGCCCAGGCAGCAAGCTCACACAAAATCTTGTGGATCTGCATGACTCACCACATGCTGTACCGTTCAGATACCCCAGGTTGGTCTGGGAACCACCAAGGCATAATTAGTCCTAATTCCAATAAGGGCAGTGGTTCTTGTGCACCCCAGTGCAGAAGTTACCTCATTTGGCCCTAGATACCAGCTTGTGGATCTCCACTGTGCAGTTTCCATCTTGCCAGAAATGCTTAGTAATGTTCTCCTACATGACAGATGGAAGCGGAGAGCTGGGTCATGTGAAGAGGAACTGGCTGTGCTGCTTCTTAATTTTCCACACACATCACAGTTGTATCCAGCTCTGGCTATGCCAATCAATTGGTGTAGATGAGCTCTGTCATGATTCATTGTCTACAAAAGCTCAGAGAGAGGTTGTGCACGTGAGATGAATAAATCATCCTACTCCAGGTGAAGTGGAGAATAGCAAAAGCATTGTGGTGGCAAAGAAAGAAAGTAATAAAATGCACAGTACATGGCCAAAAACTGCCAAACCGAAAAGTGTATTCCATCCAAAAGCCATTATCAAGGAGATGTACAGAGTATTAGTGTAGCAGGATGTTTGCTTATCTCAGAGGCTTTGATTTACACTCGTGATAACACTTCACTCAGGGTTCCTAATCTTTAAAGAGAAGGTTCAGAGATGTGTTTTTGTAAAAGTGACGCTCTGATTCTTCTGCTGCCCCGGCATAATTAATTCTCAGTTATTGTAATTTCTTAGCAGAGATCTTACTGAACAAGGCCACAAGACACAAATTAAGGGGGGGGGAGGAAGGGGTGGTGAATGTCCTGATGATTCTCTCAGTGCTCTTTCCCTGCAGAGTGCAGATTCTCAGCTGAGTCTGTCAGCAATCTCTCACAGTGATAGCGCTTCCTCAACACAGTCCCTGTCGCATGGAGGGGTGCCAGAGCTGCTCGTGGGACTGTCATACAATGCCACCACGGGGAGGCTGGCAGTGGAGATGATCAAAGGCAGCCATTTCAGAAACCTTGCCATTAATAGGCCACCTGGTAAGTACTTTCACTGCTATTAAATAGCACCCTTGAGCCAAAATTTGCTTTTTTATTTTCTCCCTCAAGGTGCTCAGCTAGAGCATTTCTGAGCTGGGTTTCCTTGCAGAGCACCTGATTGAAAATTAAGTATTATTTCAGATGCATGTGCTGATAAATAGTACAGGGCAATTGGAGGGAATCATCTGAAGGCTCAGCTGATGAGACAATAATACCTGAATATCTTCTTTATTGCTCATACCTTTACAATATCTGATTATGGCAAAAGTGCTGCTGTACCCAAAGCACAGAATTCTCAGCAGATTCATAAAAAAAGTGAATAAAAAAAAACACTTTCCAAGTGTTTTTCTATTAAAAAAAACACTTTCCGAGTGTTTGAATGTTACCATGTGACCCACAGGGGCCCTGCCTGGTGCCATTAAGTGTTTCCCAAGGCTGCACTTGGTTTAGTCCCTTGCTGTGCTGCTGAGTGCTGGGTGAGCTGCTGCTCTGGGCCCTTTGGGGATCCTCCTGCTGTGAATTCTCCACTGCTGCACAAGGAAATCTTCTGCAGAAAGAAGATTTGAAGGTTGTTGCAAAAGCTCAGTTCCTTTCATCCAGTCCCAAAGGGAAAAATTAAAATTGCCTAAAGTAGGTTTAGTCGGTGCCTGAGCTGCAGAAGGCACAATGGTGAGTCCTGGAGAAGGATGGTGCTGGTAATGTCCATGATGGAGATGGAGTCACAGCCACAGTTTGCTGCTGGTTGCCTCACTCAGGGGTTGAACAGCAGAGCTCCATTCATCTCCTGCTGTCCCTTTGCCTCCTGTCTGAAACCAGCAGCTGATGGCAACGTGAAACAACCTTTTTGTTTGCTGTCTGTGATGTGTGCCTGCTTGTCAAAGGAGGTAAACCTTTGGCAGTTCCTTGCCTTCTCTGGGTTTGACAGAGTATCTCGAGCTGCAGAACACTGAAATGGCTTTTGCAAGATGCTCTGCTCTTTGGTTCAGGTCTAGAAAAATATTTATGAAATATTTCAGTACATGGATGTGAAAACTTAGATTTTACACTAGACTATACTTAAGCGGATTACAGAAATAATCTGTCATCAGTGAATCCCTTGAGAATTAAGGGAAATTCTGTGCAACAGTAAAACCCCTGACCCCAGCCTGTGCAGCCCTCACTGTCTTTTATTAGCTGTGACAGGAAACCTCTCCATGTGGATTTCTTAAAGGCATGTTCTTGTTTGCATGGACATGTTTTAATAAAAGGTTTTAAATTGGGATCTTCTTTAGTAATTTAAAACAAAGGTAGACTAAGGCAACCATGCCCCAGCAGAAAAGCTCTCCTGTTTATATATGCTGCAGAGTAGATACATCCTAAAGTTTTACTCTCAGAAATGAAATTAAAATAGTCACAATATAGATCCAAATGAGTTTTCTGGCAACTGTAATGCCCACTTCTTTTTCCCATAAAGGAAAATTTCATCCTTTTTGTTTCCAGATCATACAGACCAGTGTCAGACCAGTGTCTCTCAGTGCTAGATAAACTTTTAAGTGAAACACAGAAATCCATAAATTATTACAGGCAAACTCTGAACCTATCAAAATCTGCTTCTTTTTTTCCAAGTCACATTGTTGCTTCTGCCTTCTGAATTGTTCTTCTGTGCCTGTAAAGCCCCCAGTAGTGTGGTGAGAAAAAGAAAACCCAGTGAAGCAGAAACTGAAAGAAATTAAAAAGAAGGAGGGAAAGCAGCTCTTGTCTCAGTGCTGGAGTAGCTCTTCACTGATAACCCCCAGGCACTGCAGAGCAGTTTGTTACTGTCTCAAACATGCTGCTGGCTGAATGAGATGCTCAATAAGTCCTTCACAAACTGAAGCTAAAACTGCTGAGCCCCTTTCTGGAGGGTGAGCAAAGAGTCCTTGTGTTTTCTTAAATAGGTGCTATTTGAAGTTCTGCTGTTCAAGGCTCACAGGGATGATTTCTTTAAAGTATCATGGAAATTTTGGATATAATAGCGCTGTGGAACACTTAAACAGCCAGCCTAAACTGCTATTCAGGGCAGCCATTTATGGTAAGACTGAAGGAGCAGAATTCCTCTCCATTCCCAGCCCTGGATACACAGACCCTGTGCAGGACCCATATGTGGTCCTGTCAGCTTCTAGGAATGGCAAAGGAGTTTTGAACAGCAGCAAAGTCTCCAGATGTGCTTTTTGCCCACTTTGACCCTCTTCTCTGCCACTTGTAGACCCACACCCTGTGTGCTGCCTTCTTGGCATGCATGCACAGGGATTTCTCTGTGTGCACAACAAGGAACTGGATGGGGGCATTGGTGATTTTAGGTGTTTAAGGCTGCAGAGGCTGGAACAGATGGTTTTATAGAGAAGAAAAAGGAGATAGTGCATGTCTCAATGTTTCCTGGGCACGTTTTCTCCTTCACTTAAACCTTTAAACTGAGTCAGGTAAATGTCAAAGCCATGGGTGCTTGTGTGAGTAATAAATGGGTTAGAAAACAGCTGGGCAGCTTACAGAAACCTAAATTGTGCAGGCAGTGCCTTCTCTTCAGGACACATATGTGGGATTTAAGAACAGTTTGGTCAAAGATAAGTGTCCAGGTATTGTTCTGGGGAACATGCTGAGTTACAGGCCTCAGCTTGCATTCCCTGATCACACAAATAGATCCATTATCACTCAGAGCACTTAAGAGCACTCAAGAGTGTGGCTCCAGCACTGGACCGTAAATTATCTGGGTATGCCAAAAAGCCTCGTGCAGAAAAGCATCCACAGCTTTGTCAGATGTGGACACTGTTGGTATTTTAGTGCTAATGGCTTATGTCTGTGCACCCCATTCTCCTTGCTTCTTGTAAAAATCATTAACCTGCGCTAGCACTTTGTAGGAGTTCGTATTTTGGTTTGTGGTCTTGCATCTTTTTGGAACAAAATGCAGTGTGTTCGTTTAAAGGGTGTTTATTTAAAAAGAAAAATAACAAGAGAAGCCTACACCAGTGCCTGAAATGTCTTTAAAAATTTATTACCAGTTACATACAATGTGCATGGAAGTAATACCTTGGAATCACAGTGAAGGACCAGGAATTATTTGAGCTAGCCAGTGCATAAACACAAAGCACAGAAATGTGTCTGCCCATGTGATGCTAAACCTTCATCAGCTGCTCTGCTGGGGGCAGCTCTGTCTCCTCTAATCCAGCCTTCCTTCTGTTCCCTGCTGCATTTCTTTTGGGGTTCATGTCTGTGTGCAATGCAATGTGAGAAGAACTATTGTGAAGTTATTCCCTCGCCTAAGAAAAGTCCTCCAAGCTTTTTGGCAGCTGCAGAATTAATCACACATAATAATTGCATCCGTGCATGATCATTATTATACCAGCAGCTTATTAACCCCATTAAACAAATACAATGGCACTGATACTGGAAAAGACAGGAGGGGAGAGAGCAAGCTATCAGGATTTCTATGGGGAACAGGAGAAGTGCTTGAAGTAAAGACTTGTCTGACAACAAACATCTACCTGAGCCACAGGTAACAATGCCAACAAGTACAGAAAATGCTCCCATAGGAAAATTAGGATCTTTAAATTAGGATCCTATTTGCTCTGGGATCAGAGTGCTTGGAAGCCATTAATGGATTTTATTTTATCAGCTTTTTTTTTGAGAGAAGAAAGTTATTATCCCCGTTACATTCCTGGAGAACAAAGGCACAGGTTAATTCCTTTAATTACTTCAAAGCAGGCCAAGAAGCTGAATAAAATAAATTAACTTTTAACCTGCATATCTTGCTCTGAGCAGGGAACTTGCTTGAGCTCCTAAAGCTTTGTGATTCATGTTCCCATGTCATCAGTAATAGAGGAGGGATCTGTGCCAGGGCAAGCTGGGCTGGATTCAGTCCTCCAGACATTGGATAACAGAGCAATGGAGCTTCTTGCTGCTGACTGCTTGCCAGTCAGTGACAGTAAGATTGTAGAAAACCACCTCTCCTTGTGCACATTCTTGTTGCCCATCCATGAATATAGCTGGAATAAGCCTATAATAAGAACAGCTGAGGAAGCTTTGTTCTGGGTGGAAAAGATGAGGCCAGATGCAAGGAGCCCCAGGAGGATGTCTCAGTAATGAGCAGCTGGGCAGTGAGGTGGAAGAGGAAGTGGGGATGAGTGTAAGATATTGCATGGGGACACAGGTGGAATTCAAACGTGAGCAGGATGGACTCAGAGCCACTTGGGAGTGAAATATTAGGCTCATGGTAAATAGCTGCAGGAAAATGTCAACTCAAGGGTCACCAACAGTAGTGAAAAAAAACCCCCAAAGTTAAAGGTGGACAAAATGGAAAGTTGGTGTTTGTAAATGAACACCGTGTACAGTTCTGTCTTCCTCTGCTCGAACAGAACATGGCAGGACTGGAAAGATGTGGTGAGGAGTGTTGGAGACAATCAGGGGAATGGGAGCAGCTTCCAGCTGAATAGACTGTGCCTCTTACATGCTGCAACAAAAGGAGGTGGGGGAGGACTCATGGAGGTCTCTAAGTGTCATTGAGAAAGTGAATTAACAACAGAAATTCGCTAATACAAAACCAAAGGATGGTAAAAGGAAGCAAGGAAGGAGCAGGTTCTGGAGAGGAGACAGCTCTTCACCTGAGCTGTCAAATTCCTCCCTACAGAATGCCATGGATGCTGGAAGCCTGCTTCAGTTCTGTGCAGCACAGAGAAATCCACAGAGAAAGTTCCACAGAGGATTGTTAAATACAAAGCCTCTGGCTGAGGAAGTTCCTGAGTCACAAATCACTGGATATTTGAGAGTATTTTTGGGAGAAGGAGCACGTGCCATATTTTCATGGATTTACTGCTCTGTGTGTTACTGGGTGCTGTTAGCTGGATGGGTTGGCTGGGTACAGCTTTCCCCACCACATATGGGACCTGGGACTGAGTAGGCTTAGGAGAATAAATGCCACACTCAAAACAAGTGAAAAAGGGACTTTCAAGGAGCAACTGTGAGATTTTTGCAGGGGAAATTCCATAATAATTAGACATGCTGGGATAGTGCATGGTTATTCAGTAATGTTTTCAATAGCTTTACGTTTCTGAAAGGTCTGTAGAGAGCAAAGTCCATGATACAGTTGCTGGGTATAGAAATGAAGATCTTTGTGAATCAAAGGACAAAGTGGATGGATGGCGATGCTCTCCCACTTCGATGGCTGTGAAAAAGAAAATTCTTCCCCTCCCAAAACAGGCAAAAGAAAAAAGCCATTTCTAGCAGAGTGGCACCATCCTAATTCCAAATTTCAGCTGGACCTGAGTGTTTAGTGGGAATCTGCAGTGGCACTGCTGAGCCTCAGGATGTCTGATCACAGGCTGTGTAATCCAACCATGCCCATGGGCACTGCTGCTGCAGATGACAAAAGCCTGGCTTAAGCATCCTTACATCCTGCTGCTCCCATTGCTGGGCAGGTGTGTATCCTCCCTGCTCTGCTCATCTGTGCATCCCTGAAAGCTGTGCATCCCTGCTTTCCCTGGTAAAGCCCCAACTCCCTCTCTGAGGCAGCAGCAATGCACTGATGTGGGAAGGGTAGAAATGCCCTTTTTAGAGGAGAGTCACGCTGTGCATCCCCAGAGGTGCCTGTGCTCTGCTGTGGCTGTGTCAGCCCGGGCTGGAGCTGCACCTCCCCAGGGCTGGGAGTGCAGGCAGGTGTGAACCAGCTCTGCAGCTGACACGTGTCCCAGGAGAGGGCAGGTGCTGTGAAATGGAGTGGACATGGGGTGTTGAGACAGCAGAGGAGAATCACTGAGCTCCTGGGTGCTCCAGGAGGAGCTTCCCTTCCTGAGACACCTGTGCAGTTTCTTCCAGGGAGCCCTCATCTCCTGCCCCTTTTACATGTTACTGCTGCCAGCAATTCCCTCCTCTCAGACCAAGCAGTGCTTCCAGGGACCAGGGCATTCTTTTCTGCTGCATTTTAAATTAAAGGAGCTGCTGGTCTGTTCTCTGATGACTCACATGTTGTGAAGGTTGCCAGCTCCCAGCCTCTCCCTTGTGAGAGAGCTGCCAGCCCCGGGAGAGGGAACCTGAGAAGAGGCTTGGTGGAACAGGGAAAGGAAAGTTGGCTTCTCAGCAATGTAGTAGGCAGCTCCCAGCCCTTGTATGATTTATAGAGTCGGCCATAAACTGCCTTAATCCAGACTTTCATGACATGGGGTTGGGATCAAAAGCTCGGTCTAATCCTCCTCCCTGCTATTTTACTGATCCAGCTGCCTTGAGCCTGGCTCAGAGTGTGAATGTTGAGTGTTCTGCCCCACTGCTGGTTGAAAGGGGAGGCAAAGGCAGCACTAATGGTCTTGTGGGCCTCAGACTGAGAGCTCACATGGGGCTGCCTGTACAGAGCAGCACAGAGTTGGAGCTCTGGGGCTGCTCTGCCACGCAGTGCTGCCGTTCATTATGTAGGCTGGGAGCGTGGGCTTGCCAGCTGGGGGAAATTAAGCTCCAGGCCCAAGGCTTTCTTCTGCTGTGGCTGTTATTAGTCTGGATTGCAGCATGCTGACATGGTTATCCTGCTTTTGGAAATGAGCTGGCTCGCCTGGAGCGCGGGTGGGAAAGTCCGCACGGCGCTGCACGGTGCCCTGCAGTCCTCAGACGTGAGGGGTCAGGAGTCTTTGGTTGTTTACTTCCTTTCTAAATATAAATTCAAGCAGGGGGGTTGGATGCTTTTGTATTTGCAGTGCTGTTGGTCATGGGTCAGCTTTACTAATAATAATGGTGGTGCTTAGTGTAAGTGAAAGCAGAACGCTGCTCACTATGGTCCCTGCTCCAAAAACGGGAATGCATAAATTACAGTTGATTATTCCCCTGAGTTGTCATTATCAGTTAGTTCCCTCAGAAGAATCATGACAGAAATGGGTCATTAGAAGAATCCTGGAAAAACTGATTGCCTTTGCAGATGAACTCTCCAGAGGTGTTTGATGGTTGATGGAGACAGAGGAGAGGTTTGCCCAACCCTCTGGAGTAAGAAGATGCAGCACTAGCCCAAAATGTGTCTGGCTTATTGCAGCATTTCTTGATTTAGTGCTTTTCAGTCTGATATTAAATGCTGAGATGTTGGTACTTTATGTATACGTGGACATTGTGCAGTCCACTCATACCAGAGAGGCAAGATGAGATCAGAGCAAAAATGCTCCGAATGCAGCAAGAACTTCTCTCCCAAAACCTGCATGGAAAGGAGAGCCTGGTAGATGCCATGCTAAAATTGGTCTTGGCAGAATTAGACTTTGTTCTTGAATCTTCACAGAGACTTCTGTGTAACCGTGGGCAAGCTGCAGTCTCAGACACTTCCAGATATTTAGAGGTCTCCCTCTTCCTCGTGTCAGTGAGACGGGTGCCTAAGCAGAAGGTGAGCACTTAGGCATTTTAAAGAGTGTCAGCCCTAATCTCTTTTCCTTTTGTACCTGATGGAGGTGGCACAAAAGTAAACACTGTGAAGAGCACAGAGTGCTGAGACACACGGTAATGAGGCCATTACTGAACCTGAGCATGTAATTAGGTGGAAAATGTTTGCCTTCATAATGAATAGATGCTCTTACACATACATTCCTCAGTAAATCGTCAAGTTCATCCTTGCTGTAGCTACACTAATTTCACTGTGTAACTGGGGATGGATTTTCTTTGGCAAAGTCAACAGGAGGGGAGAGCTTTCCATCCCAGAGGGCCAGAGTGGATCACAAGAAAAGCTGTGTTTTCTGATGAGATACCCAAAAAGAAGCTGCAAAGAGCACAATGCAGGAAGGGAAAGCTACAATCTTAAAATTTAGTTAGTGAAGCAGAATAACAGCTCAGCCTCATATGTACCAACTCTGCAAAGCAAATTTCAGATGCTAAATATATGATCCACACCTACTCTTTTATTTCTGTTCAGGCAAGCTTGATTCGTTTGGCTGGTAAAATACACCCAGTGGAATAAACTTGAGGAGAATTTGCAGCCTGATTTAGTTGTGACTTGCACTGGCTTTGTGCCTGTGTTTTCTTGGGGGTGAATAGGGCTCCTGGTATTAGCTCTGCCTTGAGCACAGTCTCCTTCCAGCCTGTTCCAGAGGATACATGCAGAATCCCCACCCACCTTGGTACTGAACAGATGGGGTCTTGGTGCAGAATTATGTAGAAATCTGACATATATCAAAGAAAAGCCAACTTTTCTGACTTTAACTCAGTGGTGGTGTGCTGGTCATTTTTCCTCAAAGCCAGCTGTGTTGTCCCTCACTTGCAGAAGCTGAGGCCTCAGTCAGGGGTGTGACATCCAGAGTTTATGGCTGTAAGACTCTCATCCATTCACTGCCTGCAAAATTAACTGGGACATGCTGAAACAGTATCCCATGAGGTGCTTTAGCTGTGGCACTTGCTTTAGCGTTAACACCTAAATCGTCTGGTGTCACTGTCTGCTAGATCTGTGCTGAATTATGGCATCTGCTTTTTGGACTATGAATTGGTTAACTCCTTTGGGCACTGTTCAGATGGATGTGCCTGCAGTTAGGTGTGATGAATCCCACCTGAGCTGCCAGAACTGGTGAAAGTCAGAAGGAAGTATGACAGCAAGGCATACTAAAAGTAAAATCTAGACCTCAGTGCTTTCCCTGTCTTCCTAGAAAAAGAGATGCAGGCATGTGTGGGACACCTTTCCCTAAAATAGCACTAGAAGGTAATGCTAGGATGGTTGTGAAAAGAAAGAAAAATTTTGAAATTCAAACAGAGAATTGTACTAATTACCTGCTTGTTTGTATTTAAAAATCTGCCTGGTGGAGTTCTTCCAAAATTTTGAAATCCCCTTCTCAGAAAAAACCAAAAAAAACCCCTGATGAATACATGAAAAAAAAAGTCCATAAAACCCCTACTTATCTTTATTTTCAGGGAGCTGCCTGCAGTCTAGACCAGCAGCCAGGACTTACACATGAGGAATGCTTCAGTGCACATAGTGGTTTGTCAGTGCCAAGTACAGAGACATCCCTACAAATACTGTAGGAGTTGTGTCTGCTTTTACATTGAGTCAAGCTGGAACAGAGGGTCCTCTCTCAGGCTTTGTGTTCCTGATGAGCCTGAAGCTGTTACAGATTTCAGCCCCTCAACACTGAATATTACAGTGGAAATTAGTGGAAATTACACCTTTCAGTAAAGTGGGTTTTTTCCTTCCCAGACACAATCAGGAAATCGAATCAGAGCTTTCCCTTTCTGTGTGACAAGTTGGTCTTTGCTGGCAAGATCCTCTCCATCCCCAGCGCTGTGCTGGGAGCCAAGCTGGCACCCCCAGCTAATGACTGGGCTGAACTTTCCCCGCAGTAACTCGATAGCTGTACAGCTGTGCAGGCTCACAATTTGCTCCCTGATTGTCAGCCTCCTGACAGCTTTTTCAGGGCAACAGTTTGAGAGGAGCGGGAAGCCCTGCTTTGGAGACGTGGAAGTGTTTTCACACCTGAAGTGCAATTTCACACCTTGTGTTGCTCAGCAGATAAGTGCGTAAAATAGCACATCAAACGGGAACAGGAGAGGGTAGAAATGCTGCAGACAAGAGATGGAGGCTTGTTATTTATTTCCCATCTTCAGCACACTCTGAAATAATACTCACTTGCAGGAACCCAGGCACAGATTATGGAGAGGTTAGCAGAGGACTTGTCTAGCCAAGCAATCTGTCACTGTCATGTGCAGAGCGAGGTGAAAACTTACACTGAGCTGGGTCTGTGGAGCTCTGGGAGCTCTGACACCACAGTATTAGCAACCATGTAATACAGGAGAACTGATTAATACAGGAGGCAGCAGGAATTTAAAGAGTAAATTTACAGCAGCACTAAATTGGACCATCCCTTCCTTGTATTTGCTAAGCATGTTTTACTCCTTGTATGGACTTAAATTGTAAATAAAATTCACTTTGGGTCTACCAAAAAAGTAATATGAGATTTTGGAAAACTGTTATGGGAGATCAAATAATTTCACTGTTTCTGCAGGGTGTTTTTCCCTCTTTTTCAAGACCCTTATTTTTTAGTATCCCAAAAAATAGATAGTGGTGGAGAGGCAAGGGCAGCTGAGGGAAGCCTGGGTAAGACAGCCCCAATGAAGCTTGATTGTGAGGGAGAGGAAGGGAAGGTGGAGACACCATTTGAAGTGGAGAATCCATAGAGATGCTCATGGTTTTGGTTAGACAGGTTTGCTAGGACTGGGTACCTGATATCCTGTTCTTTCCAAGAGGATGGTGTAGGTACAAAGGTTGTGGTAATTGGGAGTGGAACTGTGGCTCAGCCTCATCCCCAGTGGGTGCAGCTGTGAGCAGCAGGTGAGCAGCACTGACAGCAATGAGCCATGAAATGCCCAGGTGTGCTGACCAACCTCCCAAGGGGACAGAGGGCACACTGCATGGTGCAATGCATGAACAGGAGGGGATAAAAGGTTGGGCTAAAGAAGAACGGAAGATGCTTGTAGCCTTCTGAAGTGATATGATGTTATTCTGTATGGGCAGATGCTTGAAGCCTTCTCATGTGGTACAGTGTTATTCTGTTTGGGGGAATGCTTAAAGCCTTCTGAAATTGTATGGTGATGCTCTGTGTATTATGCCTGTCTCAACTGTGATATACACTGCAACAAAGTGGGGCTGAAACATGCATCAGTTTTCTTTTCTCCTCAGCTGAATATGAGAAAATCCCAAAGGTGCTTTCATCTTCTGCTTCTCATCCCATGGATTTTACCATGAGCGCCATCCAGCCCTCATCTGCTGTTCACTGCAGACTAAACTGCTCTGCTTGGATGGTTTTTCGGGGTGTTTTTTGACTGCCTGGGACTTTCATTCAGCCTCTCACCTGCCCCAAACATGTAATTCACTCTTTTATTTTTTTGTCTTAGACACCTATGGGAAGCTCTGCCTGCGCAACTCGGTGGGTCAGGAGATGTCTCGCTGCAAGACCTCGATCCGCCGGGCACAGCCCAACCCTGTCTACAAGGAGACTTTCATCTTCCAGGTCGTAGGAGCAACAGGGGGTAGGAGGGTTGGGACAGATGGAGATGAGAGATCTCTGCAGCCAGATCATGGAAATTGTGATTTACTGCAAAGGGCCTGGGTGCAGGGGCCCTGCTTGGAGCTGCCAGCCACAGCTCAGACTAGGCCCGAGAGAGGGAAAGAGAAGTGGTACAGAGAGAGAAGGCAAGAGCGTGGAAAAGAGGATGAAAGAGTAAAAGAGAGGATCAGAGAGCAAGGTTCCTGTTACAATACAATAAACTTTCTTCTATGTTGAATATTCTAACTGTCACTAACCAATCCAGTATGATGTGGTGGTGTTCGCAGGGGTCCCAGGATGAGGGAAGAGATGAGAATCTTGACCCCATGTTTCAGAAGGCAGATTTATCATTTTATTATATATATTATATTAAAAGAAAATGATATATCAAAAATATACTAAAAGAATAGAAGAAAGGATTTAATCAGAAAGCTAGAAAGGAAAGGAATGATAATAAAATCTTGTAACTGACCAGAGAGTCTGAGCCAGCTGGACTGTGATTTGCCACTAATTAATAATAACCACATGAGACCAAAGATGCACCTGTTGCATTCCACAGCAGCAGATAATTGTTGTTTACATTTCATTTCTGAGGCCTCTCAGCTTCTCAGGAGAAAAATCCTAGAAAAACAATTTTTCATAAAATATGTCAGTGACAGTACAATATTTAAATACTATAGTGATTACAGAGAGCCTATAAAAATCATTACATTACTGTACTGTGCTACATTTTAAACCTTAAAAACTACTCTTTGGATCCCTTCTGCCCAAGCTGGCAGGGTCTGCTCTGACCCTTGGGCCTGTCTGCAAGCAGAGGGTGTTGTTCCATCAAAAGGGGATTACCTCCAGCTGGGCACACCATTGTTTTCCAGTTGTTCAGTAACTGAGGTATCTCAAAGCTTGCCTTCATTTCAATCTCACTTATTGTTTCCATATTTTCAAAATCTTTTCCCAGACAATCATATTCATAAGGCTTTCCTGTTTCATCTTCCCCACCACAGGTCGCCCTCTTCCAGCTCTCTGAGGTCACCCTGCTGATCTCCATCTACAGCAGGCGCAGCCTGAAGCGCAAGGAGATGCTGGGCTGGATCTCCCTGGGCCACAGCAGCAGCGGGGAGGAGGAGCAGAGCCACTGGCAGGAGATGAGGGAGGCACAGGGGACACAGGTCTGCAGGTGGCACACGCTGCTGGAGTCCTAGTGGGCACCAAGGGCTGTCTCTCCTTGATCTCTGCCAGCAGAATCCAGCTCTGGCAGGGCACACAGCTTTCACCTGCCCCCTCAGTGGCAGCAGGCATGGGTATCAGAGGTGGCAAGGCCTGGGAAGCAAGTTTAGTTCTTGCCTTACCAGCTTGCCCTGCATTTTCTACATCGACATAACCCTAGTGAGAAGCAGTGGGAATACTTGGAAAATCCTTTCCTTGGACATTGTCTTGCTCATTTTTCTATAGGCTTAATCACCACAGACTGATTCTGATGTGATGCTGTTTTCTTCTGGGGTGAACTCTCACTTCCCCCTTTTCCCTTATTTGTATTAATGAAGTTTGCAAATATTCTTGCCACGCAGATAGCTCACAGAAAAGCTAACCTGCATGCAGAGCACATTCTCTCCCTTTTATTATTGTGTTTCTAAGTCCTAGAAAAAAGCATTTGATACCACTGTAGACTGGATGATATATTTTTCAGGCAGCATGAGAAAGCACTCTTGAATTCTCTGTCAACTTTTAAGTGCCTAGACTTTCCTACTGTTCTCCTGTACTAACAATTGATATAAGGACTAAATACTACTGGTATTTTTAATTAGGCACCTGTTAGCCTGCATTCACATAGGTTTGCAAAGAGATAACAAACATCAGTTTTATATTGCATTATACAATGCATGTTTAGATGTTTACTTGAAGTTATGGTTTCTGTCATCACAAATACCAAAAAAAGACCAGAACAAACTGCACAGCCACCTTTGTGCCTGAATCACTCCTTTCTGCATTGTTTTGCCCATGTGTTAATGTGATTTTTAGAACTGAGGTTCATTCAGAAAAGCATTCCTGTGAGCATTACAGGAGAGGCCTTCAGACCTGTGGTTTTTCTCTGGTTCAGCAAAGCACTACTCAGTTTGCTGAGGGTTCTTCTTCAAATCTCCTGTAATATCTCCTTGGGATATGGAAGGGGACTGGTTCTGGCATGCTGAGCAGCAGAGGATGCCAGACCATGTCACCTAACCTGGGGAAGGAGCTCTCTTGCAGGCCAGGAATGGGATCCAGAGGGGCTGCTGGCTCTGCTGAAAAGAATTGTGCTTCCTGCCTCCAACTGAGAGCAATGCAAGGGGCAGCCTTGCTGGATGAGGTGATGACACTGTCACGTGGTGACTTTTCAGACTGTGCTGTCCTTTTCCATTTTAATCTCTTTTCCTGTCTCTGGGAGCTGAAGTCATGGAGATGATGGATGGAGGATGTGTCTCAGTCTGCTGCTTGGCTAAGTGGTTGTTGTTGCAGTGCTGTGTGTGACACAAAGGAGAGTGTTCCTCCTCAGTGGAATGTAGGCAGTGAGGTGCTGAGATCTCCAAATGCTATCAGCTGCCCAATCTCTCATTCCCCACACTCTCTAGGAGAGGACTGTCTTTCCTCCATTCCTGCTGATGACAGCAAGACACAGGAAATATTTTGCTGAAGAGCCTTGTCTGTACTGAGTCACTTCATGGTTTGCTTTTGCCATTTACAGAGACCTGGCACCAAATTCTGCCTCCTCCTGCACCACAGCCACTTCCTTTGCTTCAATGGTGCTGTGCAAATCTAGCTAATGCAAATTTTGGCATTGGCTGTTTGACCAAGATTGGTCCTTGGTGCTGGTTTTTGTCACATCCAGGCTAGACAGGCCCTGAGGGCACTCACAGGTTATCACTTGGTGTCACAGAGGCTCTGTCTGGCCAAGGAGGCAGACAGAATAATCTGCACAGAGAAGCACTTCTGCTACAGGTGATACAAGCTATTCTACAGACCACACTCTTGTACCTTCTTATCACCTGTCTGAGCATCATTTTTCCAGGGAGACTGCTGGGTATCCTATGCAGGAGGGTTTTCCTCCACTGTCTAGATAAGCTGGCATGTCTGCTTTGCACTACTGGGGCTTTGAAACACAAAACAGGGTTTAACCCAAATGCAGCTCATCCAGCAAATGTGTTCTTGACTGCACTGTTAAAGCTGCTATATTAGCAATGCAAGAAAAGTGAACATCTGAGTGATAATCAGCAGAATAGAATTTCATTTATCATACACTTTTCTGCTGGGGAAAATTAAAAAAGTAGAGGAAACAGCCCAATTCAAAAGGCTGATTCTAGTTATTTTCCAATCTCTACATATTTTTTGTCCTGAACTGCATAAAATGGATATGCAATTGTTTATAATTAATTTTTATTACCTGGAATGTGTGGGTGTAATAAACTTACTGAGATTCTGTTCAGAACTTCTTGAACATGCAAAGCCTTGCCTATGCTTCATGATTAGCTAAGGAAAAAGTGTAAGTTCATAATACATTTCAGCAGTGAACTGGAGATAACCCAGATTTATAACAGCATGATTAAAAAAAAAACCTAATGAAAAAGATAATTTAAAAAAACAATGAGGTACACTGGGTTTGGACTTCCATGCTGTTTTCACATTAAGATCTTTTCTGAAGATATAGCATTAAGGGAATTGAATTTTAATATATAATTTCATTGTAGAGTTTTTGGAGTCAGAGAAAAGCAAGGGAAAATGGCTTACTTAGAGTAAGTCAATACCTAAGCATGTGTTAAAACTTTGCTGTCCAAGGGAAGCAGGTTGCTGCATCCTTGCTGCTACATTTTACTCTTATATTTTGTCAAACAATGTTGGAGGGAGGGGGCAAGGGCTGTGGCAGAGGGACCATTGGGTTTTTAGAGCTACTGCCAAACCTCTTGGCACATCCATGCCTTGAGAAGTGCTTTTGTGGGGTTCTTTATGTTCCTAGTAAAGCAAGGGAGAAATTCAGGAATCTTGGGGTGAACAAGGTGCTGGGGGTACTCATGTTTTCTATTCATATTTTGGGATTTTTATTGCTTTTGTGGTTTATTTTTCCTTCCATTATTGACTGTCTGTGAGATGGAGGCTTTGCAGCAGCTCTGGCATATTCCAAAGCTCCTGCAAATTCTTCCCATTGACAGATTGAATTAGTCTTTGCTAATATTGATACAGGCTGGGCTTGTGCTCATGGTCTTTCTTCTGTAAACACCACTGCCCTTTTAGTCACTGCTTTAACCCCTTGTTTCCTCTGGAAATGGCTGACAAGGCTGGATTTCCAGGAGGTTTTCCATTACTTGGGAATCCTGACTGCCACTTGACTTGTGGATTGCTGTAGACCCTGTGCTCCCCTGGATGCTGATGCTCTCTGCTCCTGTGGGGTTCCAGGTGGGGAGAACAGCTCTGAGAAGGCCATGGGGATTTCAGGGAGCAGGATAGGAATGGATAACCTGGTTCTGGGATGCTTGGGAATTTACAGGTCTAGATTATGGATGTTTCCTAATGCGCTCATGTTTTCTAAGATGATTTGTTCCCTTTTGACACCACTGTTTGCAATCTCCTAATAGTTTATTTGAATTTTCTTTAAAAAAAAAGGCCTGAAAATGTGAAAAAGGATTAACTGAATTGGCCCAGAGTATTATGGGCAAGCGCCCTGGATCCATCTCTGTATCTTGAGCAGCATTGTTCAGCTGATTGCAGCCTGTTCTTTCCTTGTTCTCTCCCCAGCCACCATGCCCCGTCCTGCCAAGCTCTCTGCTGCTATTTTCTTTTTTCCTTTTTAATGTTTATTGACAACAGAACAGAGTGATCTCACCGTGTTTCTACTCCCCATAATAACGGTGATCTTCAGCTGATGCCCACAGAAATGAGCTCCTTTTTTAGCCCACTGAGCCGCAGCAATGGCTGCTCACTTTGTGAAGTGCCCATTTGCAAAGGCTTTATCTGGATGATCTTCCACATCCTTTGATTTGTCCGGGTTTCCTTTTTGCCAGTGTCTTTAATTAGCTGGACCCCGCTGTGGCCTGCCTGTTCCTGTTGCTCTGCCTTGTCTCCTTTCCCTCCAGGGGCAGTGAGGGCTGTGCAGCTCCCGGGTAGGTGGACAATGCTGGGGTGTATTTTTAGCAGCTGCAGATCCTGAGGAGTTATTTGGTGCTTTACACAGCCGACTGATCTTCAGTCATGGATGGCCTTAGAAGTTCCTGGATGCACAGATCCAAAGGCTGCCAGCTGCTATTGATCATTTTCCCAGCATAAAGCTGAAGGTGGCAGCTTGGCAGAGGAGCAGGCTTTTCCTCTGGTGGCATTTCATTTTCCCCTTCAGCTGGAGCTGGCAGTGACCTTGGAGCTGGCGTGCCTGCAGTGCCTGCTTTCCACTCCCATATTTATCATCATTTTTAATCTGTGTGATCACAGCACTTCATCTCTCTGCCTCTCTCTCTCATCTCTCGTGCCTTCTGCCCTTCAGCATGAAAACTGGACTGAAAGGCTGAGCAACGAATATGGCCTTCTTCATCATATTATCCCATCCCAAAATCGTGATGTTACTATCAAGACCTTGCCTTCCTGTTCTCTTGTCCACTTGTAGAGTTTGAAGTTTGTTGGTTGGGCTGTGGCACTTAAATATTTACAGAGTGACACCTGCTCACCTCCATGTGGACCAAGTTAATGACAGAAGAAAGATCTTGGTTTGTATTTGCTTTCTTCCTTCTCTCACGGGCATTGTGCTCTGCAAAAGGACAACGGAGCCTGCAGGAATTAGTATGCAGGTGCATCCTCTTTCCATTTAAAATGTGCTAAGTGTGATGTTTGCAGATATGGGTTGAGGGGGAGAAACAAAGCAGCCAGGGTTTGTAGAGAAGCTCACACTTTGAATGAGGCAGGTTTTTCCCTCCAGCATGTGATACCCCAACAAATACATTCTCATCTCCCAGGAAGCAGTGCTGGCTCTGAGCTCATCTGCTTCTGTGGTACAAGCAGCCAGAAGATGACAGATCCTAAAGCTTGGAAAGGCATCCAAGATAATTCCACAGAGCTGGTCTGGGTGTTTATTTGGGATCTGGTGAGGATTTAACAAGCTGTCATGCAAGAAATGAAAACCCCAGGCAGTGGTGGGAAGGTGGTGGGGGATAGAGCAGGAGGGGAAGGCTCTTGGTGTGCTTGTGCTGCTTAGAGCTGGAATTTGCTCACTCCTCACTCCAGAAAGCAGCACAGCCATGCTGCAGTGGCATCAAGCCTGAGCTGAAACCCAGTTTCTCTGCCTGACTCTTGAGCTCCAGCTCTGCTGGAGGCACACACAGATTTTTTATTCAGTGCAGAGTGAGCTTGTGTCTCCCTGCAGCCTACGCTGTGGGCCCTAAGAAATGAATGTGTAAATATTTTGTCTCTCACAGCAGCCCAAGGTCATCTTTCTGGAACAGCAAACAGGCACAGAATCCAAAGAAGATCAGTCTGTCATATGAGTAAGGTTAGCATCTGCACTTACAAATGACAAAGGCTATTAATCCTCATGCTGTAATCCCCAAGCTGTTTGCCAGCTGGCAGCAGGAAGATGCTCCTGCTCAACCCACACAGCTATCCATGTTTTTTCACCTTTGTAAAGCAGATATAGGTCAATATTGTAGCCTCAATAAAAAACTTGGTAGATGCCATTCATCACTTTTGGCATTACAGTCCCTCTGTTCTCCATACAAACCCTCTATACAAATGAAGGAGTAAGAGGAGAGCTCTGGGCTGGGCTCTCCATGTGCTGTTCCTCCAAAACAAAAGGCTGAAGGTGAGATTTTTCTTCCTCTTTTTTGCCCCTGAGTTTGTCCTGGGTGG
Organism: Ammospiza nelsoni; assembly: GCF_027579445.1. Classification (NCBI taxonomy): domain Eukaryota; kingdom Metazoa; phylum Chordata; class Aves; order Passeriformes; family Passerellidae; genus Ammospiza; species Ammospiza nelsoni. The sequence goes on along the minus strand of NC_080638.1, from coordinate 58,594,858 downwards.
ATGAATTTTGAGATCTCTCTGCAAAGCTGAGCAACCTTAGCAAAGCTCTGTCACTATCCAGGTCTTTACACCTAGAGCAGGGAAAACCTAACTCTGGCAGAAGGCAGACAAAATTCCAGTGGTGGGACTTTTTTTGGGTCTTAATTTGGGAACCTGCATAGGATTGCCTATCACAGGAGCATAAACCCCTGAATCCTCTGAGGTATCACTGGTGGAGCAGAAGGAAGCTGCAGGTAGTGATGCAGGTAGGCTGTGAGAGTCTGATCTCACACACCAAAAACCTGTATGGCCACTGAGTCACAGTCAGTACTGGGCAGCTGGGGTTGGAAATAGTTGAGGAAGAAGCACAAAAACCAGACAGGAGCTGTGAAACTCCATTCAGAACTGTTACTTGCTCATCTCTCAAGGAAATTGGAAAGCAATTTTTTTTTTGCTGTAACAGAAATCACAGCTGCTTTGGCAGCTGCAGGTGTGAGGAGCTAAGGATGTTTCCTCCTTGCTTTTCTATTTCCTCTGGCTGTGATGGGGGACATCAAATAGACACCAAATACTCTGGAGAGGCTGTTTGGCCCCTGTAGAGTCATTCCCAGTGTGGGCTGATCTTAGTGAGAAACAAAAGACAAGAAGCTGATATTGGCCATGGGTGAGGAACAAGGATTCAGTGTTCACACAAAAGCAGGGTTCTTCCTGAGCCCCACAACCATTAATTAGCTGTGACCTTCAGGGAAGGCACTTCATGCCAAATACTTCCCTCTCCCTTCATTTCTCTTAGGATAACATTGCAAATTTATGTCTTCATTAACAACCAGGAAAAAAAATAATATAATTTTTCCAGCTTCCCTCATCCCTGTTATGTCTTGTTAGCACTTTCCAGGTGTTTTTCCTTCATGCTGTCTCCACCACTGCATTTCCCACCCTCTCATTAATATCTGCAGAGATCTGGTCCAAGGCAGGTCAGTGCCTGGTAGCAATATTTTATGTTCATGGTGCTCAGGATAAAACCTGTCCTCCAGTCCCTTATCACTTTGTGGCACCTCAAGCACAAGTTTTCCAATTAAACTGATATCACATCTCTGCTGTATTCCTCTGCTGGCATTGCTGTGGTTTGTGTCTTGCTGAGCTTTGTTCTCAGCTGTAACTTCATTGACTTTTCCCAGCAGAGAGTTTTGTTTGTCAAGAAGAGTAAATGGACTAATCATTTGGTAGACTTAGCATTTAAATACTGTGTGACATTTATATGTGTGTGTATATATATAAAAAATGGTTTTTATGGCAGAGTGCCACGGGGCGTTTGCATGAAGCACATCTCAATGTATATTTGACTGTTGATTTAAATACACAGTATGTAATAAGTTATTTTTAGTGTGTATTGACTTCTTTCTATATTGGAACAATATACCATCCCTGGCAGGGTTTTGCTGTCTCTGTTGTGGGCACAGCTGGACACTGAGGTGTGTCCTTGTCCTGTTTCCTCCTTGTTTTCCATGAGGTGGGATTTGCTCCCCTCAGGAGCTTTGTGGGTGCACAGATGTCCCTCCTGGGGCTTGGTGCCACAGGACAGAGCTGTGAGTCTCCTACTGCACCTCCCCCCTGGTGTTCAGTAGAACATGTCACATTTCTCTAGTAGAACATTTCATATTTCTCCTTTCTCTGCTGCCATCTCCTCAGCACAGAGAGCTGGCTGGTGTTTGGAGTGATTCAGCCCTGTGGCTGAGGGAGCACCATGGAGATCTCAGCTCCCTTTCCCAGCCTGAGATCACAGAATCACAGAATGGTTTGGGTTGGAAGGGACCTTAAAAACCATCTCACTCCAACCCCTGCCATGTGTAATATCCCACTAGACCAGGTTCCTCAGAGCCCCATCCAACCTGGCCTTGAGCACATCCACAACCACTCTGGACAAGCACAAAATTCATCTATAAATTGTTTACTTTAAAAAATAACAATACAGACAAATTAATAAAAATGCAATGTCCTTAACTTCTGTTGGTGCAAAGGCAAGGCTTCTAGAGCTTCCATTTAATGATGAATTATTTTTATGGCAAATAAATCTACAAAGGGAGAACTTTTCCTACATAAGAAACAAATTTATATGTCCTTTTCACTTTTGTAAAGATCAAAGATTTGCACTGAAAATTGTACCTTGAATCTAGTTACTGAATGGTTGGCATTGAGTGGTGAGGGTCCGCTGGGATGGTGTGAGCATTGTTTCACTTGCTGGGTATGGGATTGAAAGAGATATCTGCAGTGCAAAACTGTGATAAAAAGATAAAAAGTACAAGGAAAAGATGCTTAGATATTCAGCTGGAAAACTAGTGTGGGTATATTCTTAGCTTTTCATGTATTTGACAATGAAACATTTTTTATTTTACTTAAGTGCTAACGTGCATGATCATACAATATATTGCCTCTTGCTAATTATATGCTGTGTTAGGAATACTAATGTCTGGATGATATCTGACTGGAAAAAAAATCAGCATTAAATCCAGCTTCTGCAGAATTCTGGGCTGAAACTACCCCTGCACACACACAGCTGTCCACACCTTAGAAACAGTCTTGTTTTGTCATGGAGAATGCTGCTGTTACAGGTTTTATCAATAAAAGAGAAGCAGATGGCTCATGTAGACATGCAAACCCAGCCTGTCTTCCTTTTTGTTCTCTCTGTGGCAGAAAGGAGTGAATATGCATCCAGGAGAGGGGGATGTGCTTTGTTCAGAGCAGGGATGCAGGTGCCTGGTGCATAATGCAGGACTGGCAGGATTGGGAAGTGTCTGCCCTGCCCTTGGTCCCCCTGTCCCTCCACATGGACACAGGGGCCCTGTGGCAGCAGGATGGGGTGTTCCAGGGGCTGAAGAGATTCCCATGTCCCACTGATGCTGTAGAGTGGCTAAAATAGAGGCTAGATCAAATTAAGAGTATAAAAGTGGGTATTTATTGAAGGCCTTCACTAGGGACACCTTGGGCAGTCAAGGCCTCTGAGGGGCTACACCCAGGATGGAAAATGGTCACAAGTTTTTCATACAGTTACCAGTTTGGTCCATTTCCATAACAGGGGTTGATCCTCCAAGTACAGTTTCAGGTAATGAAACAATTTACTCCAGGTTTGCCCCTCAGTTCAGTGTTTTTTGCATCTCTTGGGGTCTGAAACAATGAGGTGTCCTTAGGTTTCAGGCCTACAGAGGAATTGTTTTATCTGAACAAAATAGGAGAAAAGCAGCTGACAGGCTATGGAGTTTTAGAGTCACACACTAAAGCAGTACAGGACCTGAAAAATATAAAAGCTAAACCCTAAGGCATCACCATCATGTCTCTGCTTCCCTCTACATAGAGCTGTCCAGCCAACTCTGTGTGGGGAAGGAGAAGTGCTGGCTGTGCCTTTGACATCTGCTCTTCGCTGCTGCCCCATCCAGCCCTGGCAGGAGCTGGGGGAGAAGTCCCTCCAGCCCCTCTGTGGTGGTTCCTGCATTCAGCATTTCTCCTGCCCACGAGGGATGTGCTGGCACATGGAGTCAGTGTCCCCAGTGTCCCTGCAGTGTGCAGACACCAGCCTTGCTGCCATCCTGGCTCTGTGTGTGGGACATGGAGGTGTTGGGGTCTCTCACTGGTTACAGTGACCCCGAGAAATGTTAAAAGCCTCTTTCCCCAGTCCAATGCTTGAAGAAGGAGTCAGAGCTCTTCATTTCTCAGTCTCAAGGTTGTTTATTGTTCCTTATCTATAAAATTCTTTCTCCTGTCCAGCTGAGGTCCTCTCAGCAAGACAGTCCAGGCACTCTGCCTGCCCCCAGGGCAGTGTTATGCCTTTAACTAAAAACCACGTGTACAATGTTTACAATTACTTTCCAATACCCATCACCTATGTTAGACAGTGAGCTTCTACTCAATCTAAAAGTGCCAACATCACAGCAGAAGATGGAGGCCAAGAAGAAGAAGGAGAAAGGCTGGACACACCCAGATCCCTCCATCTTGCCCCCTGGACCTCCATTCTAAAATCCCCAAAATCTGCTTTTTCACCTTGTGATAAATTCACTATCACTCTACTTAATTTGTCATGGCTTGCAGATCTTCATCAAAGGTTGGTAACTTGCTCCATGCCATGCTCCACAGGCATCTTGGGCTCTGTGCCAGGGTCTCTGAGCCCCCTGACAGGGTCTGGGCTGCTCAGGACAGCCAGAGGGATGTCCTGGCTCCTGACATGGAGGGATGCCCCCATCAAAGCTGGGGTGGCCACTTGGTGGAAGTGAAGGTAAGAGCTCAAATGATGAGCTGGAGAGGTGAAACTGGGCCAACAAAGGGTGTGTCAGTGTCTGGTGGCTGCTTTTCTTTGCATCTACCTTTGGTCATGATGTATTTGTGAGCGGTTTACTTCTGGCAGGTTGCAGTTGTAATCTCTGCCCACATTAAGATGGAGAGCGATAGAAACTAAAAAACTCCCAGATTGGTGACTTTGAACTGGGGTTAGTTTGTTCCTCTCAGAATAGCAGTGGCAGATTTGAGGGAGACATGAGAAACCACGATTTCTGCAGCCCTGCTGGCACCCACAGGGTTGGCTTTCCAGGACCAGGCCTGAAATAGAGTTTCTTTTTCTGGCAACAGTTGGTAGCTTCAGTGCTTGGAAACCTCAGCAAAGGCAGCTGATACAAGACATGTCTGAGGACACAGAAAACCCAACCCAGGGCCCTTCATCTAAAAGATAGTGGAGAAATGAGAGGCTCAGAGAGAAACTAGGGAGTTTGGAAAAACTCATCCTCCTTGGTGAAAACTGGGATGAAATGCATGTTCTGCTAAGGGCTGATGTTTGTGGGTGTCCAGGCTCAGCTGAGAGGGCTGGTGGGGGCTGCAGGGGTTGGGCTGGGGGCTGCTCTGGGTTGCATCAGTCCCCCAGCAGCTCCTCCAGGCACAGAGGGGGATCTGCAGAGCCAGGCACTGCCTGCAATTTGCTCAGGGGTTTGGGAGCTCAGGTGGGTGCTGCTGCCAGGGTCTGAGCCAGGGCCAGGACAGCGTTTTCCTGGCTTGGTTATCCTAACACTGCTTCACCCCATACATTTCTGAAAACCACTTAAAATTCTCCCTGCCCAATCAACCAGCCTCACCTCTCCCACCAGCTCACCATACTCCTTCCTCCCCAGTATAGGATTCAAGGCAACCCCCGTGGCAGGGAGAAATGATTTGACTCCATTGATATCAGAAGGCAAATTAATCACTTTATTATACTATATTATTCTATACTACATTACACTACATCTAAACTGAAACTGCACAAGCATTCAACCAAGTCTTCTGACTGACCATCAGGACACAGCTTGCAGAGATTGGTCAAGAAAACTAAACACTCACACCACAGTCCAATCAAGTAAATTCCTTCAGGGAAATAATCTTCCAACACATTCCACATGTTCCAAAACACAGGAGCAGCAAATGAGGTAAGAATTTTTTTGATCATTATTTTCTCTGCTTCTCTCAGGTTCAGAGAATGTGAATCCCACACCCCAGTGCTGAGGGATGCTGGTGATGGCTCTGGAGGATTTGGGCACTGCTGGGAACACCACACTTGCTCTCATTGCTGTTCCTACAGCCTCACCCTGTCCTTGTGGCAGTGTCCTCAGCCTCAGGAGGGTTTTCCCAGGCTAATTCCCAGTCCAGGGCTGACCAGTCCAGGGTTGGTTTCATTCCTGCAGGCAGACTTGCCTGTGACCGCATGTAAGCCCAGCACACACCAGGATGGAGCTGCTGGCACTGGATTTGGGGAGAGGTGGCTGGGCCATCAGTCTTGGTGCCAGCACCTGGTCAGCTTGGCCCAAATGAGGCTGCCCATGAATTTGGGAGTAAAATCTCAGGTTTGTGCTCTGTGTACAGCAAATGCAAGGGCTCAGCACTGCACTTGCTGCTCCTGCTGGGACAGCACTGCTCAGCACGAGCACGTGTGGGCCCCGGCTGTGTTGTGTTTTATCGTTCTGATTATCCTGTCCTTCCTCCAGCTGCATTTTAATTCTTTAGCATGACTTCATCCTTTGGCAAAGCACCAAGTGCTGTTTTGTCAAGACATCCTTTTTTCTTTTTTTTTTTTTTCATCCTAATTTTGACCACTTGGAAAAGTCACATTTTTAATGTCAGGAAACAAAGTTTTGAATTTCAGCAAAAGAGTGATATCATTTTTCACGAGAGGGTGAAAGCATTCCCACTTCTCAATCAGCTCAGTGGAGGCTAAAGCTGAGCTGTCTGCCATCTGTCTCCTCGCCAGTCTCTCTTCCACCACCATCACTTTTTAACAGGTTGGCCAATTTCAATCACATTTGAGAGCAGGGTAAGTGTCTCAAAGGCAGCTATGCTTCCACAGATTTTGTCAGCTGGCAGGGGATCATTTCCAGAGAAGCAGAAAGGAGTGGGTTTGATGGCCAAGGGTTGGTGGGCTGGTTCATTGTGACAGCTCCAGCTGCCTTTGGTTGAGCTGGGGGTGCCCAAGGGGATGTGGTGGAATTTGGTTGGGGATGTGGGGACAGTGTAGGGGGTAAAGAGCACAGATATGTAGGAAAATTAACTTCATTTATTCTGCTGTTCCCCAGATTGTTTCAGAAGGTTTTAAAAAGTTTTTCTCAAATGTAAAAAGGTAAAATAAAAAAAATAAAATAACATATTTTCTTGTGCAATGAGTTGGAAGATAGAGGTGGAAAATAGTGTTCTATACAGAAAGAACAGAAAGAGCTGTCTGCATTTTAGATGGAGGCAGGAATAGCCTCCCAAGGCATCTGGTCCCTCTGAGGCTGGCCAACCACTGGGAGGCTTGAACAGGTTCCAGAAACTGGAGCCACTCATCTTCATTTGCTGTGACAAGCCAATGGCTGGGAGAGCTTTGGAGGGTCTGTGTCTGAGTGGGCCAGGCCAAGGATAAGACCCAGCCCAGGATGCAGCTCCTCACATCTGAAACTTCTCAGGTACAACTGCAGAACATTTTGGGTGTATTTTATCTTTTGAAAATGCCTTCTGTATGCTGTGTTTAGAAATGCAGCACCTGTGTAGGTATATGCAGCCTGGGAGGGCTGGTGCTTTTATACATACATTTTTTGAATGTTTGGTGCTTGAATTCAAAAGGATACATTAATTTAATTCAGTTTTTTAAACACTTGATTTGCGAAGACATAACTGAAATTTGAAATGAAGGAACTGATTTTTTTTCCCCTAATTCTGTGAGACAGTTAAAGTAAATGCAAATGTTCCAGGGTTTTATATTTCCAACTGCTCTAAACCATTTAAAAACATGCATTTGTTATAGCACTGAATATGTCAGGCAATCCTGCTTTCGAAAAACTAAAATGAAAGGAAAAAGCTGCTCTTCTATTGTCTGCCTGTCCAGGCTTTATCTTGTGCAGCACACATTTAAAATCTTATCTTCTCAAATAATATCCCTGTCAATAGAGACTTTGGTCCCAGCTCATGGGTCTGTTTAATTTCTGCTGCACTAAAACAGTGTGTGAGTCAGCTGGGCAGTGATTCCTGACCAGGCAGAAGGGAATATCCCTCTCCAGACAAGGAGAGAGGTGATTTCTTGAGCTTCCATGGCAGGAGGAAGGAGATGGGATGGGATGGGATGGGATGGGATGGGATGGGATGGGATGGGATGGGATGGGATGGGATGGGATGGGATGGGATGGGATGGGATGGGGCATCTCTTCTTCCTAATGGAATTTCCTTTGAGCCAGCAGAACAGAGCTGATTTACACTGGCAGGGGATCTGCCCCCTTGGAAAGTGGGCAAGGAAAAGCAGCTACACTCTGATTGTGGAAGAATTTCCTCAGGGCTGATCAGGGGATGGAAACACTTCTTGGATCCAGCTGAGGAAACACAGCTGACCTTTTGGCTGTGTTATTATTGCCTGCTAGTAAGTCCTGGTTTTGTGCTGACAGGAGAGGGGAAGGTGTGTCTTTGCAGCAGAAATTGTCTTGAATGTTTTAAAAAATTGCAGTAAATTCCACAGAGATAGGAGTGAGTGATGCTGTCGTTCATTCAGCTCTTAAGCATGGAGTAGGTGCTTCTGTGTCTTCCTTTTCTATCTCTGCTCACAGAAGGGATGTTACTGAATTAATTACAACATCTTTGTGAAGAGCTGAAGAATCACTCAAGTCCTCGATTCAGCAGTAGAGAAATGTCAGATTCACCTCACAGTAAATTTAACATTACACCAACCTGAACTGCTGCTACTGACAGCATAATAATAAGGCAGGTAATCCAAATCAATTAAATTCTAGTGCCTTCCTATTGTCCTAGAAAATTCAAATTTGAAATTAGTTGGAGTTTCATTTGACTTCTCAATAAAAGAAGCAGAGCTTCAGAGATAATTTGAAGTAAATATGTGGCCCTGAGTGATCTTTCCTCAAGCTGCAGAGACCAGGGGGGCCGTGTGTGCCCATGTTTGTGCACACTGAGTAGCAAATGCAGCCAGGGGATCCAAGTCAAGGGAATAACTGATCTGAGGCTGCTGCACTGACATGTGCTAGGTGAGTCTCAGGCTTGCCAAGACCCAGTTTGTTAAAATTTGGGTGAGATATTGATCCAGGTAGATGCCAAATTTAGGTGAGATATTGATCCAGGTGGATGCCAAATGCAGTGTGCCTCCATTTTCACTGTCTAAGAGGAAAGAGGACAAAGCCTGGCTCAAAATCCTCTGCAGAACCTTCATGGAGCAATCAGAGGGAGGGGAACTCCTGTGCCCTTCCAGCAGTGACATGACTTGATAGAATATGCATTAGACATCTTACAGATCCCAGAGGAACAGGGAACTGCCCAGGAGCTTCAAAGGCTGTCAAAATGAATATTATCCCATTGCACCTTGCCTTGTTTTTGGCACTGTCTGAGCCTTTGAGTCACCTTTAGTACCAGGATGGGAGGTGGCAGTGGTTGTTTTGGAAGTGTTCAGGGTAAGGCTGGATGGGGCTTTGAGCAACATGGTGTAGTGGGAAGTGTCCCTGCCCATGGCAGGGGGTGGAACAAAATGATCTTTAAGGTCCCTTCCAACCCAAACCATTCTGAGATTCTCTGGGCTAGACTGAGTGCTTGGATAGGGAGGCTGTGGCATGAACGTGAGTCTGTCAGGAGCAGCAGGGTCAGCCATGGTAGTTGAGAGGAAATGGACACAGCTGGCAGGTACAGAGGAAAATTTATTGTCTAGAGATGTTTCTTCTTGCAGAGAAGTCCTGACCAAAGCCCAGGCTTGGTGCTGGGGCTGATCTGAGCCGGTAACTCCAGTGCAGCCATTGGCACCAATCTGGCTGTCCAGAAAAGCTCATGTTGTGCAACTCCTTTTCACTCTGGCAGTGACCCACTTCTTCCAGGGAAGGTCCCTACACATAGCTGGTGTATTTTTTAAAAAATACTTTTTTTTTTTTTTTTACTTTCCTATCTGCCAGTATTTACATACAGAGCTAGGCTTTCAGGAAAAGGGATTTCCCCTCTTTCTGCACACTGTGTTATACAGGTAAGAGTTTGCTGACTCCTTTTAATGTTTTTCTGGGACTTTCTGGGAGGACCCTTGGTTGTGAGGGCAGACTCAGCCTGGTATCCCACCTATTGCCTTAAGGAGTGTGCTCAGCAGTAAAATCTGTCTGTGATGCAGGAGTTATCCTACCCCACAGTGACCTGCTCTTTTATTTGAGAGGAGATCTGGGTGGTATTGCTGTGCAGCGTTTTATCCTACAGCAATCCAATTTCTGGCCATGGGATCATAGGTGTAAGTGCCAGGGTGGGACCCAGGGCACTGTGGTGGAATATCCCAAAAGCTCAGGGGAAAAAGTGGGCCAGGATCTGATGGAGGGAAAAGGGAGAATCATAAATCAGGAGGGAAGAGGAACATGACCCAGTAAGAGAGCAGAAGGTCATGACCCAGTAAGGAACGTGGCCCAGTAAAGGAGCTGGTCTCTGCCAGCAGCACCGAATTGACTCCCCTCCCTCCAGCCCTTCCAGGCACTGGGTTGTATTTCTCCCGGTCTTTCCCTGAAGCGAGCAGAGCTCTCTCCTCTCAGTGCCGCAGCGAGCGCCGGGCGCCTCCGCGGCTGCCGGCCCGCTCCGCGCATCCCTCAGCCCGCCCTGACGGGAGCTTTTATGGTCCCCTCGCCCTCCTCATCCCCGGGCTGCTCCCCCCCTCCCTGTTCTGGCAGCTCCTCACCGCCCGTCCCGCTCTGAGCCGCGGCACCCGCTCCATCCTCCGGCTCACCCCGCAGCCCGGCCCGGCGCGGAGCTTCCCGGTGGCGGTGGGGACCCGCTCCTCCCTCCTCCCCTCTTCCTCCTCCCTTCCTCTCCCTCCCTCCCTCCCTCCCCGCGGCCTCGAGTCGCGCCAGTGATGGAGAGAGCGTCACCGTCTCCTAGCAACGCTCCTAGCAACGCTCCTAGCAACCGGGCAACATCTGCTCCCGCTGGACCAATCCGCGCGGGGAACATCTGGGCACCCACCTCCGCGGGCTGCGGCCGGGAGGTGATGCGCTCCTCAGTGGCTGCAGGGACCCGCAGGAGCCGCCACCGCCGCCGCCAGCAGCACCGCCGCCACCTCCGCCAGGAGCAGCGAGGGAAGGACGGAGCAGCGCTCCCTCCCGCTGGAGCCGGGGCTCGCTGGGTGAGTGACACCGAGCCCGCGGTGCCCGGGGACAGCGAAATGTTGTTGCCGTGTCAGGGAGGTGGTGCGGGGCTTTGCTGGCGGGATCCGCTCCGGAGGGTTTAGCAGGTGGCTGCTGGCGTGCAGAGGAAGTTTTGCGTTTGTTTGGGAGCTCCCGCGGCTTTGCTGCAGCGCGGGCAGAGGGAAGAGCCGGGGGGAGGCTCCGCGCGTCCCGCAGTGCCACGGGCAGAGGTGCTGCTGCTCTGCCGGACTCTAGAAAAGGTCATTTCCATCAGAGTCCTCTTTTTACGGTCAGAGCTGAACTCTGCAAAGTAACCATAGCTCCTCTTTCCATCCCCTGTTAATGCTGTCATCCTCTGGGATGACACAACTGTCTAAATTTAGTTGTCTTATAGCTGCGAGACGCGAGTACACACACATAGCAGCTCTCCTTTCCTTTCTCTCTTGCAGCATTTAGACATGTCTAATATCGTTCATGTGCTCAAAAAGTCGGAGTGCCTCTGGCACACACGTGTAAAAGTGCAGAGTTTAGGTATACACATGTATCTGTGGTGGTTTTTTTCCCCCATGAGAGTGGGACATGTTTTTACTACAGCGTGCCAAATACTTCACCCGGAAGGCAAGGCATCAGCCTGGAAAATGTGTCAGGCAAACTCTGAAATGTGCACCCTGTTAAAGAGAAATGAGAATCTGACTTTCCCCAGACCTGTGCTGCTCTGCAGGCAGTGTGAACGTGTATGATAGAGAATTAATGCTGCTACTCAAAATAATGGCATGGTTTTAATAGCAGCTCTTTAGCTTTCCTCTGAGGTTGACAAGAATTAATGGAGAAAATAATGTGCCATTTTAAGAGGTGATTGGGGCAGAATTAATGTTCTAGCTCCAGAAACATCCGGATATTTAGAGGAGCAAGCTGTATTTTTGCAGCATTTGCTCTGAGTGGATTATAGCTACACCACTGAGAGACTGAAATGTTTTTTTTTCTTAATGTTTTATCTGCTTTCCCGATGTGTGAAAGGGACTCCAGAAAGCAAGGTCAAAGTTAGAGAATTGGGTGTAACATCAGAACTCTTATTTATCCCTGTTACTAAGCCCTGTGGGGATGCTGAAATAGCACTTTGTCCTCGTGTGGTCCAGCTGCTCGCCGTGTTTGTCCTGATTTTGCCACCTGAGCCATGAGTGTTTCTCCTTGATCCACCACGGCAGGTGACCCTTCAGCAGTGCCGTGCTGCCAGAAATGCTCGCTGAGCCCGTGCGAGGGGGAAATCTTACCAGAACTGCTGAGATTACCCCAGAACGACCCTTTGCAGACTGACTCCGCACCCTCAGGTAACAAACAAGTTTGCAAACTTCAGCTGCTGGGGCGGAGTGAGGGAATTTATCAGGATTAATGTCGAAAGGGGGTGAACCTGGAATTATCAATTTATTCTGTAGGGGAAAGCAGTGGGACTCTGAGGAGGGAGACAGGAATAGTCACTCAGCCATTAAGTCTCATGCCTTCATGCCCTCACGAGGGCCATTCAGATGCTCCTGCCTTGTACACATGTGTGCCCAGGGAGCATCTGCAATTAGGGAGCTCTGCAGAGCAATCAGCAAACTAAAAGGCGGTTTTAAAGTGCAAAGGCAGCAGACAGGAGTGCGGCTGGGGGTCCCCAGCTCCCCGTGAGGCAGTGAAAGGGGGCTTGCTCTGCCTGATAAGGCTGGTGTGCTAGAGGGGCTCGATATGCTTAGAAGGGCTGCCATCGATTGGCAGCCGTGTGAAATCCCGGGGCTGGCATGTGTTTTCGATCCACATGTTCATCTGCCCGTGGTCTGGTAGCTTTGCATGATCAGCTGGGAATCCCACAGTGGGACCAGCTGCTTGTGCCGCCCTGGGAGAGGAGAAAAGCGGCAGCAGAGCATGTGAAAGCAGGAGCACGTTTCAGCTGAGCACCCCCTGATTGCGAGGGCTCTGAAGGTTGGGGACGGGGGAGTTTGTCACCGCACTTTGACAGCAGCAGCAAGGACACGATGATGCGTCCTGCCATGTCAAAGTCACATCTCCTGCTGATGATAAAGGCCGGTTTCTGTGTGCTCAGGAGCCTCAGGTTTATGTTTGAGCACACAAGGGATGCTCAGTGAAGGTCTCCGGCTCAGGCAGCCGTAGCTCGCATATTGATCGCTCTCCTTCAGGCTGCGATGGGAACCCTGCAGGGCAGCGGCACATTTGAGTCACCAGCCCGGCGGGGCCGGCTCCGTGCTCACTCCCTGCAGGTGTCTGCATCAACAACCAAACAGCATCGATTCCGACGAGCCCTTTCTCTGCAGCGCTGAGCAGGCAGGGAGGAATTTTCCTCCCGAGGAAAGGCAGGGAAGGTGCAGGAGCAGGCAGGTGAGGGGATGCTCCCAAGGGCTCACGTAACAAGTTCTGTGACGGGGCTTGCAGATCCCTCTCTGCTGTTTGAGACGCAAAGGCACAAGCTCAGGTGTTTTTTTCCCTGGATGTTCAATAATTTTTTAAACCCCGTCCTAGCTCCTGTCTCGGGTAGACTGGAAATCGCCCGGCATTAATTCATGCCGAGGAGGGGCTGCTGTCACCGGGGCGATGCAGGAGGGCAGGTGAAGCGACTTTGCTGCAATTTGCAATTCAAACGGGAAGTTGCCACGATATAAATCTATTTCCAACCCGATTTAGATAAGACAGCCCTCTGTCCAAACACGCTTAGTAACTCTGCGAGTACCGCACCACAGAGCACCACAATCATTCCCGGAGAAACAAACAGGAACAGACACATTTTGCTCTGTTGAAAGTACAATTAAAACCCTTGAGAAGCTGACCCTGAGAGCTCCCAGCTTGAGACAGAGGCAGCCCTTTATCTATTCCCCCACTGCCGCGAGTGGGATTTCTACTCCGAACTCCCATTAGCGCTAATGGCAGCTCCAGCCGGTGCGCCCTGCATTCCGGGATGCAAACCCCGGGCATCCCTGGGGCTGCCGGTCCCACGGTGCAAATTGCACCGAGCCCTCGGGGAGCAGCGCAGGGCTCGGGGCTGAGCGCTGCCGGGATGCTGGATGCACTTTCCCGACTCTCATCCAGGCTGGGAGGACAAAGCTCAGCTTGGGGCTGAGCGCTGCCGGGATGCTGGATGCGCTTTCCCGACTCTCATCCAGGCTGGAAGGACAAAGCTCAGGCTGGGGACTCAGCGCTGGGCTGGTTGGGAGGTTTTTGGCCCCGTGCCTTGACTTGTGGTGTAGCGCTGGAGAAAACGTAATGTGATTAAGATGTATCTGTCTCTGAGCTGGAATGAGGCAGAGGCAGTGACTCACAGCACCTCGCTGGAGCTGTCAAAACACTTGGCTGGCGAGAATAGCCTTCTACACAAAAAGCACTGATTCAATGTGTTTATATTTAAACAAAACGCCAAGGGTCTGATTCACTGCGGCATTACTACAGCCCGGGGTGGCTGTAACCCCGGCCAAGCAGCTCCCAAGCACTCACAGAGGCACGGAGAGCTGAATTCCAGTGAGGGTTAGAGAAAGACTGGGTCCTTGGGAGCCTCCTGCATGGAGAGGGGTCCTGGAGGGCTTAGTATCGCTGCTGGTGTTGGGGGCACAGTGCAAGGGCACAGCTGGTGCTGAACTTACAGATGTGTGGGCACCAGCAGCAGCCACAAAAAAGATGGTGATGGAGTGAGTAGTGGTGGGATGGCAGCTGCACTGATCACAAGAGCAGACCCTGAACTCCTCTTGGGCAGCCCTGGGATGGGATTTGGGTGCCTCCAGCTCTATCTCACCCTGCAGGTGTGCAGGCAGCACTCATTGCTCCGGGGGAGCTGAGCTGAGCCACCTGTGACAGCCCCTGGAGCTGCTGAGCTGGGAAGTGGGTGCTCCAAGCTCTTCAGATTTGGAGCTGCTGGGATTTGCTGACAGATGGTGTGGTGTTGAGCAGCTTGGGGCGACTTTGCTCCTCAAACGTAGTCTTTCATTTAAAACTGGGAACACATTTCAAGCCAAACTTACAGAGCCTGGAGATGCTCTTGGTGTTTGCTCGGTTGTTGTTTCTCTTTCTTGCTCCTAAACTGAGTTGTGGGTGTTGGGGTGAGGGGGTTGTGACAACTTTGCTGCTTTAGCTGATGTAAGGAATTTAAATTCAGCCAACCAGGGGTGTGTCCCAGGCTGCTGCTGAACATAACCCCAGAAAGGGGATGCCAGCTGGGTGCTCAATGAACCCACTGCCAGGATGGTCATGTGTGTCCCTCAGCAAAATACAATTTTTCTGCCTGCTCCTGCCAGCCAGCCCGTGGCATGTGCAAACCCACAGCCCTCCTTCCCTCCCAGCCACAGGCTGCCAGGGCTCCTTCCCTTGTCCTGGCTCCCTGACGTCTCCTGCACCAGCAGTGCTCAGGGGATGCTGAATTTCACATCACCCTCCATCTCTGGGGCAGGGAGAAGAATTCCCGTGGCCTGGAGCAGCAAGGGAGAGTTTTGCATGGAGCTAGAGCAGCTGCAGAACTGAGCTGAGATGCTCTGTATGCTGTAATTTTCTGTGCTGCCCCTGCATTCAGGGTGATTTTCTGCTTCCTCTGCACGCAGGCTGTGCTTCCAGCCTTTTCCCTGAAAAGCACTAGGGAGTGTGTTTTAGCATTTAGAGGTTTGGTTTGAGGAAGGGATCTACCTGTGTGCTGGCTTTGGCTCCTTTCCCAGCCCTGACAGCCTGGGTGGCTCTGGGAATGTCACTTCATCTGTCTGTACCTTTGTTTTCCTCAGAGCAGTGTGAGGAAAGCTGTAATGTTCTCCTATCCCATGGCACTGGGAGATGAATGCATTTGTTGTTGTGCTCAGATAACACAGCACAGTGAGGTTTCACCTAGGAGAACACAATATCAGAGTAATTAAATATCCAGGCTGCCCAGGCTCTGGGGTAACTCAAATATTTGAATGAAAGCTGTAGGCAGAGGAGGTTGCTGCACAAGAATTTAAAGCTGTGTTTGCAGCTGTGCCAGTGGAGGGGTGAAGACCATAGCCCTGCCCTTGTCCTTGAGAGCTGAGCTGGGTGCTGGGAGCATCTCTGATGTGTGTGAGGGTCCAGGGCAGCTAGAACCTTGACAGCCTGGCAGTGCGGTCCCGCTGTAAGAGCAATAATCCCTTTCCTGGAGAAATGCTGCTCTGAAGTGCAGCCCATGTCCTGATGGGTCCCAGGGCAGGGCTGAGGGGTCTTGACTCCAAATGGGGTTTCACTCCACCTGTCAGTTTTCTGCACACACCTGCAGAATCCTTAATGAAAAACCTCCATCCTTAAAATTCAGTGAGAAAATGCAAGAATCCTCTGACTGAAGGGATTTCTTCTCCAGCCCCTTCTTGTGGGTTTTTGATGTAGAAGGAAGGGAGGACACGTTGCTCCTTCCTGCCAGTGAAGGGAGATGCTGTCAGTGCCTGGAATGGTTCTGTGGGTATTTCAGCACCCCCAGCAGCAGCTGAGACTCAAGGAGCCCCTCACGCCCCATGGAAGGATCCTTCCAGCAACATGAGGTCTGTGCTCTGGCTCTGCAATACATTATTGCTTTTCTATTGTGTCAGGGAACCAAAGCCTTTATTTCTTCAGAAAATCGAAGTTTCAAATGCTCCCATAAAGAGATCCCAATTTGGGGCAGAAAATATTTTCCATAGGACCTGACTTTGACTTATTCTGTGAAGTGGTTCTGGATACTCTCTTCCCCTGGATTGCCTTTAGACATCAGTATAATAAAGTTTTGGTGGGGTTTTTTTTGGTTTTTTTTTTTTTTTTTTTTTTTTTTTTTTTTTTTAAAGGACATTTAAAAGCAAATAACAGAAATTTCTTATAAAAGGAGGGTGTGGGAGGAGATTGTGCTTCCCAGAAATGCACAGGTCTCCTCGTGTTTTCTGGTGAATAGCCAAGCAAAGCCCAGTCCTGGCTCTCACAGGGACCCAGTGCTCTCCAGGCTGAGTACCATTGGAATTATGCACCTTGTTAAGATGCTGAATTAGCACCATGTCACCTTTCCAGGGAGATGAGCAAGCTCAGATGAGGCAGCCCAGAGAGCCCTGCTCCTCTGCAGGGTTCAGCTCTGGAGGAACACCCCTCCCCTGGGCTCTTGCCACAGGACAAAAGCCCAATAAATTCCTTTTCTTATCCCAAATGTTGACTCTCCATCCTCTGTGCCCGGCAAAACTGAAGCCACCCAGAGTACAAACCCTCTCCATCATCCTCCCACTGAACCGGGGCTCTGCTGCTCTTCTGAGACAACACCACCATCTAGTGAGAGCACTCAGCGTTGGTTTTCCAGGGAAGCCACGGAGCTCCGTGTGTGATGGATGGAAATCAAACCCCAATCCTTGGCCCACACCCCCCAGCAGGGCACAGGCTCCCCTGTCCTGGACACAGTGGCCCCATCCTGGTCAGGGACATTCCCATCTCGGGCATCTCCTGCCTGCTCCGTGGGGCTGTGGCTGCCCTGACACCCACTCAGCTGTAGCACCAGGACACCCTGCCTGTGCCCAGGGCTGTGGTCGTCCCTCCAGAGAGGGGAGAGGGGCTGGCTGTGCTGGCAAAGCTCAGGGTGGCTGTTTCAGAGACAGCTTCACATTTGCCAGCCTCTCAGCTGTTATTCCAGTGGGTTGAGGGCTGCAGTCTGTATGTTGACCCCCTCTGGATCCCTCCTTGTCCTGCACACCCCGACTGTGATGCTGCAGCCACCCTGGCCAATACTGACTTTTCTTTTTCCTCTTTTGTGCAGAGCTGATCTGATCGGGGCCTACCAAAGACATTAACGACGTCGAAAGTAGCTTACTTTAAGAGAAAATATGCAGAAGAAGAACATTTACATCAAGATTACCATGAGTATTGTCCAAAAGTGAGTATCTCCCTCTCTTCAGACCCCTAATTTCATTCCTTGAAAGAAATTATCGCACTCACTCCTTCCCCCAATTTAATTCCTTGAGAAATTACCATGAGTATTGTCCAAAAGTGGGTATCTCCCTTGCTACAGACCCCAACTCTTCCCCTAATTCCATTCCTTGAAAGATTACCATGAGTATTGTCCGAAAGTGAATATCTCCCTTGCTACAGACCCCAACCATTCCCCTAATTTAATTCCTTGAAAGATTGCCATGCGTATTGTCCAAAAGTGAATATCTACTTCATTCCAGACCCCAACCCTCCCCCTAACTTCATTTCCTTGCAAGATTATCATGAGTGTTGTCCAAAAGTGAGGATCTCCCTCACTCCAGACCCCTAACTTCATTCCTTGAAAGAAATTATCGCCCTCACTCCTTCCCCCAATTTCATTCCTTGAAAGATTACCATGAGTATTGTCCAAAACTGAGTACCTCCCTCACTCCAGACCTCATCCTTCCTCTAATTTCATTCCTTGAAAGATTACCATGAGTATTGTCCAAAACTGAGTATCTCCCTCACTCCAGACCCCAACCCTCCCCCTAAATCATTCCTTGATGCTAAAGACCCACCCATTTACTCCCCAGCACCTGATACTACCAGAGGACCGGACTTGTATCCTAAAACTGTCTCTGCAGAAGCTGCGCTTCCTGGACGACCCCGAGGCCTATCTCCGTAGGTCGGTATTAATTAACAATCTGTTGAGGAAGATCCACCTAGAGACAGAGAGGGAGAGCTATGAATACTTTAAGGAGGCTCCGTGCTGTAGGACTGCCTACTCTGACGCACGAAAACGGCTGAAGCTGATGGTGCAGGAGTGCTGTTCCCAGTCGCTCTATTATGAAGAGCTGCACTCGTATCGCATCGTGCCTTACTCTGCAGAGAGCGCCGTCTACGGCATGGGCTACACGAGCAGCCACCTGGAGCAAAATCCTCAGTTGCTTATTTATAAAATGAATTAAAAAAGTAGCTGTTAGACCCACTGATGTTTGTTTCTGAATGCTTGGACTGCTTGTTGAAGTGTTGAGGTGAGGCACTGATTGCAGAGGTGTTTGCGATGATCATCGGGAGGCGGAGAGGGAGCTGAGTGGAAGGTGCTTTGGATAATGCTCTGTTAACCCCCGGTGTGAAGCACCTTGCTGTGCACACAGAGCGGTGCAAGACAGAGGTCCTAAACCTGCAGAGACTGCGTGCAAGGCGGTTTGTAGAAACAAAGCTGCACTTGAAGTCACCTGTGTGTAGATACGGATGCTCCCAATCCCTTTCGCAGTTAAATTCCGCCATCCCCGGTGCAAGGGGAGCCCCCGAAGCAGTGGAGTAGTCTAACAGTGAGGAGTAAAACACAAGTTATCTGCTATAAAAGTATAGACAGAAAGTTTCTTTGAGAATTGCTTTGACATGAAGGAGTCAGTGCCAAAGGAATCAGTCTTTAGCTTAGGATTTTCAGAGACTGAACTCGCTTGCTACTTACAGACACTCTGTACTGAGATTTGCAAGGGTTTGTGGGTTGGTTTTTTTAAAAAAATAATTGCATTCACTTTTTACTTATATTATCTCTTAGCTGGTATCTACTTTGCTATTTTAATGCAAACCAGAATGACTCACAGGAAAGATCGTTTCTTCAGCCCATCATCAGTGTTCCCTTAACTTCATTTGCCTCTTTCCCTAGTTGTTTCCCTGAATACTTCTTTGCATGCTAATTTGCTGTTTGGCCCGAGGTTCACACTGGTGCTAGGGAATAGACAGCAATTTCTTTTTATGTGGACTATAAAAGGCAGAAAAAAAAAAAAACATAGATAGAGAATGAATGTATCTGACAGATGATGGTAAGACCTCAGAGGCTCTCCTGATAAAACTGCTCAGCACTAGTAATAATGTTTCAGGTTAAGTGAAATGTTTAATTTCAATCTGGGAATTAACTTTAAAATATGTAAATATATATATTTCACAAGCTATGGCATGTGGGATGTTCAGCAAACGGAATGACTACAAGTGGAAAGTTTCACAGCTGCCAAAGCTACGTCATGAAAATACCAAAGAGTAACATTAGGGAAAGGATGATGCTCCAGCCATGGGGCCAGAAGCAGAGATTGCACTATAATCTGGGGGAATGTGATTAATGAGTCTGTAAATTAGCTGTCAGGGACCTGCATCCCAGAACTGCTGAACAAATACACCAGATGGTTCAAAGCCTGTCAAAGTCCTGCAGGTCTGTTGGCTTTGCCTCGCTGACTATCACCACTTTAAAGCTTTAAAACACAGCAAATAATAGTGCACACTCAGCTGGAGGCAGATATATATATATATATACATATATACATATATATCTAAGAACCAATTTTTTTATTTGTTTTGAAAGGCTTTGCTCTTTGTGGCTCAGATGTGGCTGATGCTATTTCTGAAGCATTATATAGTGTGAACAAATACTGTGGCTTGCCAGGAATGTGCTTTTTGTGTCAGATTCCTCCTGTCACCCTGCTCAGAGCACCCTGGTCGTGTGTGTCACACATATCATCACAGCTCCCAGGCATGTGTTAGTGCTGGAGGAAAGGCAAAAGCAGAAAGGTGTGAAGAACAAAGTTAACTCTGGTATCAGTAGTTAGAAGTCAGTACAGGTTTAGGAGACAGAAGGAAGCAGTAAAATCCAGATTTTATTTTTTAATAAAAAAAAAATTAATGTCAGCAGTGTAATTCAAAACAAGGATAACCTGCAAACTGGAGAATATAAACATCTCAGATACTGTGGGAAGGCTGAAAAAGCAGGGCAGTGCTGTTTGGGAGGTGCTGCTAGTCATGATGAATGTTCAGATCTCTGTTTTTGCTTTGAGACAAGTCATATTTACTTATCTCTTAGAAAAGGCTGTCTTTCAATCCTCAGACAGTGCAGTTCACCCTCAGAGCTTCCTGGCTGTGCACAGTTTGATTCCTACTGCCCCTGGGCCTGCACCAGCCCAAAATCATGCAGCTGGTCCGGTTGCATGATTTGAGAAATAGTTTCAATGCGGTTTGAGAAGTTTCCAGTGGGAAGGGGCCGTGCCCACTTCAACAGGGGGCTGGGAGAGCCCAGGCTGCTGCTCAGGGGTGTAGGACAGCCCCAGTGTGAGCAGTAAGAGCTGGCAGAGAGGCCCATTTGCTACTGTCAGAGGTGCCATTGTCCCCCAGGAGCTCCCTGGCCTCCATGGCACTGGGAACGCCTCGTGCCACCCCAGGGCCGGGGGAATGGTGAGGGAAAATTGCTCCTGTCTTCTGATTTTTCAAACCATGTAATTTTCCACTCTGAAGTGGTTTGAGTTCTGCAATTTTGTTTCTCTTAGTGTCCATTTTCACTCGATTTCATAACGATCCAGCATGTACAGGAAATGCTTAAATGCTTCTTTTCTCTCACTGGCTGACTCTTTATATTCATAGGATGGCTCTGGCTTGAATAAACAAATCTTTTAACTTAAAATTAGAAACGTTTCAATGTAATGAAAAAAGCTCAGTAGGATCAAAGTCTTTAACATCACCTGAACAAAAAAACATTGGCCCTGTCAGATTCACCTTTGAAGAGGTTCTTTGCCTGCTGAAAGAGGGAAATACTTTCTTGCCCATTGAAAGCTTCTCTGTGAAGGCATTGTGATAACTGAACAGATATAACAAACAAAAATCTGCATCAGGTCACAAAACTCCTTGGGCTACCTAGGACAGAGGATGATAATTTACTCATGTTTTTCTCATGTGCTGTTTTCTTGAAGAAAACACATTGTCTCTAATTTTTTTTTTTAATTTTCACTTGCTCCAGGAGCTGTTAAAATGGATTATTTCTTTCTAGAGAACAAATTGAGTTTTTTATAGTTGACTTTTTGATATGGCATTGAATCAAAGGTTCACTTTTCTACATGCTTTAAGTCTGCTTCAGTTTTTACTGCCTTCTGCTTTGCCCAGTGATTGGTGCTGCTGAAAAGTGGGTCTGAAAATTTTGATTTGAATGCTTAAAAATAGTTTATGGGGTGATAAAGAAGTAAAAATGTGCAATAACATTGCAAGTGACTCCCAAAATATTTGACACCTTTTGAATTATATACTTATATTGATTTTAACATTTAGTTGCCAAGTTACTGGGTACCAGCATTTTAATACAGCTACATACAGTGATTTTTCTTTTTTGGGTTTGTAGCTACAGTTCAGCTCTTCTGGCTTCTGATGTGAGAATCTGTCTGTAGGTGGTCAACTTTCAGTGAGATAGATTTTTATATATATATATATATATATATATATGTTCTATTATGACTGCATTAGGAACTCCTACATATGGGCTATGTTTGCACTGGATGTAAAGAAAGTCCTTGCTTCCCTTTGACTCAGTTGCCTTGGAGATGGAATATTCATCAGAGAGAATATAGATGAGCTGGGTAACAAGGACAGACTTGGTGAGGAGAGCTGATCATTTTGAAAATGACTGGCTTGGGACATTTCATTTCCACCTGGGAACTGCAGCACACTTGGCTGTAATTCGTGTTTCTATGAGTTGAGTTTTCTTTGTGCTGCTTTTCTGGCTGGACATGGGTGGGGTCCAGAGTGTGGGTGTGGGTGGGGTCTGGTGCAGAGCCCCAGCACTGACTTTGAGCATCCTGCCCTAGCGCAGGTGTCCCCACCCATGGCAGGAGGGTTGGAACCAGGCGGTCTTTAAGGTCTCTTCCAACTCAAACCATTCCATGATTCCATGCTTCTGTGACATTAGGGCCCTGATCCTGTAAATGCTTGGGTTATCACCTGATTTCCTCACTCAGAGCCTCCTGAGAGGCTCCTTGTGTGCTTGATGCTCAGCATGTGCACGAGCTTGTGTGGGGCTGGGGCTGCCAGCTCCCCCTCAATTGCCATGTTATCAGTGACAGTGACCCCGAGCTGCTGCTTCAGCTCTCCAACACATCTCTCTTGCACTGTAAATTGAATTTCTGTTTTCCAATGAATGTGTGAGTATATGGACTATTGTGCCTTAAGTCCCACCCTCGTTCGAGCCTCTGTAAATGTTCTGTAAATCTGCAAACCGTCCATCGCTGGTATCTCCGTGCACTCTCTCCAGATCTGATTTGGTACTTGGCAGGACCTTGGGAAACCCAACCCTGACCTCAGTTTGCCATGAACACAAGAGGGGATCTGCCAATTCCCAGTTTTCTTTATTCAGATTGCTTTCCTCTCTGACATTCATGAATTTCTGTTTTTCTGGTTTCTGCCATAGTTGGGCTCTGGGCTGCCTGCAGCACCAGGAGCCCCTTGTAGCAACTCAGAAAGTTGTAAAAAAGTTGTCTCCAGAATTTAAATACCACCTGTGGAATGCTCCCAGGAGGGAATCACAGCTGCATATAGCAACTGTGGCAGGTGTTGTCAAGTATATCATCATATATTTGACACGACTGACAAAGCAGAGAAGGGAACACCTATTTCTATTGAAATGCATGAGCCTGCATTATGTTAAATACATGGTGATTATACACCAAATAATTGGAATAATACCTACTGGTTCTGTAACAAAAAAAAGCTTTTTAATGTTTAAAATTACCTGGGACCTGACTGAAGGTTTTTATGAAATTGTTTTCTAAAGTGAATAGTAGAAAAAATGTATATGTATTTTAAATATACGTATGATGTGCATGTTATTAATAAAGATCTATTTCTATTGAACCAGATGGACTCTTGTTGATTGTATGTTGTTTGGTTTACAAGTTAGCATGTAATGTTTCTAAAGAGAAGTTTCTAACTCCATCAATCCCCTAAAAAACTTATAACCACAGATTCATTGAAGGACTTGGATCAGAGAGCAAACCTGGGGTAACTCCTCTGTCATTCACTTGTCCTGCCCTGATCCCATTGTTTGCATCCCAACTTGCCTCTGAACTTGCAAGACCCTTCTTATTTTCCTTGTTTATATATTTTATTTCAAAATCTGCAAGGAACCATTTTCCTAATGATGCTCTGCAGGGCATGTTCCAGAGGCTGCCAAAGGGTCAAAGCTAAAATAGTTAGCTTTTGGAGCCTTTAAGATAAATGGGTTTTTTTACTAAAAATCCTGATTATGATGGAAAGATCACCATCCTTCCTTACCCTTTAGAATTCTTTTCTTGAAGAAGCTTAAGTGAAACACTGAACATATTGAAGAGATACTGAAAAAATATTTACAAAGGATGGGCTTTCCCCACTTGAGGCAGTCACAAGCAAACATCTTCTAGGGCCAGGTGCTTCAGCCCCCATGTCCAGCCAGGACTTGGGTACCACCTGGGCTGCAGGTCCAAGTTTTGTAAAGACAGAACATCCCAACCAGGTGCCATAGGCACAGCAACACACCAGTCACCCCCTCTGAAGCTGCTGCATCAGGAGACAAGAGCTGGATGCCTCAACCTGAGGGCAGCTCTGAAACCACTGATCCTGAGCCCCCTACAAGCCTCATGTGAATGTGGCATTGCCAGGATTAGCAGTCACCACTCAGACCCTGGAGTGTTTCTTATCAGACACCTTTACCTCTCTCTGAACCACTCCTCTTTTTAACCAAAATCAATACCTAGACCTTGGTCTGGGGATGTGCATGACTTAGAAGAATGGGCTTGCTGCATGTCTGCAGTTTGAACCTGCTTTTGTGTGAATGACCAAGGGTCTCTGGCACAGACAAATATCTTCAAATTATAAAAAATCCTCCAGGATGTAGGCACACAGTTTGTGATAATTGGAAGTGTAGCTGTGGGCCAGCCTCATCCCCAGTTGGCACAGCTGTGAGCAGCAGGTGAGCAGCACTGACAGCAATGAGCCATGGAGTGCCCAGGGGCACTGAGCAACCACCAAAGGGAACAGAGGGCACACAGCTGCAATGCATGAACATGAGGGGATGAAAGGTTGGGCTAAAGAACAAGAAGAGCAGATGCTTGCAGCCTTCTGAAATGATGCTGCGTTGCTCTATATGGCTTGAAACTTTCTGAAATTGTTTGGTGATACTCTATGTATTTTGGCTGTCTCACCTGTGACACCTGGACACCTTGGTAGGAGCTGCCACCTCTGAGGATTCACCACACAGGTAAGGTGTGCTGAGGCTTCCTTGACCCAGTTGTGGGGAGAACTGCCGTAGTGTGGAAACCAAAGGCATTGGAGCAGCTTCCCACCTCCCAGAACAGAGGCACTGGCTTGTCCATCACAGGCAAACTCTTTCCTGCTACGGATCTTTTCAAGGTCATGTGGATCATCCTACCACAAAGCAAATTCAGTTCCAGACTTAAGGTGAGGTCCTCTATGCCAATTCCTCTGCTGCTTAAGAAGCTGATGAAAATACCATGGCCACACCATTGTGGGCTTGCTCTGAACTCAGCTGTATTTTCTTTTTAGCTCTTTACAGCCACTTTGAATTGAAGTAGCTGCTGGGCTGCCCTACCCTGGCACTGCCAGCCCATGGAGCAGCTGGCACAGGACCCAGGGAACCCAGCTGGGAGCTGTAACTCATCATTACATCCCACCCTGGGTGCATTTCAGGGCTTAATTAATCCAGGCCCCAAGATAAGCAGTGCTGATGGCCAAACCAGGTAATGCTTTGAGTGCTGAGCAGAGCCCTGCAGCCTTCCAGCTCTCCTAATCCACTGAGGGGCTCTGCTCTGCCTTGCTGCCCACAGGCTGATGTGCCACTGATGGGAAATTGTCCACAGTTAGGCTGAGTGGTGCCAAATTGTAGCTCTTACTGGTTGAAGGAGTCTTTTTTTTTTTTGGGACATAAGCTGCTCAGTGGAAATCAATGCCAATTTGCTGCAAGGAGGTTTGTGTGAAACATCTGCTGCCAGGAGAGAGGAAGGATGGCTGGAAAGGAAAAGGTGACTTCTCCCTGTAAAGTGCCAGAATCCCCTGTTCCTAGTGGGGAAGCTGTAATTTCTCTCCTGTGTTTGAGGCTCAGGGCCATGCAGGCATTTCAGGTGTGCTGAAACCACCCCATTACAGGGTTCCCTGGGTTCTGTGCCAGCTGCTCCATGGATCTAGGCTGGCAGTGCCAGGGTAGCACCAGCCCAGCACAGTCTGGGCACCTGACAAGCTCATAGCCCATGCTGGGGGGAGCCACAGGAATTTTGGGATCATCAATCCCACACACAGAAAGCATTCCAAAGGGCTGGATGCACCATGGGATGGCATTCCAAAAGGCTGGATGCACCATGCCCCAGGCAGACAGGGTCTCTCCCAGAGCTCTCTAGTGAAGGCAAGGGTGGCATTTCAATGTGGATTATCCAGGGAAATATTGGGATTTTGTAGGTAGATGGAATTGCAGGGTGGAACTCTGTAAATGCTCCCAGTGTGACAGTGCCATAAGGTCCTACACTGTGTTTGTAGACATTAATTCAGGTCCTGCATGGTCAGGTGTAGAGTGTAATATCCCATAAAAATATCCCACCATGGGATATCCCACCTTTTGATAATGGAATCAGAGTGCTGTTCCTGATGATCCCAATGAGATGGGTCACTGGCTTACAGCATTAGTGTAAATTGCTTTTTTTCTGCAAAATTTTGGGTCTAAGGCTAATGGGCATCTCAGTATCCTTTAGGAGCACAGGTCTAGCTGCAGGTGGCTGTGGTAGTGAAGACAAGTCTGACCTGGAGGAGAGCCAGAGGTTGTGTCTGGCTGCTGCTCAGACAGGTGCAGAATGCAGAGGTGTCCTAGGGTGATGTTATGATGCTTGTATCCCCATTCATGTGTTCTGTTCATGCTGGATATTATGTTCTGTGCTTTCAAGACTGGCTCTGAAGAGTGAAAGCTTTGTTTTGGTTTTCTTATCAGCCTAGTGGGACACAGACAGGGCAGTACATGGTGCTGCTTTTGCTTTTCGCTTTGCTCTCTCACTCTTGCTTCTGCTTTGCTTCTGCTTGCTCTTGCCTCTGCTCATTAGCTAGTTTAGCTAAACAGTCCAAATTTCTTCCTGAACTGTTTCTCCTTTCCTTTTTGGCACCACTCGAGCCTGCTCTGGGCTGGGGCCTGGCAAACCCCGAGAGTTTGCACCTTGTGGCCCAGCGGGGCCTACTCTGGGCAGCAGCTGCCCCAGTGCCGGAGGGACTGAGAACAGAGCGAGCACCCCCAGAGAGACTTTCTGAATTTGTCATCTTTTTCAGAGTGGTGTCACCCAGTATTGTTCATTCTGTGTGCTGGGGGGTGCTGTGCCTGTTAAATAAACAGGTTCTTTCTGCTTCTCTCTGAGGAATCCTTCCCAAACTGGTTGTGGGGAGGGGCTGCGTGGGTTTGCTTTCTGGAGGGGCCCCCTTTGGAGATTCTCTACCAAATTTGCCCTAAACCAGGACAAGAAGTTTGGGAGCACCAGAATTAGTACAAAAAACCTGGTCTGGAAGTTCTCAATTCCCAGAAGTCTTGCACTTGCTACCAAGGAGTTCCTCTGCTCCTGGGATTGTTTTAGCTGGCAGTTTGTGTTCTGGGAGATGGCTCTGAGTGAAGACATGACCAGGGACTGGCTCAGAGCTGTCTGCTCTGGTCCCATGTGGGATTAAAAAAATCAGTGGTGGAAGGGAGACTTGTCATGAGGCTGGAAAAGCCCACATGGATCTTGAATTTGCAGTTCTCAAGGCTGGGATCACCTGGAAAGTGAGGGCAAGCTGCAGGCAGCACAGGGCTGTAGTAAATCAAATGTTGGTACCCTGGGCACTGAGCCTGCCCCCAGGCCACCTTGTTCCCTCCTCCCCGGGCAGGCCGCTGCTCCCCAGGGGTGCAGGGCAGGTTTTGGGCCTGAAGATGGCACTGCTACATTGGAGGATTGCTGGAAAACTGCTGTCATGGAGCTGCGTGGAAAGCAGGAGGGTAGAGCAGCTGACGGAGCTCAGGTGAGGGTGCAGTGGTGGGGTGGGACTCAAAGGACCCTCTTGCCCACTGACAGGCCACCCCCGAACAAAGCTGTCTCTTTGCAGCATCATCCCGAGTTTTTCCTTAGCTTTTGGCCCCAGAGAGTGTCCAGATCTTGCTAGATTGGTGTACACTCTCTCCTCTGCTCTCTTAAGAAGCTGTAACTTGTGTGTTGCTTGCTGAGCTCTGCAGAGGTCTGGTGTGAGCAGGATAAGATGCAAGGAGCTGCTCTAATTTACAAGGGTTAGCTGCCTTCTTGCTCTGGTGGTGAGAAGATGGATGGGAGTGTGACCCAGGCTCTGCCCAGGTGTTCACATCAGGTAAAACAACAATGACCAGAGCCAAAAGGTGTGAATGAAGTTGTCTTTTTTGGGCTCTTGCTCCCCTTACCCTTCACTTCTTGAAGAACCTGAAGAAGCAGCAAATGATCCCTGATTTGTGCAGGTAAGAATTAGACCCTGCAGGAAGGGAATGATGACCTTCCCTGACGCCTGGATGACCAAGGTGTCCCAGATCTGTTGTCTGACCATCAGTTTTGGCTCTGTTTCACTGCAAAGGTGATGGGAGATCATCTTCAATTAGGGTGGTGTCACAGACATCTTTTATGAAAAATCTTTTCTTTAGGATTTTTCTTCCTGAGAAGCCTCAAGAACAAAATGTAAACAATGGTTATCTGCTGCTGTAGAATGCAACAAGTAGATCTGTAATTAGTCTCATGCAGTTGTTTCTAATTAATAGCCAATCACAGTGAGCTAGCTCAGACAGAGAGTCTGAGCCACAAGCTTTTGTTATCATTCTTTCTTTTTCTATTCTTAGCTAGCCTTCTGATGAAATCCTTTCTTCTATTATTTTGGTATAGTTTTAATACAATATATATCATAAAATAATAAATCAGACCTTCTAAAGCATGGAGTCAGATCCTCGTCTCTTCCCTCATCCTAAAACCCTGTGAACAAAGTCAATGGTTGGATTGGCAATGATGTCTTGAGCTGGGTCTGGATTTGCAGTTTTCTGTGCATTGGCACCACCAAAGGCCACCAAAAGAGAGAAGAATTCTTTCTTCATTACACACAAAATGCATATCTGCGTGTCTTTCTCTTCACCACTGGAGGGCTGCATCTACCTGCAGGCTCTATTTAGGTTACTCTAAACCCAGAGCACCTGTCACTTCAGGAGATGTGTTGTGCCAGCGTAATTGGGAAAGGCTGGAAAGCAGAATCTGTTTTCTTTTGGGAGAAATCTGCTGCAAACTTCACTGGTTTGCAGTGAAAGTGCTTTTTTTCCTGTTGGAAGCTTTGTGGTTAGTTCTAATAAAGGCAGGGAGGGAAAGGGGAGATTTTTTTCTTCAGGATAGCAGGGCTGTGAAAATAAAGCTTTAGCTTGTTTTGTGCTGAAAAACATAAATTAAATACAAGTGACATTGGAGATGAAGAGGTCTTTGATCTCCTGAATTTACTCCCAGCCATCTATTTCTGAGCTGGACAGTGGTTCCCTGAGGCTCAGCCCCTCTGTTCTCCAAACCCAAGCCCTTCTCAGTCCCCTTGGGATCAGCTTTCTGCAGAGCCTGGCAATGGGCTGGGCTTCCTTTTCCTGCTTCACTCCCAGGACTGAAAGGTGCAGTTGGGCAGCAGGAGCTTGACAAGTGAAATATTTTATCTGCAGATGTGTTACAGTGTGCTGAAGAGTTGTGCCTCTCCAGGGCTCTATGCTCAGACTGTTGTGCCTTTTTTTTCCAGCTTCACACAGATCTTGCAGATTTCTGTTCTAGCTTTGAGCTCCTGTAGCTTGGAGACACAGGAGCAGCAAGACAGGCACTGCCTTAAGCCATGCCTGTCCCCTTTCTAACTCTGCAGGGTGGGGAAGTTTGATGATTGACTCTCAGGTAGGGCTTCCTTGGAGATGGGAAACCCTTGGGATGCCTGCCCTGGTGAAAATTCACTCTTGGCAGAGTGGCTTTTTTGCTTGTCCTGTTGGACCCATCCCCTTTTTCTCACTCCACTCTGGGCTCTCGCTTCCAAAGGCTGCTGGAGAAATTCAGCTAGAAGGAATAGAGTTCTGCCATGGATTGAATAAAGCTCTGCTTGGACTACAGATGGCAGCAAATCGTTCAGAATACAAAAGGCTTCACCCCATGGTTATTTTAGCAGCTCTGCTGGAGAAGTTCCCTGCAGGTCTAAAGAGGAATGGGGCTCCAGTGCAGAGACCAAGTGACAGCAGGGTCCCTTCCCCACCGATGGTGGCTGCTGTACCTGTGGCTCTTCTCCACAAACTCCTGAGGAACTGTTTGCCAGTAGAAACTACCTGGGGTGGAAAATTGTGCTTTGTATTTTCCAGACTATGGTGTGATATTTAAAGTTGTTTTCCCCCTCCCATGTAGCTATGTGCTCTCCCCTGAAAAGACAGAGGAACAAGCAAGGAAGGGCTGCCAGGTTAAAACCACAGGAAAGTTCTCCATGGATAAAGTTTCCTGCATTGATTGCAGGTCTTGCATGTGCACACAAATCCCTCTACACCTTGGTGTTTGTGCTTTTTGCTAGGAGGAGGGCAGGGGAGTGTGTAACTGCTTCAATGAAAGCTTTTGGGGATTTCTTAAAGAAATCTTTCATGGAACTTCAAATTCTGAAAGGCCTTTCTAGATGTGAACTCACCTTTCTGTGTCTCTCTCCCTCCCCTCCCAGATGACCGGGTTCCCTTTAAACTCCTTTGAAAATAAAAGCTTTGATAAATAAATCAAACAGCATCATGCCTCAGAATCACTGATGGGATCTGACACTGCTTGGCCACCCAAGTGTTCCCTTTGAAAGCCTTGCAGAAAGGGGGACAGTCGTATCAGATATCTTGTGATATCATAAGATATCTTGTGTCCTCCTGTCATTCATATTTTCAGAGTTGTTTGCCCAGTGAAGCTGTGGCTGTCCCATCCCTGGAAGTGTTCCAGACCAGCTTGGATGGGCTCTGAGCAGCCTGGAACAGTGAAAGGTGTCCCTGTTGTTGGCAGGGAGGTTGGAGCTAGGTAGTCTTTAAATTCCTTACAGCTGAAACAATTCTGTGATTCTTTGAGACATTTCATTTCTCTGGGAACCCATGGCACAATTTTCTTTTTGGAAGAAAAATACAGGAGGAAGGTGCTAGGAGAAACAGCCATGCAGCTCTGCTGGTTCCTGCTGAACCCCTTCAGGGTCACACAGAGCTTTCACAGGCTGTGAGTGGTGGTGTCCACACCTCTCTGTCCTGAGTGATGCTGGTGTGAGCAATGCCAGCAGTGCTCACTGCTGAGCAGCAGGAGTGGTGAAGGCTCTGGAGCACGAGGCCCGTGAGGAGCAGCTGAGGGAGCTGGGGGTGGGCTCAGCCTGGAGTAAAGGAGGCTGAGAAGGGACCTCATTGTCACAGACATCTTTTATGAAAAATCCTTTCCTTAGGATTTTTCCTCCTGAGAAGCTGAGAGGCCTCAGGAACAAAATGTAAACATTGATTATCTGCTCTTGTGGAATGCAACAGGTGCATCTGTGATTGGCCCATGTTGGTTGTTTCTAATTAATGGCCAATCACAGTGAGCTGGCTTGGAATCTCTGTCCGAGCCACAAGCCTTTGTTATCATTCTTTGCTATTCTATTCTTAGCCAGCCTTCTGATGAAATCCTTTCTTCTATTCTTCTAGTATAGTTTTAATATAATATATATCATAAAATAATAAATCAAGCCTTCTGAAACATGGAGTCAAATCCTCATCTCTTCCCTCATCCTAAGACCCCTGTGATCACCATCACACCCCATCACTCCCAACAACTCCCTGAAATGAGGCTGTAGCCAGGGTGGGGGTTGGTTTCTACTCCCAGATAACAATTGACAGGACAGGAGGAAACAGCCTCAAGCTGTTCCAGGGCAGATTTAGACTGCATATTAGGAAAGCTTTTCACTGAAAGGGCAGTCAGGCATTGGAACAGGCTGTTCAAGGAATCAGCATCCCTGGAGGTGCTCAAAATATGTGTGGGTGTGGTGTTTAGGGTCAAGGTGTAGTGGTGAGCATGTCAGTCAATGATCTGAGAGGTTTTTTCCAAGCTATGATTCAATGAATGAAACGAATGGAGTGAATTACAAGCCTGTCCACTGTGCATGCATTTATTTAACACCCTCTTGCCCTTCCTGACTATTGCATTGTGGGAACAGGACAGAATTGCAGCAGGCTGTAAATGCATGTGTGTGTGTGTGTGTGTGTGTGTATTTATTTATTTATTTATTTTTTTCTGCAAAAGACAGCTTCTTTTCCAGTTCAAACATACACCAAAAGGGAAGACAGCAGGCAAGAACCAGCTGGGATAAGGCATTAACATAGTGAAAAGACATTGGACTGGCTGTTCTGGGTGGTCCACTCATTTCAAGGACAGCTTTGATGGAAGCACAAATGCTGCTAAAGTCCAGGTAAATGTGGACCTAAATAGCACTGCATTGTGATTGTTAGCAAGGATTATTTAATATATATATTTTTTAAATTGAGCTATTTTGAGGGCTTAGATAAGCTCAGAAGGAGCTGGTAGGTGAAATTGTGGTAAATTCTTAACTGGCTTTCCCTTTTGAGCTCCTTAAGGGGTGACAGAAGGACAAATGCCAGAAAGCATGCAGTCTTGGTTTGGAGACTGTCCTTTCCTTTCTAAGTGGACTGTCCCAGTGGTCACAACCACTTAAAAAGGTGATTTCTTTTTAATTCAGTTTTTTTTTTTTAAGTGTCTTATTTCCAATTGGAACTGGTCTGGACTCAGCTTTTAGCCAGGAGCATTTTGTTAAGCTGCTCTCTTAGATTAAAAACCCCTTTTAAGAGCCTGTTATCTTCTCCATGTGAAGACAGTGTAATCAGGTTGCCTCCCACTCTCTCCCTTCTGAGACTAAACAGATTGATCTCCCTGTCTGTGGCTAAAAGGCCTTTTCTAAACCTTCCATCAGAGCTTCACTTGGGTATCTGGGCCTGAAATGGGGCTGCAATCACTAAGTGAGGCCTGGGCTAAAGTGATTTTCTAAAGCATAGCATGAACAATTAGGGATTTCTTGGCCTGTATGGAGTGTAATCTTTTTTTATCTGTTTTCTTGACTCTTGCCTTTTTATGTTTGTTTCAGTGGTTTGGAGTCTATGATGCAAAATTGATTCTGGATATATCACCCTACAGTGCCAGGAGACAAGTTGTTGGCTTGGGGTGCAGATCCCTTTGTCAAACCCAGAATATTTCATGTTCTTGCTAATTCCAGGTAATTTTGGAGAGAGGAGGTAAAAGGACACATGTGGAAGAGATCAGGGAGCCAGAGAGTGCAGCTTTGAGCTCAGGAGAGCCTCATGCCCCTTCTGGCTGCTGCTAGTGCCAGAGTGATGGCTACAGGAGGTATTAAGGTTATATTGGTCCAATATTGGGGTTCATAACAGCTCCTCATTGCCTTATATGATGTTTTCCTAGCTCAGAATTTCTGGCATGAAATTCTTCACAGATAAAAGATCTGTTTTGCCCTCTACCACAAAGGTATTAAAAAAAACACCTGCATGTTGAAAGAAAAAAGGGAAAAATATGAAAGGATGGACAACACAGGCAGGAAAAGAGGCAAATTAAATAGTTTATGTTGTCCCCTTGAGTGTTGCTTAAGCTGTTGTCTGTAATCCCACCCTCAGTGTTGGGGTAGTGTTGGATCTCAGGGGATCATGCAAGTCCCAAAACCCTCATCCTCTCAGTGAGTGCAGAGCTCTCTGAGGCCACCCAAGTGTTACAGATCAGTGTTAATCAGGTAATCTCAAACCTGGGAAATCATGCTCTGTCCTTGTAATGTAACTTCAGGAATTCCTGAGTGCTTCTGTAGCTGGAAGCTGCATGCTAGGAGCCGCTACTGCAGATCAAGACCAGGAGAAATTCCTGTTAAATCAACATTAGATTAATATTTATAGTGCTATGACTGATGAGGAGACAGTCTGCCTTCACACTGATACTTAAAATTCATCTTGATTCCTGTTGCAGGATCTGGTTGTGCTCCCCCTGGAATGCCCTTTATTGCACTAATGCTGTCCAGAACATGCCTGCATGGAAAATCTGGTCTGTGTAAAGCTCAGATGGCTTCAAGTGGCTGTCACAAGGCATTCTGGATCCTTTTTGTGAAGCAAACCTCCACTGATGCAGTGCAGACTTACAGTGCAAGGGGTGGGATGGGGTCTGGGATGTGTGGTGGGAATGCAGGAGCAAGGACAAGGTCAGAAACCATTTTAGTGGTGACTAGTTACTTGGATGAGTTTGTGCAGGTGGGTTTGGTGCTGGTGATGCCTCAGGTTATAGCTTTTCTATTTTTCAGATTCTGTGCTGCTTTAGTGTGTAGTTCTGAGCTTCATATGAGGGGATGGTGAGCTCTCCGCAGAGCAGGGAGACAAAACAATTCCTTCTCTAGCTGGGGACCAAGGACAAATGATCCAGATCTCAGACCCAAGAGTATAAACAATGTGGACTGAAGAGAGAAAAACAAGAAGGATGGGACTTCATAAGCTAAAACTATAATTGGACAATTAACTCCAACATGCAAATGGACCAGAACTTACAAAAGTGAGAGACTTTGTGTTTGGTTGTCCATTTTGTGACCATTTTGGTCCATCTTGGGTGCAGCCCTGGCTGGGCTCTTGTGCTGCCCAAGGTGGATCCATTGAGGCCTAATGTGGTATTTGCTGGGTCCCCAGGATGAAGAAGGAATTGAGAATCTGACTCCATGTTTTTAGAAGGCTAATTTATTATTGCCTGATATTATATTAAAGAATGCTATACTAAAACTATACTAAATAATGGAGAAAGGATACATCAAAAGGCTAAAAGATAATGATGAAAAACTTGTGACTCACTCCTCAGAGTCCAACACAGCTGATGGTGATTGGTCATTAAGTAAAAACAATTCACATGAAACCAAACCACCACCTGTTGGATAAACAGTCTCCAACCACATTCTAAAGCAGCAAAACACAAGAGAATCAATCAGATAATTATTATTTTCATTTTTCTCTGAGCCTTATCAGCTTCCCAGGAGAAGGAATCCTGGCAAAGGGATTTTTCAGAAAATATGACAGTGACAGCCTAATAAATCCCTACTTTTTTCTTAAACTCCCTACTATTCTAATAAATCCCTGCTTCATTCTTTAACTCTGTCTAGCCTCTGTTCTAGGTCAGCCTTCACAAGGCATCACTGGCTGATTCATTCCTGGGGATGAAGGAGAAATGCAGGGAGGGAGAAAAAGCTCTGTCCAAAATCAGAATTATGGTGGCACATAACACAGATGTGGTGTGTGCCTAGTTATGCTCTAGACAGCATCTAAGGATGCAAAGAAGGATATAATGTTCCCTCTAAGAAGCAGTAGGGTTCTTTTCATTCCACATGGTTACTGGTTTATGTTCCTGTTTATCTTTTATCAAATACAGTAACAATAAAGCTCCAAGGTTTTTAATAACGATAGCAAAAACATAGCAAGCAAAACCTTTTCCTTTTTTCCTGGTAACTCCCCTGACTTCCACTAGGAAAAAAAAAAGAAAAAAAAAATATCCACTCTCCAAACTTGTGTGGGAGAGAGAAGCCATCAAACATTCTGTGGCTGCCAACTTTATTTTTTCAAGTCCAAATTAAGGAGAGGTCAAGGACTGAAAACAAACTCCAGATATTTAAAGACTATATGTGATGCCAAAGGCAAACCTGTGTTCCTGGCCACTGTGATTGCTTTTCTGAGGGTAAAAGAAGCATGTGTGGTTGTGTATTTGTTGGTAGAAAGTCAATAAAATAGAGAGATTTCCTTCTGGATACTATGGAAATAATAGAAACGATGAGATGAAAGCGAATAGTTCAGAAATAAATGCATAAATACCACTTTTCACCACTAAAAAGTCTCTCTTGGTGAGTTGTAATAATTAGCTGGCTTTCATTTCCTAGCCATGAGAACACCTTCCATCTTTCTGGTGAGCAGCTGAAGCCAAACATCCATAACAAGTGAATGTGTTGCTGTGACATGTCATGATTGCCACATGGTATGGATGTTTTGCAAAACACAATGTCCCGTAACAACTAATTGAATATTGTTTTTCTTTCTGTTTCATATACTCTCATAATTTGTCAGATCAAGGTGGGTTTTCTTCTTTAATCCTGTATTCTTTCTCTCTCTGAGAATCTTTAAGCACCTGTTCAGTGTGAGCTTGTAATGAAAGAAAATGCCATGAAATCTTCTGCAACAATGGAAAGATGTCCTGATGACCCTGTTGTTCCTATCCCAGCTGAGATAAATTTCCAGCTGTGAAAGTTTATGTAATCCTGATGATACCAAATGTCCCTTGTACTTTCTGCTCTGATTTCACACAGAAATTACTGTGACAGTGCTGTGGAGCTGCTAAATGCGACTGTCCAGGAGACAACAGTATCCAGAATATGAAGTAAAAACTACTAATTTAAAAACTGAAGCCTTTATTCTCTTGGAGTAAACAGGAGAAAATATAGATGGACTATATTTGGGAAAGGTTGGCTTCTCAGAAAGGTTTTCTCCTTTTACTTGTGAGATTAATTTCTTCTCTGAGGTGACTGGTGTGTGACAGTGAATAGGTAGCCCTTGTCTTAAAATATAATATTTTAAGTTTGATATTTCTTTTTAAATAGACTTAATATTTTTCTATTTTTGAAGCACTTTAGAGCTTTACACTTCTGTTTCTCAGCGCTGCTGTCTCAGGATAATTAATTCCACAGATAAGTTCATCTTGTGGCCAATGGAACTTTTTGGGAAAAAAAAAAAAAGAAACAGACCAGAGAACCAAGTGGTGGAAACATACATGGTCTGTTTATTATACTTTTGGTGATGGAATTAAGTACATAGGAGTGGTCCTTGCTTTGTGTGTTTGGTGCTGTGTTATATACAGGAGCCCCAGAAATGCAATTTTTCATTTGCTTGAAGTTGGTGCATGGTCCAGTTTTAATCCTCCTGGTTCTGCAGCCTGAGATGAATTCCAGTTGGGTCCAGTTCCACAGCTGGACAACCTCCTGGTGCCCCAGTAAGGTGGTTGTGCCAATGACCTGGCTGCATGCCCTGTGCTTGGGTAGGAGAGCTCACCCCTGTGGGGTAAATTGAGGGTTGTTGATGATGTTTGATTTGTGGAATAAAGAGATTACACAGCAGCCTGTGCTCAAATGAGAGTGTCAGAAGTGAAAATTGGTACTTCTGCTCTTCACTCCTCCTTTTCCTCCCTCTGTGTCCCCATGCAGGGATGTGCAAGTGGGTTTGGGATTGCAAGCTGGGCTGTGGTTTGTGGGCTCTGGGGTTAGGCTGCTGTGCTGTCCCATGTTGGGATTTCAGGCTCTTTCTTGCTCCAAGGTCAGGGTGAATAACACTCAGGAAACATTGTTTTTGAAGTCTCACTCCGAAGTTTAATATCCTTATCTATTACAAACTCATGAGATGTGAGCTCTCCTTAACAAGTCAAGAAAGCGCCCTAAAATGGTGTCTGTTCAAGGCTATTTAAGTCCCAATTACCCAATAAACAGTTGACATCTATATTATTTATGCTTCTAACCCAATTATGATCACCCAAAACCTGCAATGTGGACATCTTTCACCCAATTAGAGAAAATCACCCAGATTTGTGAAGAAGGTGGTGCAAAAAAGACATCTAACCCACACCCCAAATTCTCCATCTTAGCTCCCATATATCACCATATACTAAAACCCCAAATCTAAGTTTTTTCACCCTGTGCAATCACACACTTCTAACCAACTACACACCCATAATCTCAGTGATATTAATCAATGTTGGAATTGCCCCAGGTCAAATGTAATGAAAGTTTAAAATTCTCAGCATCCAGGGTTCCAACAGTGCCATATCCCTCTGCTGGGCTCTTTGCCCTCCTGTTCATCAGGGACTGAGCTATCCCCTGGCCAGGGGCAGGATGTGGATTGTGGATTGTGCAAGGGATGTTTCAGGGACTGACAGCACAAGGAGCCATCAATCTGAGACAACAACCCACAGGCATGCATGAGAATGCGATGCTTTCTGCCACGGGAGAGAAACGACAGGCACAAAATGACTGTGGAACAGCATTAAACTCGAGTAAAGAGCTGAATTAATCACAGGCTCCATCAGAGCCCTGGGGAGGGTGGCACAGAAGGAAAATGAGCCACTGCTGAGAGCTGAGCCAGCAGCCAGCTGATGAGATGCTCCTCTCTCCTCCAAGGGACTCAGCAAAAGGATTTTTCTCCCCCTTGGAAGTGAGGTGGCCTTTCAAATGTGGGGAGGAAGATGACAGTAAACATATGTTTTGCTTCCTGTTAGCTGCTGTCAGGGATTTTTCTCCTCCTGTGTTTGACTGATTCTTGATTTGTTTCCACGCTTCTTTTGCTGTGCCCAAAAGCAGGAACAAAAGGGCAGAGGAGCAGCAGAAATGTGAAGACCCAGAACAGCATTCACCACCCACAGGCATCACTGTTGGGTATTTTTTGTAATATTTTTATGTCAGGGAGGGCTGCATGTGATGAGAGGATTTATGGCTCTAATTCCTTGTTCCTGCATAGTCACCACATCCTTTGGTGTCCTGCTTCTCTGAAACATCTCACAAGATTATTTCGGCCACCAGCTGCAACTTTTCAGTTTCAGTGTCTGAAGTATTTCTGCCCATGCTCTCTGATAACTCCCACAGGATTTATTTGTTAAATCAGGAATTCCTGGACCAGGCACCACATTGCTTTCAGAATTTTGGTGCAACACAACCTCCTGGATTCCTTTCTTTTTGTGGCTACACCTGGCCCTCACAGGAGGTAGGTCGTGCTTTAGCTAATTCCTGGGCAATCAGAGAGGTGATTAAACCCCTGCTCTTGGATGGCAAACAAGGTGCACTGCAGCCCACAGATGAGCTGATGGTCCACTACTGGCCTGTGACAAAATGCTACCAAGCACAGTGAAGCCTTGGAAGTTTGTAAAGCCATGAGAATCATGGATTCTTCGTGGCCAGAACAGAATTTGGGGATCCTGTTTTAAATAATTCCTCTGGGAGGCACAAGGGGAGAGAAAGTAGAGACCTTGTTTTACAATTCTCTCTCTACATGTCTCACTCACAGTCTTTAACCCAGCTTAGAGGTGGGAGTAACCCCAGTGGGATGTAAAAGCACCTGTGCAGGACAGTAGACCCTCTGAAATGTGGCTCTGGGCTCCAGAGCTCTGCAGCTGTGTTATAATCAGCCTTTTATCTCTATGCTGGGCCATTTAACACATTTGAACTCCGCCAGCTCCTCCATCACGTGCTTTGGCCAGAATATTTTCCTTGGTGGATACCAAGGCCGTGCCCACCCTGAAATATACCAGTTCAGTGGATCACAACACTCTGGTTTTCAGTTTTTTCCTGGCCTAGGCAGTGCTGGATCAATGCTGGTGCTGCTTCACCCTTCTCTTGGGTGTCTGTCTCCTTCAGACCCCTCCTGCAGCTCCTGTTTGAATCAAACAAGAAGTGTCACTTCTGGGAACAGCTGCAGACCCCAAGTCCTCTTTGGCAGAAATGTCACCTACTTTCTCTCATCATCTTCTTGGAAAAGCATCCAGTTTGCCTCCTTGCCTAATGCTTTTTAACATTTTTGGGCTGCCTTTCCCACTCCTCATGTGCTCCTCAGTGGTGTCTGTGCCCCAGAGCTCCAGGGCTGCCATGTATAGAAATATTGGTGAGCTGGAGCAAGGCTGGACATGAGAGCAGTCAGATTTATTTATTTTCTCTGACTGTAACTTTTGCCTTCTGGGCAAGCACTGGGGACCTGCCATGTAAGCAGTTACCAGTTGAGCTCAAAAGCCAAAGTTCTGCAGTTGGAGTTATAAACAGCCTCTTATCTCTGTGCTGGACACAGACAGTGACCTATTTAACACATTTACCACCATATCTTAAAATAGTTTTAAAAATTGCAAGTGCATCACAAAAAAGCTGTGCAGAAGCACTTCAAACAAATTTTTTGTTCTACAGCTTTTTCTAAAATCAGTCTGTCCCCCCCACTCTCCACCCCTCACTACCCTCCCCAAAAAAAGTTGTCTTTGCTTGTCACTTGCCTGCATGGTTAGTGCCAGATGGAGCTTAATAGCAGGTACATAATATCCTGCTGTTTAAGAGTTCAAACTTTTTATAAAAACAAAAAATTTCTTTCCTTCCTTTTCTCACTTTTTAGGAGGGTCATGTCTATGAATAGGCAAAAGCTTGGATTGTGCTATGTTCTGCTAATCTGTGGTGTTTAAAAATGGCCTTGCCCTTTTGCAAGATGCTGTGTTTTTTAGCTTAAGTTTAATTTTTCTTTGAGATAACAGAAGTGAAAGTTACAAGTATCCCTGAGAGTTTCAGCTACTTTCTTGCTATTGTGGCTAAGTCAGCAAAATTTTAAGTGTGGAGGGTGACCAAAAATCATCCTTATACTGAAGGACAACCACCACAATCACCCTGCTCAGCAGGAATACAACTGCAAAGTACACTAGAAATTAATTTGAGGGAAAAAAATGAATAATAAATATCCTGTCATAAATTCTTTAATTCTAAGCATCATTTTCATAGGTCTGTTCTGAACCAGACACCACGATGCTTTCGGAAGGGTGGATTAATGGCATGTTAATTCAGTATTTGCAGTGTTTGTGTTTGTTGAAGGGACTGTGACAAGGAGGGATAGGAAAGATTTCAGGATACAAAGGAAGAATGTCCCAGTCTCCCACCCCTGAGGAAGTTGAAAGTCATTCCAGTACTGAGAAGAGCTGTATGAGGTCTTTGCATCATTTTTTACTAGGAAAGCTTGTCTCTGCTACCTGCAGGGCCACCTTGTGGAAAACCAGAGCATGACTCTTCCCTGAAGTGAGGATCTGCCTTTAGGTGTGATAGGAGTGCCAAAAAGCTCAACACCTTCCAGGTAAGT
This sequence comes from Ammospiza nelsoni, assembly GCF_027579445.1. Taxonomy (NCBI): domain Eukaryota; kingdom Metazoa; phylum Chordata; class Aves; order Passeriformes; family Passerellidae; genus Ammospiza; species Ammospiza nelsoni. The sequence continues at coordinate 58,554,625 of NC_080638.1, read as the reverse complement.
TGTGTTTTGTGCTCAGGTTCCCCCTGTTGCCTCTCCCAAGCAGAATCATTTTGTTAATGACAGTGACTCAGCCATGGGCTTCACCTCTGTGCCTTTGCCTGTAAAGCTTCCTTTGCAGAGACACCAGTTTATTTCCCAGATGCAGTGATCAAAGGCAGGAGACAAAGGCTTAGTGTTGGTGTGCGTTGCAGAGGAAGGCTGGGAGTAATTTGGGTCAACTAAAGTTAGAAACCATCCTCACCTCACGAGACAGATGCGAGCTTTGAAGTCAGGGAGATGAGCAGCAAGACAATCTAGGAAAGACACTTTTCCCCAGTTCAGTTTATAATTTGTGGACCTGAAGCCAGTGCAGGGCTGGATGCCTGTGTCTTGGGTGAGGACAGTCTGCCCAGTCCTGTGACCTGCCCTCAACAGGAAAATGCTGTGAGGAAGTGCAAAGCACTTGACGGTGAAATGCTGCAGCATATTTCTAGGAAAACATCCTTTCTCACCAAAGGGGTTTGTGGACAATTTAGGCTGAAGAGCAAAGGAAGAGCAAGGACACTCAGATCCTTGTATTTTTCTGCTGTATCTGATGTGAACTGTACAGCTCCAGCATCTTCTATTTAATAATTGCAGTATTTTGTCTTGTGCCTTCTGGGGCTGGTGGGAGGATGTAGACCCAATATGAGTGTCTTGTACAGCAAAAGAAATCCTGTTCACGGTCTAAGTGGTGTTCTACAGGAAGATCTTTATCTCTGCCATGCACCTGAGGTAGACATTAGTTGTTTGGGGATAAGGACAATCTGTCTGCTGGATGTTCTCCCCTTGCCTCCCTCTGCTCTGCAGACATGGATTCTGTGGTTAAAGAGTGCAAATGGAGGCTTGGTAAAATCCAAGTCCTCCAGAACCTGGAAAGAGCAGCTTTGGTGAAGCCCCAGTTTTGTATCTATTTGTGCTCACTACCTCCTTCTTTTTCTCTTTTCCTGCCTGGGAGAGGAAGCCAGCTTGGACCCTTTGTTTTGATAAGTAACCTTATTATTAGGGAAATCCCTGACACTTATTTCTGCCTTTCCAGACTTCTCCCAGCTGCAGACTCCCAGGGGATGAAGGGCTGCTCACAGGCTGTAATCTGTGCCAGCTGTGAGGCAGGCTCTGTTCTAGAGATGCTCTCTTACCCTTCCCAATGGTCTTATGGCAACCTTCACTCACAAATTCCAGCCCAAGGGATTGCTGAAACAGAATCCTCCCTCTGCAAGGATTTTATGGTCCAGCTGGTGGACTGAAGCCAAGCACAGGCTGAAACAGAAACCACTGCGCCATGAACCCATTCTGTTACAAATGAGCAAATGCCTTGATCCTGCTCCTGATGTACTGACCCAATTAAGACTATTCAGAAAGTTAAACTCCCTCAGAAATATTCTAATGACAGCTCTTCAAGTGGTATATACATGAGAAGATAGCTCATGCAGAGGAGTTTTGCTGCCTCAGGCCATCTCTCTGTGTCCTTTCTGTGTCTGTGTGACACCAGGTGCCATTGAGTGAGTTACCTTGGCCTTCAGAGGTAATTTTACCTCCTGTCCTGCCACACCATGCAGGCAGAAGGAAAATACTGATGCAGGTTGTTGACTGAGAGGTCCATCACTCCCATCCACAGCAGGAAATGCCCACGGTGCTGTCCACTTGGAGTGGCAGGGAAAATATCACCTTCCATGAAAGCTGAGAACAGGGTCTTTCAGTATTGTAGGAGTTGAAATACCAAAAATCACAAATGTGGATCTTGGAGGAAAGAACAGCTCTTGGTGTCTCTTAGCCCCCTTTCTACATGCTGACATCGTGCAATTAGATGTTTTCAAATAAAAATCCTTTCCTTTTCCTCAGGTGTTCCAGATTGCAAGGCAAGATGTTTTCTATTATCATCTGTATGGCAGATTATCTTTTGTCAGTGGGCAGTTTTCCTTATCTCTCTCTCTGAGTAATCACAATCACTCCTCCCTCTGAGGGGAGGTCTGCTGATAACAGCTATTGAATGTCCCTGCATGGCTGATAAGAACTACAGTATCCCACTGGGAGATGTGAGCCCAGAGGGAGGAGCCAAGCATTCCTACCCGGATATAATCTGGAGATCCTGGAATAACTGCACGGCTTCTCCACTGGATTCCCCAGAGGAACAGCAGCTGCCTCTTCTTCCACTGGATCTTCAGAGGATGACTACACCCTTTTCTACAGGATCCCTGATACTGCAGGAGGGCTGAGCCACAATTCCAATGGGACTGCCACCAACACCCTGACCCACAGGGTGTCAGCTTGAGTTCTGACTCTGTCAGTGTTGTTCTAGTGTACTGCAATGTTATCCTTTTATTTTTCTTCCCTATTAAAGAGCTGTTATTTCCTGCTCCCATATTTTTGCCTGAGAGCCCCTTAATTTAAAATTTATAGCAATTTGGAGGGGTGGGGAGGGTTAACATTCTCCATTTCAGGGGAGGCTCCTGCCTTCCTTAGCAGACTCCTGTCTTTCCAAACCAAGACACCAGGTCTGGCAGCAGGGACCAAGCCTACATCTTCACATTATTTTCTTGTTTTAATTTTTTTTTCCTCCTTGGAAACCACTAAGCTAGTTGGCTTTGAACATTCTCCAAAAGTGCTTCTTGAGGCAACAACGTGAACCCTTCAGCACAAACATTTAGCGTTAAACTGAAAACCAGAAAGAGTTGGCAAGCTTAATACCAAGCAATGTTTTAAATCAGGCCCATAATCTGAGCAGGTCTAGCACATAATTAATCTCTGGGGAGTCTCCAGGTAGCAAGTTGCAGGTCGTTAGTCAGTAAACTCCCACAGGTCTCCCTGGGTTTGGGATTAAGCTCTGTGTGTGAATAATCATCTAATTAATCACCTCATGCAGGGGTTATAGAGACCTTCAATGTCTGCTCTTGGAAGAGGTGTAGGTTTAAGCACAGTTGTGCTGCAGTGTGCTAATAGAGTTGAGAGAAATTCAGAGAGGAGGTAGTTTTCATCTCAGGTGCTGCAGGAGGGTTTGAAGTTCTCATTTATTACAGAGGCAAACACTTCTCAACCATGAAACGAACCCAGGTACATTTGCCCTGAGAGGATTCCTGAAAATGGTAAAACATTAGATTTTTTTTTGAGGTGAACTTATATTAAACTTTATGACAAAGGCTGTCCCAGGCTGCCTGCTGTCTCACAGATACCTATAACAATTTCTGATTCAAATTATCTGCATTTGAGAACTTTTTTGCCAGAATTAATATTGCCTCGTCAGGACTAGGTACTGTGAGCGTGTGCTTTAGCCCCAGTTTTGAGTGTCTTGATAAGGAGAAGCAGCCTGTGGAAGGAGGGTGGAAAGGCACAGGTGAGTTTTCTGCAGAATCTAGGCTGTGAACTGGGGAAGAACCACCTAAAGCTGTGGCTCTTCCACTTGAGCTACAGCTCATCTTCTCCAGGGGTGCTTCATCCTCATCCACCTGAGAGCTCCCCTGCTCATACCTTTATGGGGGTCTGGGCTCTGCAATGGCTGGGATCACTGCCATATGAAAAAAGTCAGTTTCTCCAAATTTTTAATGGAAAAGTCTCCATTAGCAATGCTCATCGGAACATAGTTTACCCTCTGAGTGTGCTGCATTTTACAGGGCACTCAGGGAAACTCGTGTTTTCTTGGTAAGAGAGAGCTGGAGTTAAAGCTCTAAATTCAAGTTGAATTTTTTGACTACTGTCACAAGAAACACAAAAAACATTGGGATACAATTCTTTAAATACAAATTCTCCTGGCAAAGGGTCTAAATTACAACTATAAAACTTTGGGATTTTGAGACCTTTTGAAACCTTAGAATAAGATCTAGAATTGTTGTCTGGAAGGAAACTCAAGCACAGTTTCTGCTCTTTCACTCTGCTGCAGCATTTTTAATGCCCTTTTCCTGTGATTTAAGTAAGAAGAAAATTAGCATTGATATGTGCAATAGAAGCAAATGTGTGTTTTAAAGGTACCATTCTGCACAGCAAGGCCATGGATTTAATAGGCTTTTACTGTATTATGGGCAGCACAATGCTGTGGCATTGAACCACAACTATAGGGAACAATCCAATTATCATTCAATTGAACCAAAGCAATTAGTTGGCTTAGGCCAGGGGATAATGCAATCAGCTGAAAATGTTCAACAATCAGATTTGCAGAAAGCTGAAACTCACATTTTCTTTCTTTCTTTCTCAGCTGACTCAGAGATCTCCTCCTAAGTAACGACCACGGGCAAAGAAACAACTCAAAAATGGTGGGAACTTCAAAAAGGCTGTGGCCAAGGTAATGAAAGCTTTTAAACAGACAGTTTATTTTTGTGGCGCACAAACTCATGGTTCTCTCTGTTCTTCATCCTCCTATAGCACTGCAAAAAATACATTCAAACTGGTCTTCAGACTTATTTGCCCTATTTAAATCTTGTTATTGCTAGGTCTGGGGTATAAGGATTGAAGCTGTTGTTTAAGTGGATGAGTAAATTTGGGATACTTGGGACTGGCTGAACAAAAGATTGTTTAATCAAAGCTTTTCCTATAAAATGTATATATTTATGGTAAAATCACTATCTGGAAAGGTTTTTCTCAAAACTTTTTTTTTTCGGACTTGGCACTGCATTTTGGTAAATATGTGGTCTGTGTTAAGGAAGAGATTAAAAGATTCAAGCTGCAGCATTATGTGAGTACCCCGTGTTCCTCCCTGTAGCTTAAGGATCTTTTGAAGGTGGAATTAACATAACCAAATCATTAAAGGCTCAAATACTTTCATCTCATGCTGAATGAGCAATTGGTACATTATGGGCCTGACTACTGTTCCACAAGTGTTATACTCCCTTTGACTTCTTTTGGGATTGTTAATACTCAGACTAATGGTATATGGGATCCAAATGATCTTGTTTCTGGTTGAAAGGATTGGAAGAGTGTGCTTCATAACTGTACAGTGCTGCTTTTGTCAACAAAACCTGAATACAGAGCAACTCTTCCTATCTGAGGATAATCTGCTTACATATACTTTTTGTTCATCTGCCTTATTATCCTGCAGTATGGAAAGTGCTTCTGTGTTTTGTTATGCAGAAGAGTTGACGTAGTGCTGGATAAGAACTGGGAAAACACAATTTGGATGGTGTGGCTCTGGAGATCCTGGTTTAACACAAGTGATCTTCAAGCACTGTCACTGTCATATTTTCTGGAAAAATCCCTTTGCCCAGGATTCTTCTCCTGGGAAGCTGAGAAGCCTGACAGAAAAAGGAAAAAAATATTATCTCATTGCTTCTCCTGTGTTGTGTTCACATGTGGAATGTGTTTGGAGATTGTTCATCCAACTGGTGATTGTTTCATTGGTTTCATGTGAATTGTTTTGGTTCATTGGGCAATCATGGCCAAGCTTTGTCAGGGCTCTGGAATGAGTCACGGGTTTTCATTATTATCTTCTTAGCCTTCTGTAAGTATCCTTTCTGTATTCTTTAGTATCGTTTAGTATAGTATTCTTTAATATAATATAGTATCATAAAATAATAAATTAGCCTTCTGAGAACATGGAGTCGGATTCATCATTCCTCCCTTTGTCTGGGAACCCCACAAACACAATAAGGCATGGTCTGCTGAAAATCTCTGGGGCTTGATTCCATTACACTGAGAAAATCTGGAAGAGAACTTGATTTCTCCAAAGGCTGAAGGTAATCTGGGTTTGAGCAGAACAGGTACAGAAGAATTTGCAGCGTTATAGACATGATTCCTTCTGCACTCAGCCAAAGGAAAGACTGCCCTAAAACCAGTAACTCAGACCATCACTTAATAGGGAGATCATATTGTAGTAAACCAAAACTGCCTTGGCCTCTCTGCTGGGGTTAGAAACAAAGTGTTGGTTTTCTCTGAATCAAGTGAAAATGTAGAAATCATGCACACACTGGGGGCTTTTGAAGGTTGACATGAAACTAGGTCATGGCAGCTCTTTGGAATTCAGTCTTTTGCCTGCATTTTTGTGTGAGATGTTGTCTGGAGCACACACTGGGCTCTACTGGTGAGATAGACAGGAAGCCTTTCTTGGAGCTGCCTTTTGTGCAACTCTTTAAAGTTAGCTCAGAAATCTATCCAAGTGAGAGTTTGTCTGGATAAAGGAGAATAGTTAGGGTTTTCTCTGTCTAATTAATAGATTGAATGCACTGATGTGGAATGGAAGAGCTCAGGCTAAATTCCAATCTAACATAGTGCTGGATGTGAAAATACTCCTGCATTAAAAACAAAACATTGGGATTTACAGAGTCTCATTTGCCTCAAGTGTTGATTAAAAAAGCCTAATAAGCCCTTATCTTGTGCCTTCACATCTCAATGGATTTATATGATGGGGATGGGGGAGTGGAAAAGAGACCTCAAGGTGTCTTCCCCTGAACACCAGACTGCAACATCAGCTGGTTTGGATTACAGCATCTCTGCAGATGGGTCTGGCTCCTGTGTGCTCTTGAAGGGGAGAAAACATCATTATCCTTGGAAATTCTGAGTGAATTCTAAGTCTTTAAGTGTGAAAAAAGGATTTTTCTTGCTTCTTAGTTCATCTTGAGGCTGTTTCTGAGTTCTGCCCATTTGCCTTCACGCATTCCAAAGAATTTGTCTCTGGAGCTGAAAGCAACTGTTGTAATGCTAAGTCAGAAATATTTGGGGAAGACATTAAAATAGAATTCTAAAGGGTTTATGACACGTTGTGCCATTATCTACCGCTATATAAAAGTTGAATAAAAAAATCAACCAAATGAGCTGCACTATTCCTGTAAAGCTTGCTAACCTATGAATAATGTGATCACCCCAGATACAGCATTGTAAAGGTTTTATCAGCATCATTGGAGTATTTTTATCTGTATTTGCATGTCTTTACAGGAGGAAGTAAAGGTACTAAGATTGTAGAGTCAAACTTTCTGTGCTAAAGAACTTGGCTCTGGGTTCTGCTTTTCTTTTTTTTTTTTCCCTACCCCTTTTATTTTCCTGAATTTGATTGCCTGTGGTATGAAATTCTGAGTTTTCCTTTACCAAGAAAGCAGAGATCTGACATTACACTGAGCCCATATCTGCCTTCTTATGTTGCATGGAGTCATCAAACACATACACCACCACAGATGGAGCTTGTATCTGCTCAAGGCAGTGCCCACCTGCCCAGATACCCCTCTCTTTTCCAGTATGCTGGGTGCTTCTTAAAGCCATCCTGCTCCTCATAATGAGAGAAAAAGGAGGATTTTATGGCTTAGCTGGAGGGTGCCTTGACAGCACAAACTCTCCATCTGCCTGGTGAGGTCCTGTGTGATGTTGTGCAGACCCAGCTCTTCCCCAGCTTTCAGGACCTCTGAGAGCACTGCAGTGTGGGAGGGTGTGTGGCAGCTTTGTCTTTTTAAGAGAGAAAACACTACTGCTTTCCCTGCTTACCCTGGTTATGCTGTTCTGGAGTTCCTGCTGCTGCTCAGCTCTTGAGTTACAGTAAGAGATTGTGGGGAGAGAGATGGAGAAGGAATTTGACATGGGCAAGTGTTGAGAGGCAAGGATGGCTTTAAACTGAAGTTGAGTAGAGTTAGATGAGATATTAAATAGAAATTCTTGACAGTGAGGGTGGTGAGGCACTGGCACAGGTTGACCAGAGAAGCTGTGGATGCTCCATCTATGGAAATGTTCAAGTCCCATCTAAATGAGGCCTGGGAAACCTGGTCTGGTGAAAAGACACTTTGACCATGGCAGAGGGCTTGGAAATAAATGGTGTTTAAAGTCCATTCTAACCCAAAGAGTCCTATTATTCTAAAATATGCCATCTTGAAATGAAATAACATTTTGTTACCTTTTCCCAGTATATCCAAGTCTGTTCAGCTGGAATTTGTGCAGTGTCTTTCCTCTAATCTTCTGAAGCATATCTGGAGTCAGACAAGTGTTGCAATAGAGGCTTGGCAATAGTAAAGTTACAAGGAGTGTGTGGAAACCTCTCCCTCTGCTGCTCTTTGATCTCCCCCCTTTAGAGGAGGCCCTGCCTGGTACAATGGGCTTACACTCAGTAGTGCTCATTTAACTAAGTGGAAAGGAGCATGGATCACATTGATGTGTAGCTGGGTTTGTTACTCAGCCTCTAGACAAAACCACTGCTGCTTATTCACCTTTTGTGATTGATCACTACAATGTGAAGCTCTTTAATGTTTTGAGTCACTTAGGAGACAAGACAGCCCTGCTCTGGCCACTAAACACTGCACAGAGGCTGCTAATTGGGTGACTCACTTCAGTGTGCCACTTTTAATGCCAGCACTCCTTTGGTCATTTATCCAGGTTCACTCTGGATGGGGTCATTGGTGCTGTGGGATGCTTGAAGCATTTGGTTCAGGTGAAAGGCTCCCTAAAGGCATCACTCACCAGGATAGTCTGGCTACCCAGCCATGAACATTTCCAACAGGAGAAAGGATTCCTTCTCTCACTCCTGAGGGCTCTATTGTTTTCTGTTAGGTTTCCTCCTGCTTTGTCACACCTGCCCAGGTGTGTTCTGTGATAATCCAGGTATCTGATGCTGTGCACATCTCCAGGATGGGCAGAGCTTTGCAGACCCTGCAGCACTGGAGCTCTGCTGTCCCGCAGCTGACTTTCATGTCTGCAAACCGTGGGGCTTTTTGAGCCCATGAGTGTGGAGGTATGAGAAGCTGGCTTTCAGAAAAGGGGCAGAAAACACATTTTAAATGTAGCTAGGTTGTTTGGTGTAGTCCAGCTGGGTACAGAAAGCTGTTTTCTTCCATGGCTGTGATCCTGCTCTGTGATCTTGTACTTGAGAGGCACTTCATGATGATTGCTGGAGGTGTCTCAGCCCTTGGAGCAGCCCAGTGTGCAGAGCCCAGAGGAGTTAGGAGACAGCTGTGTATCCTGTGCAGAGCTTGGAGCTAAGCAAGGGAACAACTGAGGCCTGGAGGCAGCAGAACTCAGGGCATTTCCCTGCTGCTGCTAATATAATCCTGCTGGGGCTCCTTCATGCTGACACAAAGCAGCATCTCTCACTCCATGTGGTAGAGAGAGGCCTTTGGTGTCTCAGGGATCTCTCTTCAAGAGCAGAAAATGCTGTTTATTCCTTTCTTCCTCATGCCTGCCTCAAGTAAGTGTGATTCCCTAGAGGTGCTCAAGTCCCAAACACTATGTGGAGAAGAGTTGAGAGCTGTGTGGAAATGGATTGTGAGGACACAGGAAAAAAGATCTTCTCTGCAGTGTCTGTGCTGTCACTGCATCTCCTGGGGATTCCCTTTTCCATCCACAGTTCCCTAAATTGATGCCATCTGCTGGGGGATGTTCTTGGGAAGTCTTTGGTGCCCAAGGCTGTTCCTGCTCCCCCAGCATGGTGGGAGTCAGGATCTTCAGCTGCAGTGCTTGGGTGAGAAATTGCTGAAGGCAAAAATCTGCACCAATTACCAGCAGTAAATGCTGAGGAGTGAAGGCTGGGGAGGATGTCAGATTGTTTAAGTTTCTTCCAGCACACTTGTGTTGGACATGCATTTCTTGAGACCCGCAAAACTTTGGTCAGCATTTCTGAGGTGATTGAATGTTGTTTGCCACCCTGGCTTTAGCATGACATAGGACACTGAAATAGAACTCTTCAGGCCTTTCCCCATAGCCTGGCTTTTTGACACCTTGAACTCCAGAGCACTCCTGGGCTCAGAGACCAGGTCTGAGCAAAGAAACCACTCTGGGCTTGAAGATGAAGCGATCCCTTACACATATGCCAAGCAGGAAGGAGGAAAATCTCAGATGAGTACCAGTAATATTTTTAGTGGATTCCAGAGAGGGACTTTGAGACCTGAACTGTAAGAGGTGAAATCTTGGGGGTGAGAAGGAAAATCTGTCTTACTCTTCTTCCCAGGTAAGTTCAGTTTGTAGTCCCTTTGCTATGATGAGCCTGGCAAAACAACAATCTGCTCATGTTTCTGCTGGTTCAGTCACCACAGGAGCTCCCACACAGAAAAAGTTGTGAGAGCTTCTGGCAAACCTGGTTGAAGTAGCCCAGGCCCCTTGGGCAGGCTCTGACTTTGCAGAGGAATTGGCTGCACCATGGATGGGGAATTCAGCTCTCTGTATTTATCCTCAGCAATTTGTAGGTACTGCTTGCATCTCCTCCTAATGTTTTTTCATTACTGGCCAATAGCAATGGCTGATTTATTTAAAGTCTCCCTGATGCACGATCAAAAGTCAGCAAAGTCAAGAGGTCCTCAACAAAGTTAAGATCCTCTAGAACACGGTCAGCAGCTGTCTGGAGGAATAAACAAATGAGCTGAAAATCGAAATATAATTTAACCACAGCACAGATGCCTCTATATCAGCCAGGAATTTTTCATTTTTCTCTATTATGTTTTGTTATGAGCTTTATTCATATTTGAGTCACATGCAGAAGAAGTTTCAGATCTTTCATGTCAGACTATAAAGAAATGTAGAAGCAAGAACTTCTTCCAAATATTGTGTTCTAACCTTCAGATGGATTGCCTGCAATTATCCCACTGATGAGAAATAGTAATTCTCCCCAATGTATTTCCATGACACATCCTTTGAACTCACAGTGATCTGTAGGCATTTTAGCTCCTTGTAGAAAGAGTATTTCACTTGCTGCCTTGTAAACAAATTGAAGAATTAATGGTAAGCTGAGAGGAAATGGATGATGCCTTTTTTCTTTTAAACCAATAATATGGAATCATTTTGGGTGCAGGAAGGGCTAAGGCATCCAACAGAAATGTCTCCCCACCTGAGTACTTGGCTCAGGAGTGTCTTCATTTTTAATTAGCCATGATTGTTTTCAAGGCCAGGTTTGCCAGTCTTCCAAATTTCAGACTGTGGTATTCACATTCTCTGAACGTGATTTCTTCACGCAGGATTTTTCTCCTGGGAAGCTGAAAGGCAGCGAGAGAGGCCTCAGAGAACAGGAAAACAATTCTTATCTCATTGCTTCTCCTGTGTTTTGCTCATGTGGAATGTGTTTGGAGATTGTTTACCCACAGGTGATTGTTTCATGGGGTGCTGGTGTGAGTTGTGTTGACTCTTTGACCAATCAGGGCCAAGCTGTGTCGGGACTCTGGCGAGAGTCACGAGTTTTCATTATTATCTTTTTAGCATTCAGTAAGTATCCTTTCTGTATTCTTTAGTATAGTTTAGTATTCTTTAATATAATATAGTGTAATAAAGTAATAAATTAGCCTTCTGAGAACATGGAGTCAGATGCATCATTCTCTCCCCACGTTGGTGACCCTGCATTTACAATGCAGATTGTGTGAGTGCCAGAATTTGGCTCTGTTTGTGTTTTCAAGCACAGTGGCCCTGGCCAGAACTCTTCTTTTTGTGGTTTCTGACAACCAGGTCTGGCTGGAGCCAACTGAGCTCCAGCCCAGTCCCAGCAGCTGAATTTTCCTGAGCACAGGGAACCCAAAGATGGGATGGGACCTTCATGTGGAAGTCCACCAGCAAACACAGGAAAGAAGGGTGATGGATTTCTCCTAGGACAGTCCAGACACATCACAAGTTTCAAACCAGTTCCATCTTCTGAAATTTCCACCCTGTTTTGGATGCAAACACCTCCCTGGTGTAGTGGCAGTCACAAGGAGGTGTGGTTGTGTGTCCTGTCACACCAAGCACAACAACCAGGGAGTGTTTTTTGGCTGGAACTCTTCCAGAGCACTGAGACAGCAGTGCTGGCAATGCTTCCCCAGGCTGTTAGGATTGCTGCTGTATTCACAGCTGCAGGATATTCCCAGAGCTATCTCCTCTTGTATGATAATTGTTTCCCAAGTTCTGTCACTGGTCTCTCAACAGAACCATGCCATGTGTGCACCCTGTTGCAGGACTGATCATCTTTATTTGAGGGGGGAGGAAGGTTTCAGCCAGCTCTGCTCCTTACCACAAGGCTTGCAAGGAATCTCCTTGATAAATGAGGTGAATTTTTTTTTAATCTGAGGCATGGTTTGGCATTTGCTGAGGTCAATGTGCCAAGGACAGGCAGGCTGTACACCAAGGGCAATTCCTGTCCTGTGGAGGTGTGACCCTGTTCACAGGGGTCTGAGGATGAGGGAAGAGACAAGGATCTGACTTCATGTTTCAGAAGGCTTGATTTGTTATTTTATGATATATATTATATTAAAACTATACTAAAAGAATAGAAGAAAGGATTTCATCAGAAGGCTAGCTAAGAATAGAATAGGAAAGAATGATAACAAAGGCTTGTGTCCTGGACAGAGAGTCTGAGCCAGCTGACTGTGATTGGCCATTAATTAGAAACAACTCTATGAGACCAATCACAGATGCACCTGTTGCATTCCACAGCATCAGATAATCAATGTTTACATTTTGTTCCTGAGGCCTCTCAGCTTCTCAGGAGGAAAAATCCTAAGGAAAGGATTTTTCAGAAAATATCATGGCTAAAGTGGAGGTTACCTGCTCTGTTCTGCTTTGTACCTCTTCCAAGATGAGGAAACAGAGTTGTGTCCATCTCAGATGGTTTCCTGAAGGCTGACTCTGCTTACCTGAATTTCTGATGTCAGGAAGGTAGAGAACAGCTCCAAGGCTTTAAGCACGAATAAAGCAAATTTATGATTATTCCGAAACCCCTTAAGGAGGAGGAGATGAGGGGAAGGAACAGCAATTAAAGTAGATTTGCAGTTTAATTTAATAAGTTATGACTGGGCTGGAGAAAAGCTGGCAGAACATTGCTGAAACCTTTTAAACCAAAACAGTCCAAGCTTGATGGGAAAGTCTTTGAGCCTTCCAGGAATAACTCAGATGTTAATGAGGAGGCTATATGGGCTCTATTTTGTTTCTTTCCAGTAACATCTATGGGTGAATCAAGAGGAGGACTCACTGTGCTATGTGGTTCATGGACTGTGAGTTGGGCTCTCAAAATGTTTCTGGAGAGACAAAGGATGTAGAAGCAAGGAGGAAAGAAGAGGAGTCTTGGTAATTCTATAAAGAAAGTTAAAGTCAGCTAAGGTTAAGGAAGTTTCTGAGTTCCCATAATCTGCCTTGTCTATATATTCTGGATTTATAAATGTTCTTGTTAAAAACCAATCAATTTCAAATGCTGTGAGTCTTCTTGCTTTCTGTAATTGGAAAACTTTGACTGTTTCTCAGCTTCATGTTTTTGAAGATCCTCAGACAAGAGGATTCTCATCCCTATATAAATCATGAATTGGTAAATATTCACTTATCTCATTGCTTCTGTAGCATCAGCATCCTCTTCCAAAAGGATGCTTTATCCTGTCTGATAGCAAATGGCATCAAGGCAAGCAAGGCATTTTCAGGAAGGTAGTTTGCCTGTGGCATGGATCAGGTTCTATCCATTGCCAGATCCCTGAAGGGTACATACTTTCAGAGAGGATGATGGTGCTGTGGGTTGTGATGGCTACCAAAGAAATCACTTTTCCATTTGGTGGCAGAGAGTCTGTCCCAGCATAAAATTATAGAATAATTTGTGTTGAAAGGACCTTTAAAGATTATTTAGCCGAACCCCACTGCAATCAGTAGGGACATCTCCCACCAGATGAATGTTTTCAGGGATGGAAGAATATTAGTGGTATTTCTTGCCAAATGAACCTGTAACACAAAGCTGCCTGTGAGTAAAAGAAAGTGGAATATTCTTGCAATGTGGCTCTTCTGCTTCTAGGAACATGACAGCAAATGTGTAAAAATGGTTTGAGTGGCACAGAACTTAAAACAGCTCTTTAAAAATCCACCTCAATTTAAAATGGAAAGATTATCCAATATTGCATAAGCCTGTAAAATTTGGACAGATATGAATTTAGCAAAGTGGTTCCCGTGCCAGTAGGAGATAAGGAGCAGAGAAGGGACTGTTAAAGCTGTCAGAGGATGATGGAGCAGAGGCAGATTGCTGTGCAGGGCCAGCTCATGATCCCACAGCACGACAGCCTCCACTTTGAGGGTTTGTGTGGCACAGCCTGGTGGGACCCTCTGCAGCAGGATTCCTTGCTGGGTTTCATCCCTGGGGCTTTCTAGCCTGAAAAGTTTCAGCCTCTGCATTTCCTACAAAAATGTGGGAGCATTTGGGGAGTTGCTGAGTGCAGTACAACTGTGTGGCCTCACTTGTCTTGAAATGTGAATTGTTCTATGACTAATGAAATCTCTTAAATTCCTGTAAATAAAAGATGGGAACAGATTTGCTGGTGGAAAGCTCAGCAGTTCCCCTCAGCCCCAGACAGCTGCCATTTGCTTGCATTACTCTCATAGATTTGTAAATATTGCAAAGGAGCAGGAGGAGTTTAAATTTTCATGCTTTAATGTGAGGCTGTGGCTGTACCATGGTGGGGGATTAGGCTGGAAGCTTGCTCACCAACCTGGGTGATTGATAAAAACATACAGGAGGGATAGGGCAGGAGCCTTCCCAGGGTGTCATTTTAGTTTGTTATCTGTGTGGATGGAAATGTCCCCCCAGGTAGAAACAGAAACCTCTTGACTAAAACATTGCAGTGAAGATTTCTGTTTGAGCAGAGCCATGAGGGAAAATGGTGGTGATCTAAGCTTTTCTCACTCCATAAATAAAAACCACAAAAAACCCCCAAAACCAAAACAAAACCAAAACAAAACCCAACCAACCAACCAACAAAAAAAAAAAAAAAAAAAAAAAAACAAACAGAAAAAAAAGGGCTAATTGGTCATATTTGTCGTGATTTCTTACTGTTAGGAAACACTTTGGTTACAAATCTCAGACCCAGCAGAGAAATCCCCTTTATGTGCTCTGGCTAAGCCTCTCAGGAATGGAGTACTAAGCTCTCAGATAGTTCAGGTGGTGTTTTCCTGTATTTAATGACTCTAAAGCTGCCCATTGCAGGTTGTGCTGGGCTGGCCAGCCCTAAGCCCATCCACATGCATTCATTTAAGCAACTTAGAAAAATCTCCAGGTTTCTAAGAGAAGCCCTACATATTCCATAGCTCGCTGGGATGGTATAAGCCCTCACAATTTGAAGTAAGGGTGCTTGTTTGATGAGAACAATTTGCTGTGGTCAGAATTTTATAGCAGCTGTGAGCACTTGACTCTTTCAGGGAATGGTGTCTGATCATATGATTGGCCCTTTGTGAGCTAAGAAATAATTTCCCCATTGCCTATCTTTTTTTTTTGTAGTTTTCTTTCCTATATTGTTCACATAGGGCATATAATTCACACAGCCAAACTGCATGTGGAGCAGACTTGCTTTTGGGTTTGTGAAGATATGAAATACATAGCTTGCATTTTGCAGTCATAGCAGTCCAAAAGAAAGTGTACATGCTTTTTGGAAAGCATCCTGAAGGTATTTTTCAACATCTTCATTTTTGTGTGTCTCGCTTGAGGGATTTTTGGAGAATTTCTGCTCTGAAAAATTTATTTGAGTAAGCAACAGGTTATGAATACATTCAAGCAACTGCAGTCAGTAGTGAGTCCAGAGGCAAGGAGAGCTGCCAGACCTGATGTGTGGAAAAGGACTGACACATTGGAAGCAGTTATTAGCAGTAGACCCTGCTACATTAATTTTTTCACCACCATTTGGGATCTGAGAGGTTCAAGACCACCCTGTTCCTTTTAAGGTGGATTTACCAGCCTTAATTCGGTCACCAGGATCTGTCTTGCTCTTTTTGGCAGTCCTGGCTGTGTAGGCAATCCCTGGTTGTGGGGCTTGCACTTGTATCTCCTGCATGGAAAAAAATGATGTTTTTTTCCCTGTGTATGCAGCAGTAGAAGGTGAACTGTGGCATTCACATTTTCTGAAAAAATCCCTTTGCCCAGGATTTTTCCCCGGGAAGCTGAGAAGCCTCAGAGAAAAGGAAAACAATTCTTATCTCATTTGCTTCTACTGTGTTGTGCTCATGTGGAATGTGTTTGGAGATCGTTTACCCACAGGTAATTGTTTCAGTGGATTCTGGTGTGAGTTGTTTTGACTTTTTGGTCAATCAGGGCCAAGCTGTGTCAGGACTCTGGAAAGAGTAATGAGTTTTTATTATTAGCTTTTTTTAGTAAGTATCCTTTCTGTATTCTTTAGTATAGTTTAGTTTAGTATTCTTTAATATAATATAGTATAATAAAATAATAAATTAGCCTTCTGAGAACATGGAGTCAGATCCATCATTCCTTCCTGCCATGAGGGTCCCTTCAAATACAGTAGTGAACTGCTGTAAAACCATTTTGTTTGCTTTGGTGATGATGGGTGGCTCTCTCACAAAGAATTGGTGTTAGCTGAGGGCAAATCTCCACCAGGGTGGCAGCAGAGGATGCAGATTCCCGTGCCAATGTAGGTGCCACTGTTTCAGGCTTCCTAAAGAGTGACACACATGGGGATGCCCATCTTGGCTTGCTGTAGTTGTGCTCAGTGATGTGTCAAAGCCCTGTGGGATCACTGCTGGCTCTCTACTCCCACCTGTGAATATTTTGGCATGGTACTTGCTCAGGGAATTCTCCAGGATGTGGCCTTTTACTAACAATTCTGAAATGATGGTTGCTCACAAATCCTCTTTAATAGATACAGTGACTTATGTGTGTTCAATCTAAAGCCTGTCTGCTTGGGGTTTAGGCAGCTGGGATGAATTGCACCCAAAAATTATTTGGCATGCAAAAAATGGTGCTCTCTGCTCCTGCTATTATTGCATTGAAGATGGACAGTGTTTGGCTGGCTGAGAGCTATGTTTAATAGGTACCAGTGCAGTGAGCCCAGCTCTTGGGGGCCAACATTGCTTTGCTATGACCATTATGACACTGCATACCTGAGTGTGCAAAAAAACCCCTGGAAATGCACTGCCTGTCATGTCTTATTGCTTAATGATGTAGCCAGAGGCAGACCTGGCATTAAGGCCATTCTTTGCTCCCAGTGGGGAACACATCTTTAATCCCATCAGAGCAGATGCATTTAGAAACTGCAAACAGAGCCTGCTCAGAGCTGTCACTTCACTCCCTTCATGAGTCCATTCTTCAATCAAGGTAGTTTCTTCTCTGGGAGCTCAATGATAATGTTTGAATATGGGATATTTATAGTCTTAGTGCCAGGCTCTTAGCAGCCTAATGGCTGAAGCCAGGCAGCTCTGCTTCCAAAGGCTGGCTCAGGTGGGGAGGGGAGAGAGGAGCATTCTGGAGGGCTTTGGCTGAGCTTGGAAATTGAGATTTCCTCAAAACTGGGGTCTGGAAAGGCTGGCACCTTATTAATTCCCTTCCTTCTGGACAGGACACTGCTCAACAAGTCGTGCCATGCAAGGAGAAGGGGAGGAAAATAAAGAGTGTGAAAATTAGTGCAAGCTTAGTGCTGTTCTTGCAGCAAGGACTGCAGCATTGTGCTGATGGTGCTGGGACTCACCTGCCTCTGTCAGCAGCTCTGCCAGCTCCATTTGCTCTGCTTAGCCTGGCCTTGCTTGTTCTGATTTGCCTGGACTATTCCTTTAAAGTAATGGAACTTGGCTGTGCCAGAAGGACTGAACTAGTGGCATGTTGTGCTTTGGGAAAAATCACTTTTCTATAACAGCATCTTTTTTCCCCCCACACTTCTCCTATTACCTAAACTCCTCAGTTTTCAGGAATTATTTAGGACTAGACAACATAGCAAGTGGGTGTGTGCTAATACTGCATTTTGAGCCTGAACTGGAGCTGTTGTGTCAAGTTTTCCTGCATTTTCTGTCAAAACTCTCAGGATCTGAAAATGTATGATTGATACCTAAATTCAGGCCCTGCTAATTATGGATTTTTCTCAGGTCAGTGGAAAGATGGAAGAGTTTTATCCAATCTGTGGGCAGTGAAAATGCTCCTGACCTGGCCAGAGGGTTTTCATAGCCTCCTTCTGAGGCTGCCTGGATTTTCAGGATAATAAAGGGCATTGCTGCAGCTCCCTGCAAATCCTGGCAGTCAGCCCACCTTGCACACTCACCTCTTATTTTGCAAGCTGTCAAATGCCTGCTTGCAAGCTAAGAAGAGATTGCTGTACAGCTTTCAGATAAAATATTTATGAGGGGTTGAAAATTATTACTAAAAGCATCCAACCATGGCTATGCAAAGAGCAGAGTTAGAGCTTTACCAACACCCAGCCTTTCTCAGCAAGGAAAAGCTCTGCAGGTTGTCTTTCCTGCCACCAAAACCACTTTGAAACCAGAGCCCAGACTTGCATAACAGGTAATTTTGAGGATCCTGCCCTCATCTCGGTTTTAGTTATCGCACTGTCGTGTTGCAAATAGCTCTGTGTGGTTTTGGAGGAAGGTCATTGGATCAGTAACAATTTCCCCTCTGGAGCTGTGACAAACTTGCAAGTGCCTGGGAGAGATTTTGTGTGTGTTTTATCTTAGTGCACTTACCCAAGGACTTTCATGGCAGAAGCAGTATTATTTTAATTTAAAATACATTTTCTCAGGCCTTGTCATCCTAAAAAATAATTGTGTTTGACAAAGCAGCATCATATCAAAATTGCCTTTACTCCACAGGCTTACACTTCAATTCTGCACCTCTTCCTGCTTTGAGAAAGCTTTGCTGTTCCTCATGCTGCAAATATATGACTCAGAGGGAAAAAAAATCATAAACCCAAATCAAAACAATATATTTTCATAAATGAAACAAGGCTCTGTGGAAGCTTGGCATCGCCACTGATATTGCAAACAAATCTTGTTTGTAATAATCAAATAAGCTGTGGTTGTTTCTGTGCCAGTAAAGGAGGCATTTGGGAGGACAGGCCGCTGCAAGCACCACCTGTGTCTGCTCCTACCTGAGATGGGTTATTTTGGAGTCTAAATCAGTGTCTACCACACTGCAGCTGAAGCTCTGAATTTCAATCCTCAAAGTGTTTATACAGAGTTGTCCTGTGAGGGATGTTCTTCATGTTGTGGAGATCTGGATAGGCTTTGGACTGGGGCTGCTCAGATCAGCGTCATACACTGTTTATTCCAGGGCTGCCATTCTCCTTCCATGGGGAAATTGAGACCTTCAAGCCCGAGGAAGGCTTAGAGAAAAGTAAGTGCTCATTCCTCAGGGCACATCCCTCTCTGCAGCTCTGTGTGACAGAAAATTCCAGTGACACTCTTGAAATTTCTGTACATCCAATGGAGATTTTCCTTCCCCTTGTAGTTTTTTCTCTTCTAGGCTTAAATCGCCACAGGTCTCACCTGGCTGAGTGTTCCAGATTGCAAGGCAAGATGTATTCTATCACCATCTGTATGGCAGTTGTCTTTTGTCAAATGGGCAGTTTTTCCTTATCTCTCTCTCTGAGTGCTCACAATTACTCCTCCCTAGGGAGGGGACATCTGCTGATAACAGCTATTGAATGTCACTGCATGGCTGATAAGAACTACAGCATCCCATTGGGAGATGTGAGCCCAGAGGGAGGAGCCAAGCATTGCTACCTGGATATAATCTGGAGATCCTGGAATAACTACGCAGCTTTATAGTACTTCATGGATTCCCAAGAAGAACAGCAGCTGTCTCTTCCCCTGGATCTTCAGAGGATGACTACACCCTTCTCTCCAGGATCCCTGCTCCAACAGAACCACCCCTGACACTGCAGGAGGGCTGAGCCACAATTCCAATGGGACTGCTGCCAACACCCTGACCCACAGGGTGTCAGGTTGGGTTCTGACTCTCTCAGTGCTGTTCTAGTGTACTGCATTGTTTATTTTATCCTTTCGTTTTTTTTCTTCCCTATTAAAGAACTGTCATTTCCTGCTCCCATATTTTTGCCTGAGCCCCTTAATTTAAAATTTATACCTATTTGGAGGGGTGGGGAGGGTTTACATTCTCCATTTCAGGGGAGGCTCCTGCCTTCCTTAGCAGACTCCTGTCTATCCAAACGGAGACACTGAACGATCCTGGGATCCCTGGAGATCCTGTCCTTAGGGACACTCCAAGCACCAGTGCCCCCCACCACCTCTGAGTTTTGGGGTTCCTGCTGCCAGGTGAATTAAGCAGAAGTGTAGTTCCTAATCCTTTGCAAGTCAGTGACTACCAAAGCAGGGAAAACATAGAGCAGGAGCTTAATTTTAGTCCCTGAAAAGTTAATGATTGTGTTGTGTAAAAGATCACTCATTTCAAGGCCTGACATGTGAGTTGCCCTTTTTTAATTAGAGCCAAGGGAAAAGAAACCATTGCACCATACAGTCCAAGTCTTTATGCATTTATTTACTATTGTTTCACTGGCTGTTAAACTATTTGCTAGTACTCATCCCAAATTCATGAAGTACTATAAATACTTGCAGAGAAAAACTTCATTATTTTTTCATAAAGGACAAGAAATACATTTGGGAAGTTCAGTTTAGTAGTCATGCTTATAAACAACGGAGGGCTTGCTGGGTTCCCATTACAATCTTGTCAGGTGGCACCTATATTCTGAGCCCTGGGTGGCCCATTCCAAGTGTAAGATGAAAAAATTAGGCATTTCTAATTAGACACATTCCCATATGTGAGAGGTACAACCACCCTCTGATGGTGTACTTCATAAATTCTCTAGATTTGGTGGAAAATCATCACTACCTCTTGCCACCTGCCAATCTGCATGTTTGATTTTTAACCCCAGGTCCTCTTTTAGGTCCCTTTGTTCTGCCAAATAAAATTATTTTGGTATGGGTAGGAATGCAGTTCTGCCCATTTGTTAAGAAATCATTTTGGTGGACTCTGGCTCTCAAACTCAGTGCTTAGGAATCCTTAAAATGTGACAATCTCTCACTCAGATCATAACAAATTAGCCTGATGGAAAAAAAAGATATTTTGTTCCTTGCTTGTGGTGTCTTGGCACAGACCTCTGATGGTGATGGGGGGCACTGCTGTTACCCTTAATAGATTTTACCTCAGACATAATTTGGCTCAAGTTTTCAAATTAGCATTACTGTACTCATTATATCCACTTAAGTGATATTTTAAACTTTGCTCTGAGTCACCAAGTAGGTTTTCTCCCTTCCCACTCATTCCTAATATTTTCTAGATATTCACCCAGGTTAATGCTCATTAATTTAGGTACCAAAATTAATAATCCCTTGATAAAATACTCCAGTTTAAATAACTCCTTAGGCAGATGTCATGTGTGAGTCATAATGTATTCCCACCACTTTGAGAAGAATATTGTTCACAGTGTCATATCCAGAAACATCAAATTATCTCCTGAATATTTAGAAATTAGTATATATTTGGTAACTAGAAAGAAGAGATATGAATGCATGCTCCAAAATGCTATTACTGTAGTGATATTTATTAGGTGTTTTTATTTGTTGGCTGCAATATAGTAGTTTAAACAGATCTGACTTATTTTCAAAAGTCAAATGGATAAGATACTCTTAAGGGAATGCTGGTAAGCATTTTCTAAACTAATTTTCTTGCTGGCTGGGAGAACTTTGATATATCCCTCAGCCATCCCTTTTATAGCTTGGTCTGCACTGAACTTGGCTTCAAAATTAGGCAGTCTGGGAGAGCAGAAGTAAATGTGCTGCTCTGTCTCTGTCCCATTGCCAGTTTTCAGAAATGCCAATGCCTTGGCTTTCCCAGGTGGTGTGGTTTAACCCTCAATGGCAGCTAAATACCGCACAAATGCTCACTCTCACCTGCCCTGCTGGGATGGGGAGGAAAATCAGGAGAAATAGTTTGAAAAAATCCCAAACTCATGGATTGAGATAAAAACAGTTTAATAATAGAAGCACAGTAAAATATATTAATAATAATGATAATAATAACAAAAATAATAGTTTTAAAGGAAAAAAAAATTAAACCAAAGACAGACAAGTGATGCACATGATGCTCAATGCAAGTGCCCACCAGCCACTGACTGATGCCAAGTCTGTCCCCAATCACCAACCCTCACCTCCTGGCAAAACTGCTCCCAGGTTACACACTGGGTGTGCCATTCACATTCTCTGAAAAAATCCCTTCGCTCAGGGTTTTTCTCCTGGGAAGCTGAGAACCTCAGAGAAAAAGGGAAAAAATTCTCGTCTCATTTGCTTCTCCTGTGTTTTGCTCACACGTGGAATGTGTTTCAGCTTCATCAATAAAAGGGAGGAGAAGCAGGTAGGATGCAGGGAAATCCTGCAAATCCTGTGGGCACTGCAATCCAAGAGGGATGGGACCAGTGAGCCACGGTCTAGGTGGGAAGTGTGGCGCTGATGGTGGACATAGGAAGTGAACTGTTTGAGAAGATGAAAAGTATGGGGTCTGCTGAAAACAGAAAACTGAAGAACAGTCCTCAATTGTGTTAAGTGTGTAAGTGGCTTCAAAGAGCGGGGGAATAATCTGTTCAAATACATGGTGGGTACAACCAGTAATAATGAATTTAAATTAAAACAAGGGAGGTTTAAATTAACATAAGAATTTTGTATCTAAGTATAGCAAAAAAACTGGAATAGGAGGTGGAGCCTCTGTTATTCAACCTGTCCCTAAATTCTTCAAACAAAATCAGTCAAGGATGGATCAGGCAGAGCTAGATTTTAATTTTTTTTTTCTCAGCCTTATTTTTCGATAGGGGTTGGCAGGGGAGCAACAAGGTATTTTTATCTTGTTTTGTTTTCCTCTTTAAGAGTGAGTTTCAGCTCTGCTACCTTATTCTTCCTCAAATCTTCTCTATTTTGATGAGGTCATCTGAAATGACAGCTGTCAGCTGAGCAAAGGATTTATTTATTTAGGATGAAGCTGTAAACTGGGAGCTCTCCTTTGATTTTTGGCAACCACTGTCTAAATCTTCCCCCAGAAGAAGTGGGAAAAATTACATTATATTGTTCTTGATTCTGTGAAGTCTTCCTGTGTCACCTTGGGCAGCTCTCTAATACACCCCAGAATATCCAGGTGAGGACAGTAATCTCTATCCTTCAGAGAAAAAAACAGATTGTACTTTCTTAGTGGCAAGGACTATTTCATCTCTGTGCTGCCCCCATTATGTGGAGTCACAGTCTAAATCTCCCTGCAGCTGCAACAGGCAGTTGTCTTCCTTTGTCAAAATCTGAGATCACCCATGTCACACAAACACAAAAAGCTCCCAGACAACACTTCCTAGATGAAACCCTGTAATAAGGTGTTTAAAGAGTTAAAAAAAAAAAAAAGCAGAGAGCTCACAACTAACACAGACAGATGTGCTCAGCCCAAGGCTCTGTGTGCAGGGCAGGTGTGTGCTGGTGAGACCTTGTCAGGGGTTTTGGGGTGCCCAAGCCTGCTGGTCTGGAGGACAGGTGTGTGCTGGTGAGACCTTGTCAGGGATTTTGGGGTGCCCAAACCTGCTGGTCTGCAGTGCTGAGCTCTGCAGTCATTAGCAGAGTTGGGAGTCATTAGCAGCTCTTTGCTTTTGGGAAGCTCAACAGGACATGGCACCACTGTCACAGACCTATTTTATGAAAAATCCTTTCGTTAGGATCTTTTCTCCTGAGAAGCCTCAGCTTCTCCATGTTTTGCTGCTTTGGAATGTGATTTGGAGAATTGTTTACCCAGCATGTGAAATTGTTTTTACTTGATGACCAATGACAGCCACCTGTGTTGAGGCTGTGAGCAGTCACAAGATTTTTTATCATTCCATTTCTTTCCTTTCTAGCCTTCTGATGAAATCCTTTCCTCTATTCGTTTAGTACAGTTTTAATATTTCATTTTCTTTTAATATAGCATATATCATAAAATAATAAATCAGCCTTCTGAAACATGGAGTCAAGATTCTCATCTCTTCCCTTGTTGGGGTTGCCTGAAAATTCAACATTTGGTGAGCCCCGAGTGAGGAACATTGCCACACACCGCTGAGGGAGGGTGCAGTTCTGAAAAGCAAGGGGTTTATAATTCTTGAGGTCCTTCCAGGGGAGAAAGAAGTTCTTTAGGCTCAGAAAATGAGCTAATATTTGTCTTCATTGCTGTCCTAAAACTTCTGACTTCTCTTCCCTTGAGAAATTGTTTCTAGCTGGTTACTGACTCGTGTTTCCTCATGAACGTTGCTCTGGGGCACTCCAGAAGTGTCTCTGGTCATGTCCACACTATGAAATGGCTTTGTTCACTCTGCAGGCAGCATACCCATGGTGTTCTTCTAGATGTGCAGGGCCCTGAGGAGTCTCTGCTGGCCAGGCAGCTGCACTCGGGTGGGAATAATCTGCTTTTTGGAATGGCAGAGTCCCAGTCTTACTCAATTTCCCCTGGTGAGGTCCTTGGGGTTTTATACCCTCTCATACAGGGTTTTTTTGCTTGATTGAGTTACTGCTGTCATCACAGCAACTTGATTTCTGTGCTCCTCTCGTGTCCTTTCCTTGCGCACCATTAGCATGCAGACTATGGGAGCTCACCAATAATTTTCCAGGGAAGAAGAACCAGTTTTTAAGCTAAATATCAAATCAGTCCCAGGGTCTGAAAGCCAGAGGCTTTCAGAAACTGAAATAGAAGATACCTTTTAAAACACAAACTCATTAGGTTTGATCCAAAATTCTCCATGCCTTGAAAAGTGGGAACAGCTTTGTAGCCTGGAGAAGTGTTGGTCTGATCCTGACTTTGTAGTGTCAGTTTGTGCATGGTGTTAGCATCTGTTTTCCCTAGCACTGAAGTTTGAGCAGTGAGGAAGCTGAGATGGGGAAAGCAGGATGGGCTGAGCCCCTACAGACAAGCACTGGAGTATTTATCTTCTTAGCTGGTCTGTCATTGTGCAAATCCATGAAATCCTGTGGCATTTCAAAAAGCTTAGACATAATTTTTTCCTTTCAGAATTCAAAACCCCATGACTCTTTTGTTCCAATCTCTTTACCATCACCAGGCAAACTCCAGGATTTTTCTCTGAGCACATTAGAAGGTGGCACTTGGCTCTTCACCTGTTTAAAGCAGGGAACTGAAAAGAACACTCCTGCTGCAGGGGAGGAAAAATCCACCTAGCATTGACAATAACAAAGAAATGAAATTTTGCATGGAGGGCAGGCACATTCAAGGTGAGACCTCTCTGGGGAATGATCACATTTCAGCGGGACTGTGCAGAGACAATGATGATTTCTGAGACAGGATTCAAGAGGAGCAAAAGAGTGAGAGACTGAAGCATTCCTGGATTTGCCTGTGGAACCAGCTTCAAGAAAAGAGCATCTGAGGCAGTGGTTTAATAACCATGAGAGAAGCTGCAAAACCTTTGATTTAAAGCTGTTCTGCTTGAATGCTGCTGCTATCAGACACCCTTTAACAGCACTGGAAGCTTTGCCAGGGAATAAAGGCAAGGGGCCTGAAAAATAGTACAGCAGTTTGACTGTATAACTCTTAGTGCATGGAAAACTTTTGCATAGCATGATAGCAGCAGCAAAAAAGCCTGAGGTTTGATAACTTCTTGTGTTCTCCCTCTGATATTTGTGTGCTGAAGAAGGGTCTGAGAGCGCTCGTGGTATCCAAACCCCCAAATTTCATTCCACATCTGCTTTGGTCTGGCAGCCCCCTGTGTGGAGAGTTCTCCATTCCACATCCTGCTCTGCATGTGAGAGAGGTGTGTGTCTGTCTGGAGGGATTGGATCCCATCCTGTAACACTTGCAAAAACGCTTATCAAGCTGTGGGACAAAGCACAAGGAGCTGAAGTGAGAAGCGACAATCTGCTCTGTGCAGCAGGGAAGCACTTGGCAAAGATGCAATTTATAACTCAAAGGGCTGCCAAGTTGTTGTTTTTTTTTTTTTTTTTTTTTTTTAAGTTTATCTGCTGACTTTTGCAGAAATATAACCTGGAGACTGTAGGATGGCTCCTCTGAAACAGATTTCTGTAGGAAGTGGGGTGTAAAAGAACAAGATATGGTGAGGCAAATTCCCAGCTTCCCAAAAGTCACTTTACATTTGTAGTTGAAGTCAAGAAAATCTAAGATGACCATAACTGCAAATGATAGTACAGTAATTAATAAATTATTTTAATTCTTGATGGGGAATGGGGAGTTTAAGGCATGTCTGGATAGCTACTCCTGTAAACAGGGACTTCAAAAAGCCCCAGACTGGTATAAAACCAATTATACAACCTAAATATAAAACAAACCAGTAAATAAATATATACAAAACCAGATATATAACTCAAACCATCTGCCCCATCTCTGGAAGTGTTCAAGACCAGGTTAGAAGGAGCTCTGAGCAACCTGGTCTAGTGGAAGGTTTGGTGCCCATGGCAGGGGTTTGGAACTGGATGGTCTTAATGGTCCTCAAGCCATTCTAGAATTCTGTAATTTGAAAAAGAAAAAAGTGGAAACTCCCAGTCTAGCTGGAAGCTGCCATCAAAAAGCCAAAAAATGTCTAGATCTCCAGGTTAATTTATGTTTGTTTTGGTGGGGGTGCTTAGTTTCAGTTTGGATTTGACCTGGAAAGTCAGGCAGTTTAAACTGCCTTGCAGGTTAATGTTGGAGCTGTTGGGGCACAGGGTGGGCTGGGAGCTCCCCAGGCTGGCAGGACAGGACATCACAGCCAGGACCTGCCCCTCCAGCTCACTAGGGAGTACCCAGTGATGGGCATGGAATGACAAGGCAAGACCAAATCTCCAGTCTTAGAGGGGACGTGGATGCAGGATCAGCAGGGCCGTGGGCATGGAATGACTCTGTCGGCACTGGAGCTCTGCTTCTCGCATGGATTAGGATCTGATTGTATTTTCTGTATTCACATGAACACCTGGTAAGTTGTCCTGCAGCACTGTGTGCATTCCTGTCACTGTGGGAGGGACATCCCAGAGCTGGGGAAGTGTCACACACAGGAGGGTTTGCAGGCAGACCCCACCATCAGAAGTTCTCACATCATCACAGTTTGGACACTACAAGAAATCAGTTTCTCTAAGACATGAGAGAAACTTTCTTGCTTTGCACAGGGAACAAGATTCAGATATACATTTTATTTAAAATGCGTATTTCTATTCACTTCAGAGTCTATCTCTCCAATTAATCTTCCTGTCCATGCTCATCGTCCAGACTTATGTAATATTTGTGGTTCCAGTGCTGCTCAGAAAGCTTTTCTAATTGCTCCTGGATAGGCAATTGCCTTTTTTGCAGGTTGGTTGAATTCTGTTTGATAATTAGTCCCACATCACTTGTATAAATGAAATAATCATCTGACCAACTGCAAGTTGCTTGCAATGGCAAAGTAGCTAATTAGAAAACATTCATTTTGCTGTGCTCTGTTAGATCTGCATCCTTGCTTAGTGCACATTGCTGGGCTTTGCTGATCTGTCCAGCCAACAAAAGCCAGGTCACTTCTTCCTTAATTTCAGATTCCAAGTTTAGGCAAGTCTCTATGAGCTGCAGCCTTGAACTTTCATAAAAGTGAATCCTCAGAGCTGTGGCAGAGCTGTGTGAATCTGACCATTGTAAATAAGGGAATAGAAGGCAGGGTTGGGATATTATGAGGGGTAAAGCCCAGCAATTTATATGGGTTTCTGCATTTAGGAAAAGAAAGAAAAATCACTGATGTATTTAATTCTCTTGTTGCACAGTGTGCTACCAATTAAAAAAAAAAGTCTCAAGCAGATTGTATACCATTAGAAGCAAAGGAATAAAATCAAATGAGTGTTAGAGCAGAACTTGTTAAAGGAAAGGAGAAACCAGATCCTTGATGAACAAATCCTTGGGATTTGTTCTGAGTCAAGCATGCAATACTTTCCTTTAACCAGCTTTTCCAGTCAGACCTGGGAATCATCTGGGGCTCTCTCTGAATTCAGAATATCAGACCCTGTGAGTACAAAACACATTTAAACATTTAAGATTTCTGCTGGTGCTTGCCTTGGCCAGAAAAATGGGCTGTGCTTAGAGGGTATTAAGCATGAATTTAAGTTATCTGCATATCTCTTCACAAGGCAATTCAGTGAGAAACAAATTACATTCAAGCCCTCTGAAATTTCAAGTTCTAAGCTGGCCAGAAGTTGGGGTTACTTGCTGGTGTGCCTTGTTTGGGAGAAGGACTGGAATGGAAGATTCCTCTCACCTTCCCTTTTCAGGGGGATCCTAATGTGAGAGTGAAAAATAAATGCCATGATGACTGTCAGGAACAGAGCAGAGATTGATACATTTGTTTTCTCATTTCCATTCCTAGAGTTCTGTTCAACAAGCACTGCATGGAATTAATTCCTTCAAGAAGTTTCTTTTTTTTTTTTTTTTCATGAATGATAATTTTACTTACTACAGCATTAACTGTCACTGCATCATTCCTTGCACACAGCCTGTAAAATTCCTGTGGTTCTTGTCATGGGCTGTGCACTCAGAGTTGTCATACTCTGTTCTTAATGGTTCAGAATTGTATGAAATAATATCCAACTAAACTTGACCCACGTTATTTTTCCCCTTCACACCTCTGCTACTTTACACAGGGCAGATACTCTGATAAAGCTGAATACTTTGATGCGTTTATCTACTTCACATGACAGATTTATCCAAGTGCAGAGTGTTAAAGGACCCATTTTTCAGTCAGCAGCTCCTGAGGTGGGGCTCACTCTGGGCTACACGAGGGTTGAATTTCCAATTTATGCCACAATTTCATTGGGTCAATTGATGGCAGAGATGCACACCCCTATTCAAAATAAGATAAATCCATAATTCTCAGAACATGAGGGAGGCCTGTGCAAACTGGAAATGTGGAAATTGTTACGTCCAACACAAGGCCAACAATGACAATGATGTCCCCATCCCTGGAGTGTCCCAGGCTGGGTTGGAGGGGCTTGGAGCAACCTGCTCTGGTGGAAACTGTCCCTGGCCATGGCAGGGGAGTGAAACTGGATGAGCTTTAAGGTCCCTTCCAACCCAAACCATTCTATCATTTTATGATTCCATGATTATCACAGCTCAGTGAAGGTAAGTATGAAACACCAAAAGCCTTGGAGAGAAAACACACCACTTGTAGCCTTGATATCATCAACAAACCATAATAAATGTGTGGGCAAACACACAAGTTTGGGTCTATCACAGCTCAAATTTCTGTTTATTGAGAGAAATCAGCTGCTGAAGTGAACTTAATAGTTCCTGCCAGCCAGTGCAAGGTAAGAAGAAACCCATCCTGGTAAGAAGAGATTCTCTGTCTGAGAGTGATCTCTGTTTAAATTGCATCTGGGTCAAAAATATATGTGGTGTAGCCATTGCTTCTTTTGTCAATTTAAACTGATCTACATCAAAATTGTAGGGAAAATAAGACAACAGAAGCATTTCAGTTCTCTCCCTCAAAAATGAAAAAAAACCCCAAAACATTAAACAGGGAAATTTTTACAGGAAGGATTGTACTTGTAAATGGAATGAAAGGTTACATTCTCATAGATAGGCTGCTTAAATTCTCTACCTTCATATGCATCTGTAGTATTGCATTCTGAAAGGCCAAAAGCCCAAATATAAGAAGTGAAGAGAGAAATACATAATTTTTAAGCAAAAGAAACACAATGATTAACAAAAGACTTTGCAGGTTTGGGTTTTTTTAACAGCAACTCCAGTTTCTGATCAATTCCTAATTTGATTTTGAAGCATACAGGTTATGGTAATTTCATATGCTGATGCATATAATGATTCCCTGATTAAAGCATCTGGTTTATAAAGCTTTTCCTCTCTTTCAAAATATTGATCAGCTGCACTATTCTAGACTCAATGGCTGTGCCCCACTGGATGGTAAATCAACCACACAAACCACACAGAGCCATTCAACTCCACATTTGCTTTGCTCCAGATCTAGACAGCTCTGCTGAAACACCAAACAAGAGAATCAGCAGCAAACCAACCCGAAAATCCTCTCAGATGATCCTTTCTTCATTTCTCCCAACTGCTGAATTTGTGCCAGCTACCAATCATCCCATCTTCAATTAGCTTTGAACTACTGCAAGGAAAATGAACCCCAATCTCTGTTTGGAAACTTTAACCAAAGACTTTAAAGAAATAAAAACCAGCATTCCCACCCATGAAGAAAAGAAATAAAAAAATTCAGAAGTTGAAAAAAAATCATTAAAAAACAGAGACAAGGAATCAACATCGAGGTTTACTGCACCAGAAATGGCAGCTATAACAACACAGATATCAAAGCTCAGTTTAGAAATACCTGATCTGAAAGAAAGCCCAGATAAACAAACACCACAGGCCTCATCAAAATTCCCACAGAAGAAACAGAAATGAACAAAATAAAAAGGGAAATTATAAGGAGGAATCCACATAGATGTAATGGAGCACACAGCAAGAGGATCCATACAGGTGGGAGGACTGGAAATAGCACTGATAAAAAGCACACACTGGAAACAAGACAGAAACAAGCAGAAAGTCAAAATTTGGGTATTTGGGATGGGGAAAATGTCTGTGAAACTATGGAAACTATGTGGAACTACGAGAACTTAGGAAGGAAGTTGCAGAAACTTGAAACCTGCTTGTATACCAGATAATGGCTCTGTAAATGAAACTGAAAATGCTGGACAATTTAGATTGCTGAAACATCCTTTCACATCTCCTTCCAAGATGCCTACAGGCATGTTGGGAGCTGAAGTTTTTCAATCACAGAATCTTTCTCATGCAGGAACAGAGGAAATGCTTCTTAATCTTTCAAGGAGTGTTGGATCTAAAATTCTTCCCATCTGCAAGGGAGATAGAGCTTCTAAAAATACTGTATTTAGAATTTCTGGTTTGGGTTTGTCTTACATTAATATTCATTCTTCCAGAATTGAACAGCATTCTGCATTACCAAAAGGGAATGCAACACTAAATATCAAATGAACATTTCAGAATCTGAATCAAAAATGTCATATCTTCCTGGTATGAATCTGCAACAGATTTTGAAATTTTAAATGAAGATGGATCTTTGGAGCAAAGAAGCCTGAAGCCAGGAGGGAAAACACCATCTCCTGAAATATCTGTGGGTGACACAGAATGTACAGTTAAAACACATTAAACTTAAACCAAAAATTTAGAATTTCTTGCTGTAAGAGAAAATTGTCAGAAAGTGACATCAGTTCTAAAACGGAATCTGAAACTTCCCAGAGGAAAAAAAAAATCAAATTTTGCTGATGAAGACATCATTCAAAACCCAAAAGAGATGCTTCAGCTGAGCTGAGAAACTCTGAATAGGAATCATGATCATCTTTTTCTGGCTGGAAGAAAGATCAAATTAAAATTTGTAAAAGTCTGGAATCTCCCTAAGAAAAAGGAAAGAGCCTGAAAGAGTTCTGCTCTCCAGAAGTGGAGCAAGCCCAGCTAAAAATGTCATTGGAAATTGCTGACATTTTTGTGCAAGTTCCAACATCAGAACTTTAAATTTGATACGTCAGATCCTGGAGGAGAGGGAGGTGTTGAGAACCCTGAGAACGAAATCAAATTAAAAGGAAAATAGGAGATAAAGCTGTCAAAGTTGAGACCAAGGCACTGCAGAGATCTCTTTAAATGCCAAAATACAGAATACCTGCATCAGGCTGGACATCCTTAAAGACAGAAAACAAAAGGTGATGCTAATATTGAAAGAAGTCTGGGAAAGCTTCAGGTAGGTGATCCTTGTGCCAAAATACAAGTTGGAATAAATATTCCTTAAGATATCTTCCATATGCAGCAACCACAATTACAGTTGGAAAAAGAAGTGTTCCAAAAATGAGGAGATTACATGAAGAGTTCTGGTGTTAGCTTGCCAGAGATGGGAGAAGATATTTCATTACCTGCAAAGAGAACAGGGATTAGAGTGAATATTCCAAACCCAGATAGAGTCAAATGTACAGATACAGCTCATCTTGGTGCTGAAGGACAAAACTGCAACATTCACAAGTCACTGTGTTCTCAGCAGAGCTGTAGAAACTAGAAATAAGTGCTTCAAAAAAATGACAAAAAAAGAGCAGTTTATTCAAAAAAATTCCTACATGTTCTATGACTCTTCAAGAGCACAAAGTCAAACCACTGGCTATAGAGATCCCCAAAGCAGAAAGATCTACTGAGTTAGAAAATTCAGGAGTAGAATTTAAATTATCATTAGCTGAAATTAATGCAGGTGGAAAACAAAATATATAGCTGCTTGTCTTCCAAAGGAAGAGCTGGGCATTTAAAGTCAAGAGGAAGCAATTGAAATGGGAAAAAATGTGGTGAAATGAAAATTACAGGAGAAAATAGTCAAGACAGTTGATAAAAAAGGCCTGGGTGTGAATGGTCTAAGAAAGGGATCAGAAGATGCTGCTTACATTGCAGCAAATCTGGGAGATGTAATGGTAGACATTTCAGGAGTGAAAAGGGATGTAGAAAGTGCTAGAGAAGATCCTGAAATAGAATTTCAAGTGGAAAGTGTTGAAAAGGACACGTCTGCAGGAGTGGAAGAGCGTGTAGCAGAGAGAGCACAAGAATCTCTGTCACCTATGGAGACAACAGACACTGAAAAATTTAAGTTGATGAGGCCCCATCCAATGTTCCAAATTCTCAGGCTCTTGTTACATCTTCAGGAAAAACCAACCTGATCTTATTGGAGGAAGAAAAGCACAGCATTCAAATATTCCTGGAGATATTACTCCAAATGAGGATTGCCTTTTGTCAATATTCAGTGAAATAAAATGATACCTGTGTTCTTCACTTTCTAGGAACTAAAAATGAAGCAAAACTCAAACTTGACACTTATGAAACTTTGACGTTACAGCCTCTACCCTTAAATTCTCAAGTATATGAATGTGCTGTACTGTGCACAAATAACTGCATTGATTTGATTATATCTGCCCAAAAGGAAAAAAACCACCATGATTATCTGCTGAAATGTGCCTTTAATGACAGTGCAATTCCTAGATTTCGTGGGAATTGCTCCTAACAGATCTGACTCTTTTCACCCATTATGATCCTGAGTTTAATGGATGTCACCGTGATATTTTCTGAAAAATCCCTTCACCAGGATTTCTTCTCCTGGGAAAATGAGAAGATATATAATATAATATAATATAATATAATATAATATAATATAATATAATATAATATAATATAATATAATATAATATAATATAATATAACATAACATAACATAACATAACATAACATAACATAACATAACATAACATAACATAACATAACATAATATAATATAATATAATATAATATAATCCCTCTAAGATCATAGAGTCAGATTCTCATCTCTCACCTTGTCCTTGGGACCTTCACAAACACCACAAATTGATGTGCAGAAATGCCTATTTTTCCATCCTGTATTGTCTTTCCCCATAGCTTTCTACTTAATATAGGAAAAGCAAAATAATTAGAAGTTGGCTCATTAAGGAAATTTATTTGGTTGTCAAACCACCTCTAACTCCCTGAATTCCTTATTCCTACACCTTTGAGGTGGGGCTGAATATTTCAGTGAGAAGTGGTGGCTGCCTGTGTCCATCTGCTCTCTGAAGAAGCTGATCCCCAAGAATTAGGCATGGATCAGTCATTTGGATCATTTCTCTGAAGTTTTTCCCTCTTTCCATGTCATGATAGATCCAAAATGACCATGTCAGACAGCAATGGCAGACACCAGAACTGAGGCAGGGAGTCCCAACAACCCAGGAGAACAGGCCAGGGAAATGTGAGCTGTGTGATGAGGGACATCCCATTCATTCCATCAGCAGTTCCTGTCTGCCTGCAAGGCAATTTCCCTGTGAACTTGCTCAGAAATTCTGCCCCACCAGGCAACTTAGTGAGCATTTACAAATTTGAGAAGTTTTCCTCTTATCTTTTTTTTTCTACAAAATTTACCCCCATTTTTTTTCAGATTATAGTGCTAATGTAGCTTGGATTTCCCATACAAGGAAAATGCTTCTGTTGGTCAAACACATCTTAAAAAGATTTTCAAACTGACCCACTACTTACTCAATGTACTTATTGATGGACTCTAGGAAAAATCTATCCAGAGATGTTTCCTGAGCATTAATACAGCACAGGGTTAGTTGTTTTTGTTGGTACAGGATAATAAACCTGTAAAACAGAGCTAATAAAAATCAGCTTGGGGGTGTTTCTATTTTGCAAGACATTTTAATTAGTGAAAAAGTGTCAAAATGCTGAGCAGAATCTAGAGAGGAAATGAGGCAGGAGAACACTAAAAGAATTCCATCTCAGCATGTTCCTTGTAGGTGAATATTCATGAAAAGTCAGTGTTATCTGCAGTATGGGCCTTAAAACTCTGCATGAATGACAGCATTTACTGGTTTGTAAAGGCGAATATGCCAACCCTGCAGGAGCTCAGGGATGGAGGCTGCTGGGGCTGACTGCAGGAGGGAAGGGACATCAGAGGGGTTGAACATCTGAGCTGTGCTCTGGCCATAGAAAGGGCCTCACCTGGGGAGAGCTCTGACTTAAAATGTGCCTTGAGATCCCTGAATGGAAGAAATGAGAAAAAAAAAGGTTGGTTTTGAGATTTTGAGGTCAGGTTTGTAGGTGAAGTGAGTCAGCTCTGCAGCTGATATGAAGTGACAATTCCCAAGGGATTTAAGGAACATTTGCCAAACTTGGGGTGGTGTTACTGTGCC